>NC_057849.1:101147185-101464529 GCF_015237465.2 Chelonia mydas | reverse complement strand
AATCAGTTGCACACATACAACATGGGAAATGACTGCCTAGGAAGTATTAAGGCAAGGGTCTGGGGGGTCACAGTGGATCACAAGCTAAATATGAATCAACAGTGTAACAGTGTTGCAAAAAAAGCAAACATTCTGGGTTGTATTAGCAAGAGTGTTGTAAGCAAGACAAAAGAAGTAATTCTTCCGCTCCACTCTGCACTGATACATACTCAATTGAAGTATTATGTCCAATTCTGGATGCCACATTTCAGGAAAGGTGTGGATACACTGGAGAAAATCCAGGGGAGAGCAACAAAAATGATTAAAGGTCTAGAAAACATACCTCTGATTGAAAAAATTGGGTTTGCTTAGTCTGGAGAAGAGCAGACTGAGGAGGGAGGAGGGGGTATGATAACAGTTTTCAAGAACGTAAAAGGTTGTGACAAAGAGGAGGGAGAAAAATATTCTCATTAACCTCTGAGGACAGGACAAGAAGCAATGGGTTTAAACTGCAGAAGGGAGGTTTAGGTTGGACATTAGGAAAAACTTCCTAACTGTCAGGGTAGTTAAGCACTGGAATAAATTGCCTAGGGAGGTTATGGAATCTCTGTCATTGGAGACTAATATCAGGTTAGACAAACACCTGTCAGGGATCACCTAGATAATACTTAGTCCTGTCTTGAGTGCAGGGGACTGAACTAGATGACCTCTCAAGGTCCCTTCCACTCCTACAATTCTACGATTCTGTGTTCCAAGTTGCTATTTTCAGCACCATCTAAACAAAGATTCAAGTTCAAGACTCCACAGTTACTTGTGATGCTCATTTGGCTGACCACCTTGTTGCTGTTACTGACCACTTCAGATTTATCCCAGTCTCTCACCCTTTTTTTCCGTTTGACCACTTTTTTCTTGTTGACTGTTTCATTATTTTTAAGTAGGGAGTCTCTTAAGTCCCAAACCTGATCCCAACATGAATGGTTCTTCCTGAAACTGCTCAAACCAAGAACCACCCAGCCCCCTGGCACGCTGTCTAGAGTGGCTCATAAATCTCCTCTTTCCCTTGCCAATTTCAAGAAACTCTCCTGTTCCTGAAGTTGGCCACATAGAACCCTGCTTTCCAACTGGAAATCCTGCCATATCCCTGGCCCATGAATCCATCCCTGACATCTGAGATTCCTGCAGATATTCTTTCCCCTGTTTACTTTTTCCCTCCTCATCTCCCTTTTTTTTAATCTGCTCGACTGCTCCACATTAACAGAACCCATGCCCCATTCTGTAGCATCCTGACTTTCAGGGTTTCCCACTCCTTCTTCTTGACCCATTCCCAATCCTGAATCAATAAGGGACAAGATCAATCCTTCCCGCAAAAGCAGAGAAGCCCTGCCACTCAAAATGGGGCCTTCATCAAACCTTGAAGGGCTGCTCAGAATCCTCTGACTAAGGGAAGGATCCTTGTGTGATTGGGAATTAAATCTTTCCCTCTTGTACTATGTCTCTGGGCACTGCCTATAAATATGTCCACTTTTCCCACACAAATTGCATTTAGTGAAATCCCTGCAGTGCTCAATTTTGTGAGCATGAAATCCACATCACATGCATTTCCTCACCCCACAGCCAGAACTAAAATGCTCAGTGGAACCACAGGTAAAACAAGTGCATGGCTAACCGGAATACCTACATTAACACAGCTTGGAACGATTCACAGGGAAATTCCACTTTTAATTTTCTGCTACCTGGCAAGTGAATCACAGCTTTCAGTTGTGCAGGAGATAATCCTAAAGATTTTAACAAAAGAATCCCATCAACAAAATCCTTAGTGGGACATTTATCCATGTTCTCTGTGTTGCATAGTCAAATCATGTATCTTTGCTGAGGCATCTTAGGTCAATGCTTCAACTGTAAATCCTGCCTGGAGCCCTGATCTAACTGATTGTGACTGGTGCATAAGATTTCTTCCTGAGCAGCCTCTTGGGAGGCCCATGGCTAGAAACAAACACCTCAGACCCTCCCTTATTGTCACTATTCCTCACATGCTCGCTCACAGCTAGCATTTGTACTCCTGGGGCTTCCTTTCATGTTGCTGTGGATCTCAGAGTCAAGAAAAACAAAGACTTCAGATTCTAAAAAATGCCTCTTTGGGGCTGCTTTTCCTTTGGGTCAACTCATACCCCAAGTAATCCCTTTAATGGAGTGTCTTAAAGTGAACAGAACCCCTACAACAGTGGAAACTCTAGTACTACTCCCTTTCTTCGTACAGCTAACCTTTCTTTGCCTCTACTTTTCTGACACACCTTGACTGTGGCAAAGCTCCACTGTATTTCTGCCCCTCCTCAAGACGCCATGCAGATTTTCCCAGGGGCAAGAAACCTAGTGCTACCATATCTATACCAGGGGACCCCTCTGGTAGCTGCTTCCCAACAGCAGGGAGCTGGTTTTCTTTGTGAATAACACGTTCTCATATTGCCTGCCCCTGACACCAAATCCTCCCCTGACCCCAACCCCATGCAGTTCCCCCACTTAAGGTACCATTAGCTGGGGGGGGCACAAAGCTTCAGGCACCACAGGCACAAAACTCATAACATCAGTTTTTAAACCAGCCGATAGCACCACAGAATCCACCAGTGTGTGAAAAATAACTTCTCCATCAGACTCCAAACAACAGTCAATATCTCTTCCACCACTTCATTCAGAGAACCCATTGGAGGAACAGAGCTTCCTCCAGCCATACCACCCAAGGCTGCAGCCATCTTGGCAGAAAGAAGAAAAGGAAGAGGAAGTGAGAGTGCAACCTCACATCACAGACACAGACATACCTGAGACACCAAAATAGAGATGTTTCTGCAAAACATTTAGGTTTTGACTAAACAGTATTTTCAACAAAAAAAGTTTAGTCAAATTTTTTTCAGCCAGCTCTTCTGTGACGAAATGTTTATTTGGCTGTGTTAGAAAATGTGGAGGAGGGAAATACCAACAAATGAATTTATATGGGATTATGTATATTTATACCATACTCATTATACAATTATATTAATAAACATATATTATACAAACAAGAGGTTTATCTATTTCTTCAGATTCTACTTCTTTTCTTTCTTTATCCTCCAACACCCTCAGGTGCACAGGGTGTCCACCAGTTTCTGCCATTTATTGCAGTCTCTCTCTTGTGCTAGTCTGTTCAGACTTCTAAGTGTCCTGTTGATTGGTTTGGCTTCTTTCTCTACTATTTTGGGTAATGTTTCTCTAGATTATCCTCTTTTTCTGTTCCCAGGTGGTGTCCATATTATCACTTGACATGGAAGACCTGTGGTGACATCCGTAAAGTGTGTCTTAAATATGTCTATCATCTTTTTGTCATGTTTGATGCTTTAGATTGGTTTGCTATACTTCGGATTTCTGATGTTGCAAGAAATTCTTTCCTGTGTATTCTGAATACCTTCTGCATGCATTTACTTTGGAATGAGTTGATCTGTTGTACAATTTCTGCTGTAGATCTACATGACTGCTCCATAATGGAGGACAGAGGGGATGTCAATGTTAAAAATTTGTATTTTGGTATCAGTGCCAATCACACTGCTTTTCCAAATCTTTTCAAGGTTATGAAAGTTGTTTGCTCTTTTTGATATTCATTGCTTGACATCTAGCCTGGTGTCACCATCATTGCACATCTCAATCCCTAGATAAGTAAAATAAACCTACTTCTTTTAGTGTTTTTCCATCTACTCTGATGGTAGCTTTTGAGATGTTGATAGCCATATATTTTGTCTTGTTGATAAACAAACCAATTTGTTTTGCTGTATTTGCCAAAAGCTGCATCTTTTCTTCTATTAAGTGATGCATTGAACTAAGCAGAACAAAGTCATCACAAAAATGAGGTCATCCAGTTGTGCTTTATCATTTGTCCATAAAATTCCTTGATTGACTTGTGTGGTTACTTTCCTCATGACATAGTCAATGACCAGTGCAAACAACAGCAGGGACATAATATACTCTTGTTCTACAAACCATTGACTGGTGTTGTCACCATCTCAGCATTATTATGTAGATCTTTGACTATTCAAATTACTTTTGCTGGTATTCCATCATATGTCACAATTTTCCAAAAATTATTTCAGTTTACACTGTCAAAAGTCTTCTGGAAACCTATGCAATTTACCATAACAGCTGTTTGCCACTCTGTACTTTGTTTTATATATCTGAGAACAACAATATGATCTGCACATGATCTCAGTGTTCTAAAACCTGCTTGTTTCTCTCTAAATTGGAGATCTATTTGTTTCCTGATATGTTCATGAATGAAGTTGAACATGATTTTCACAGACACAAAAAGTAATGTGATTCTTTTCCAGTTGGTAAAGTCCTCTCTGGCAATTTCACGCTAAGACCTCTCTTCCATTGGTTTGAGTTCTTTTCATCATTCCATATTCTGTCCAAAAACACAGGGAAGGTCTGGAGGGCTGTTTCATCACTTGCTTTAAGCATCTCTCCAGTAACATTATCATCTCCAGCTGCTTCCTTGCCATTTTTGAGTTTACTAGTGGCTTTTCTAACTTCTACCATGGGATTTTACCTACCAACTCTCTGAGTTGGCTAAAGTCTGACCTTCTTGAAATCCATTATCTTTATTATGCTGTTCTCCCTCATAGAATCATAGAATATCAGGGTTGGGAGGGACCTCAGGAGGTCATCTAGTCCAACCCCCTGCTCAAAGCAGGACCAATCCCCAATTAAATCATCCCAGACAGGGCTTTCTCAAGCCTGATCTTAAAAACCTCTAAGGAAGAAGATTCCACCACCTCCCTAGGTAACGCATTCCAGTGTTTCACCACCCTCCTAGTGAAAATTTTTTTCCTAATATCCAACCTAAACCTCCCCCACTGCAACTTGAGACCATTACTCCTTGTTCTGTCATCAGCTACCACTGAGAACAGTCTAGATCCATCCTCTTTGGAAAACCCTTTCAGGGAGTTGAAAGCAGCTAACAAATCCCCCCTCATTCTTCTCTTCTGCAGACTAAACAATCCCAGTTCCCTCAGCCTCTCCTCATAAGTCATGCTTTCCAGTCCCCTACTCATTTTTGTTGCCCTCCGCTGCACTCTTTCCAATTTTTCCACATCCTTCTTGTAGTGTCGGGCCCAAAACTGGACACAGTACTCCAGATGAGCCCTCACCAATGTCGAATAGAGGGGAACGATCACGTCCCTCGATCTGCTGGCAGTGCCCCTACATGTACATCCCAAAATGCCATTGGCCTTCTTGGCAACAAGGGCACACTGTTGACTCATATCCAGCTTCTCGTCCACTGTAACCCCTAGGTCCTTTTCTGCAGAACTGCTGCCTAGCCATTCGGTCCCTAGTCTGTAGCGGTGCATGGGACTCTTCCATCCTAAGTGCAGGACTCTGCACTTGTCCTTGTTGAACCTCATCAGATTTCTTTTGGCCCAATCCTCTAATTTGTCTAGGTCCCTCTGTATCCTATCCCTACCCTCCAGTGTATCTACCTCTCCTCCCAGTTTAGTGTCATCTGCAAACTTGCTGAGGGTGCAATCCACACCAACCTCCAGATCATTTATGAAGATATTGAACAAAATCGGCCCCAGAACCGACCCTTGGGGCACTCCACTTGATACCGGCTGCCAACTAGACATGGAGCCATTGATCACTACCCGTTGAGCCCGACAATCTAGCCAACTTTCTATCCACCTTATAGTCCATTCATCCAGCCCATACTTCTTTAACTTGCTGACAAGAATACTGTGGGAGACCGTGTCAAAAGCTTTGCTAAAGTCAAGGAACAACACGTCCACTGCTTTCCCCTCATCCACAGAGCCAGTTATCTCATCAGAGAAGGCAATTAGATTAGTCAGGCATGACTTGCCCTTGGTGAATCCATGCTGACTGTTCCTGATCACTTTCCTCTCCTCTAAGTGCTTCAGAATTGATTTCTTGAGGACCTGCTCTATGATTTTTCCAGGGACTGAGGTAAGGCTGACTTGCCTGTAGTTCCCTGGATCCTCCTTCTTCCCTTTTTTAAAGATGGGCACTACAGTAGCCTTTTTCCAGTCGTCCAAGACTTCCCCCGATCGCCATGAGTTTTCAAAGATAATGGCCAATGGCTCTGCAATCACATCCGCCAACTCCTTTAGCACTCTCGGATGCAGCGCGTCTGGCCCCATGGACTTGTGATCGTTCAGCTTTTCTAATAGTCCCGAACCACTTCTTTCTCCACAGAGGGCTGGTCACCTCCTCCCCATGCTGTGCTGCCCAGTGCAGTAGCCTGGGAGCTGACCTTGTTCGTGAAGACAGAGGCAAAAAAAGCATTCAGTACATTAGCTTTTCCACATCCTCTGTCACTAGGTGCCTCCCTCATTCAGTAAGGGGCCCACACTTTCCTTGACTTTCTTCTTGTTGCTAACATACCTGAAGAAACCCTTCTTGATACTCTTAACATCTCTTGCTAGCTGCAACTCCAGGTCTGATTTGGCCTTCCTGATTTCACTCCTGAATGCCCGAGCAATATTTTTATACTCTTCCCTGGTCATTTGTCCAATCTTCCACTTCTTGTAAGCTTCTTTTTTGTGTTTAAGATCAGCAAGAATTTCACTGTTAAGCCAAGCTGGTTGCCTGCCATATTTACTATTCTTTCTACATGTCGGGATGGTTTGTTCCTGTAACCTCAATAAGGATTCTTTAAAATACAGCCAGCTCTCCTGGACTCCTTTCCCCCTCATGTTATTCTCCCAGGAGATCCTGCCCATCAGTTCCCTGAGGGAGTCAAAGTCTTCTTTTCTGAAGTCCAGGGTCCGTATTCTGTTGCTCTCCTTTCTTCCCTGTGTCAGGATCCTGAACTCGACCATCTCATGGTCACTGCCTCCCAGGTTCCCATCCATTTTAGCTTCCCCTACTAATTCTTCCCGGTTTGTGAGCAGCAGGTCAAGAAGAGCTCTGCCCCTAGTTGGTTCCTCCAGCACTTGCACCAGGAAATTGTCCCCTACACTTTCCAAAAACTTCCTGGATTGTCTGTGCACCACTATATTGCTCTCCCAGCACATATCAGGGTGATTGAAGTCTCCCATGAGAACCAGGGCCTGCGATCTAGTAACTTCCATGAGTTGCTGGAAGAAAGCCTCGTCCACCTCATCCCCCTGGTCTGGTGATCTATAGCAGACTCCCACCATGACATTACCCTTGTTGCTCACACTTGTAAACTTAATCCAGAGACACTCAGGTTTTTCTGCAGTTTCATACTTGAGCTCTGAGCAGTCATACTACTCCCTTACATACAGTGCAAATCCCCCACCTTTTCTGCCCTGCCTGTCCTTCCTGAACAGTTTATATCCCTCCATGACAGTACTCCAGTCATGTGAGTTATCCCACCAAGTCTCTGTTATTCCAATCACATCATAATTCCTTGACTGTGCCAGGACTTCCAGTTTTCCCTGCTTGTTTCCCAGGCTTCTTGCATTTATGTATAGGCACTTGAGATAACTCGCTGATCGCCCCTCTTTCTCAATATGAGGCAGGAGCCCTGCCCTCTCGCATGCTCCTGCTCGTGCTTCCTCCCGGTATCCCACTTCCCCACTTACCTCAGGGCTTTGGTCTCCTTCCCCCGGTGAACCTAGTTTAAAGCCCTCCTCACTAGGTTAGCAAGCCTGCTTGCGAATATGCTCTTCCCTCTCTTCGTTAGGTGGAGCCCGTCTCTGCCTAGCACTCCTCCTTCTTGGAACACCATCCCATGGTCAAAGAATCCAAAGCCTTCTCTCCGACACCAAATGCGTAGCCATTCGTTGACTTCCACGATTCAACGGTCTCTACCCAGGCCTTTTCCTTCCATGGGGAGGATGGACAAGAAGACCACTTGTGCCTCAAACTCCTTTATCCTTCTTCCCAGAGCCACGTAGTCTGCAGTGATCTGCTCAAGGTCATTCTTGGCAGTATCATTGGTGCCCACGTGGAGAAGCAGGAAGGGGTAGCGATCCAAGGGCTTGATGAGTCTCGGCAGTCTCTCTGTCAATCATGAATCCTAGCTCCTGGCAAGCAGCAGACTTCTCAGTTTTCCCGGTCAGGGCGGCAGATTGATGACTCAGTCCCCCTGAGGAGAGAGTCCCCGACCACCACCACCCGCCTCCTTCTCTTGGGAGCGGTGGTTGTGGAACCCCCAACCCTAGGACAGTGCATCTCAAGCTTTCCAATCGGCGGAGTCTCCTCCTCCTTCCTTCAGATGTATCATCTCGTCCACTGTCCGCATTAGTACTTGTGGAGAGAACATGAAAACGGTTACTTACCTGTATCTGCGTTGCTGGTACATGGACGCTCCCCTTTCTTCTTCTGGAGGTCACATGCTGCCAGATTTCTTCACTGTCCTCCTGTCCCCACTGCGCAGTCTGCTCTGAATCTTCAGAATGTTGTGCCCGTAGAAGCATATCCTGACATATGTCCAGGAAATCTTCAGTTTCTCTTATGCAACACAGGGTCGATACCTGTTGCTTCAGACCTTGAACCTTCTCTTCCAATATGGAGACCAGCTTGCACTTTGTACAGACAAAGTCGCTTCTGTCCTGTGGAAGAAAGACAAACATGGCACATCCAGTGCAGGTCACAACACCTGAATACTCCCCATCCATATTACCTTCCTTCTACGAGCTTCCTCAGGAGTTGTAGTAACTACTCAGAGAAGCCGGCCAGATGTAAGCCTCAGCGGCCCCTCCTACCATTCCTTAGATGCCAGAGTCCTTCTCCCCAGGGGCAGAGGATCTGCCCCAGCTGGGGGGGGCTCATACCCCGGTCCTCCATCTTGGAGACTCTGCCTGCTATTGTAGCAGCAGTTCCTTTGGGAAAGGATATCATGAGGACTTCCCTGCCCCCCTCACTGCTTGGGCGGGGGGAAGGACTACTACATGGGGAAGCCACCAGGGCCGCCAGCTCCCAGAAGGAGCTGGTAAGGGAACCCTAAGGTAAGGGTGAAGAAGGGAGAAGCAGGAGAGCTGTGGGGAAGTGACCCAGGAAAATGTAGCAACTCTGGCAGTAAAAGGTTGGCTGCCAACAGCTGCTACAATTAGGGTCCCTGCGCCAGAACCTGGAGGAGAGGGTGGGCCTGGGTTCCCCCAAACCCACCACTGCAGAAACACCTCCTGGGAGGGGAAAACAGGACCCTGTCAGGAAAGGAGGCTAAACTGTTTTGGCGTGAGGCCATAGGAGCAACAGAGACTGTGGGAATTCTCTCACCAACCTCCATTGTTGGCTTATGATGAAAAGGGGCTCAGTAGACCATATCCCTGGCCCTAGAGAGAGAAGGGCTATGTGGAGGGTTGTAGTGAGCCTCTGAAGCTAGCATAAACCGCCTGGAAGCGCGGGACCCACGGGGACAAGGTCAGAGCTCTGCCACAATACTTATAAAGTTTGCGGATGATACCAAGCTGGGAGGAGTTGCAAGTGCTTTGGAAGATAGGATTAAAATTCAAAATGATCTGGACAAACTGGAGAAATGGTCTGAAGTAAATAGGATGGAATTCAATAAGAACAAATGCAAAGTACTCCACTTAGGAAGGAACAATCAGTTGCACAGATACAAAATGGGAAATGACTACCTAGGAATGAGTACTGTGGAAAGCGATCTGGGGGTCATAGTGGATCACAAGCTAAATATGAGTCAACAGTGTAACAGTGTTGCAAAAAAAGCAAACATCTTTCTGGGATGTATTCTCAGGAATATTGTAAGCAAGACACAAGAAGTAATTTTTCTTCTCTACTCCGCGCTGATTAGGCCTCAACTGGAGTATTGTGTCCAGTTTTGGGCGCCACATTTCAGGAAAGATGTGGACAAATTGGAGAAAGTCCAGAGAAGAGCAACAAAAATGTTTAAAGGTCTAGAAAACATGACCTGTGAGGGAAGATTGAAAAAATTGGGTTTGTTTAGTCTGGAGAAGAAAAGACTGAGAGGGGATATGAGAACAGTTTTCAAGTACATAAAAGGTTGTTACAAGGAAGAGGGAGAAAAATTGTTCTTCTTAACCTCTGAGGACAGGACAAGAAGCAATGGGCTTAAATTGCAGCAAGGGTGGTTTAGGTTGGACATTAGGAAAAACTTCCTAACTGTCACAGTGGTTAAGTCCTGGAATAAATTGCCTAGGGAGGTGGTGGAATCTCCATCATTGGGGATTTTTAAGAGCAGGTTGGACAAACACCTGTCAGGGATGGTCTAGATAATACTTAGTCCTGCCTTGAGTGCAGGGGACTGGACTAGATGACCTCTTGAGGTCCCTTCCAGTTCTATGATTCCACAATTCTTTCTTTACCTTGTATCCTGAAGAGGATGAGGATAACCGCTGCTGCTGCTGGAAGCTGGTTGAGGAACCCTTTCCCTTCTAGAATGGAGCCAAAAGAGGACCATGTGGCCCCTGCACTGGACTAAATGCTGGGAGCTGGGGAATGCTGGCCAATCAGTGCTTGTCTCTCCCAGCTGCCCAGTGGGTGCCAGAGACTCCCTCCTGTTATAGCTACCTATTGTCCCTTGGCAAGTGTCTCCTTCCATTTCTACTGGGACTCTCCCCCTTTCACTGCTGGCCCCATCAATTTCCCCCACCCACTGATGTGAGTGGGTGGCATTTTGGATCTTTTAATTGTGCACAGTTTATATGTGTTCTACTTTTAACCTTCTTCATCCTCTTTAATTTGATCTTCAATTTAGCAATAGAAAGGCTATGGTCACCACCAACATCTGCTCCCCTGTACACATGTATATCTGCCAATGAGCAGCCAAACTTCCTTGAAATGCAGTAGTTTGCCTGGTTCTTTGTATTAGCATCTCAGGAGTTCCACATCACTTTATGGATTTCTTTATGAGGAAACATCATTTCACCTACTGGAGTGCTAGAACAATTTGTATAGTGAGGATGCTCAGAGCCATTGAACCAAACTGTAAACCCTGTATGTAATGGAAACCACTTCAAGCAAGGGGATACAGCAGCACCCCCTACACCCCTGGTTCCATCACCTATGTCACCTATAAAGAAGTTATTTATACATTTCTACTAATCATTTACCATTTTGATTCATGTCCAGACCCCTGCCACATTTATCCATCACTTTATCCAACACATAATTGTTGCTTCCAACCTTTGCATTAAAACCACCTATGGCACTATAATATCATGTTTTGGGACCTTGGTTAACACATTCTGTAACAAATCATAAAAAGCATCTTTTTCCTCATCTGGCTGTCCATTGATAGGTGCGTAGCATTGTATGACTATTAGTTTGAAGACCCTAACCTGAAAACGAGCTTAATAATTCTCTGATTGACTGATTCCTAGTCAGCCAGGGCCTGCTCTGCTTCTTTCAGCATTAGAATTGCTACCCTAGATTCAGGTCTATCATTCACAATCCCAGAGTAGATGAGGATCTTATTTGTTTGTTTAAAGTGTAGTTTGTTTGAACCTGTCCATCTACAGTTACTGATTCTAAGGACATCAAGATGGCACCTATCAATTACTTGAGCAGTGTTAGTAGTTTTGCACATTGTTTCTCACATTCCAAAATCCAATTTTCACAACTGATCTGGCATTGAATAAGGGACCTTTCAGGACATGGGCTGTAGGTCTGACCAATGCCTGTCATATTCTTCACATGAAGTTGATCTCTGGTGGGAGCCTGCTGCATACCAATATGGGTCCTGATACTCGTATCTGTAGTAAGTATGTTTTACATGATGACCTTACCAGCCCCAGGTACAATCTTAGGTCCGCAGCTCTTTATTCATTATTCTGAGCTGTCCTCAGGTGGACACTCTTCCATGAAAAATTACAGGTGAAATAAGAAGCTTAATCCCCCACTCTCAACCTGGGGCCAGGGCACAGGGCTGGATATTGTTGCTCCACCTGTATAGGATGTTGATCTGAGTGGAGCGCACATTGCCCTGCCTTATCCCACAGCTCTCTGCTCTTGGCTGTGCAGAGTCAGCATGAAACCCCTTCCACAGCACACGGCAGGTGAATAGGGTCCCCACAGCTTTCCTGCTCAGCTCTAATGTGAGCTTAAATGGTGGGCAAAGTTAAGCTCTGACCCTCCATGTCACAGGTGAATTTGCTTTCATGTACTATACAAGTATAGCAAGAGCATGACATGGCGCAGGCTGAATCTTTTAACAAATCCAAACTCATTCACATCTTTCAGTATTATAACATGGTCTCATAAGGAAAAGGAGTGTACTGAGGACAAAAGGGTTAAGAATACTGTAATTTAAAGCTGTCGGTCAAATTAAACACTGACTTACCCTCCACAGGACCATACTGAACATTGAGCATTGCACAGGGTGAAAATCAGTGCTCAGTTAGGCCCAGTGTATTTATATATATATTAGACCTAGTCAGAGACCAACCATGAAGCTATTGTCCTTTTATTTGTATTTCAACAGCAAATTTTCAGCTGAATAGAAAGTAGCAAGAGAAAGATTTAGTTTTATTGACTCCCCTGTAAAGTTCTGACAGTGTATTCAGAAGGCAAAGTGCAGCATGTATGAATATCCATAGGGCCTACTTTAATGGCTAACAACATGCATTTTATTAGTGTGAAATACTGAAATGGCCCCCTACTGGCTTATATTGCTGAGATACACAAGATGGAACTGCACCATGTAACAATTCCCTCAACTCTACGAATATGCTAACAAAATATAATATTCTGCTAATCAGATTTATATTTATTTCTGATCTGTACTGTAAATGATAATAATGATTCTTGGTATTTACACTATCCTTTTCATCCAAATGGATCTCAGAGCATTTTACACACTTTGCCATTCCTATTGAGTTTGTGCAATTAATTAGTAAAGGGCTGGACTGCCAAGATTATTATTAAAATATAATGGAGTTTACTGGCTGAGAGTTAGGGCTGTTTAGAGGAATCCATGGGGAGTGGAAATTTTGATGCTGTTGCATTTTTAGTTTATAACTTACAGAACACATAACTGTAGGTCACAGAGAAGCTCTCATTATTTCCAAAGTCTTTCAATACAGCACATTAAAGATCAGCCTGGATATAAACTTCTGAGGGAGGACTGAAGAAGAAAGGAGTTGTATTATTTTTAACTGATGCACAGACTTGGTCTTAAAAAAAATTAAAATGATATTTTTGTCAATACTCTGTGTACACAAGATGAACCAAACTAGTTTGAGGTCAAGGGCTGTGTTGCAAGATAAATGCTCTTCAGCTATTTTCTGAATCAGCAGTGACACCAGGCTAGTTAGGCCAATGGCAAATGGAAGACAAAGATAGGAATGAATCTTCCCCTCAATTATAGCTGTATAATATAACCCCAAAGATTTCAGGAAAGTTGCATGACTAAAAATGGAAGGCAAATTTTGGCCTTTGTGGTTATATTCCACAAATATATTGTAAATACTACAGGTTGGGGTTTTTTGTTTGATTGGGTTTTTTTAGATGCAGAGATATAATGGACCGGATTGTATCTAGCCCCCATGCGTAGTCACCCCACCCTTTTGTAGCTCATTGTAGCTTGTCACAATTGCAGTCTCTGCCCTCAGCAAAAAAGGCATGGAGGGACAAGAAGGTGGGGGACATGGCCCCATGTACTCCCTCTGCGCTAGCAGCTCCAAAGGGAGCAATCTATTTTAAATGTGTACAGTTTGTGCATTTTGCCTGTGCACCTAGCCACTTGGCTTTATCTATTTGCCTGAGTGTGGGGTAGGGAGGAACAATCCCTCTCTCAGACTCTCCTGGGATTCTGCAGTTCTTCACTGCCCCCTACTTGGGCATGTAGCTAATGCCACAGTTTGGCCCAAATGTCAATTTCTGAGGAGTGCAATGCAGTGCTAATGGCTACTTGTTTATTTTCTGCTCACAAACTCTCACTTGATGTCTGTATCATAACAAATTACAACAAATTATAAATAGCCAGGCATGGTTACGTGAATTAGCTATGCACAAATGCACTGTAACTCTGAGTCTGCTGAATACCACTACGGTGACAAAGCTAGTAGTGAGCAACTCTAGCTGACTTCACATCCTTTGACAGATTCTGAAAACAACTCTAAAAGCTTTGGTGCTGTTGGCTTCTTTGTGCATCTAGAGAACTTACAGCTGACCTTTTTTTCCCCACACTGATTACCCATGTTACAACGTGTCATTCTCTCTAGTGATTCAGTACTGCCTTTTTTGCCAGTATGATACAGTACAATACATTGCATTTCTAAAAGATCTTCCATGAAAGGGTCTCATCACTACTAAGCTGCACAACATCCTTGCTAGTTATAGATGGGAAAAAGTAAGGTGCATGGAGGTTACATTACAGTGCCGGCATAGAACTCAGAACTCCTGAAACCCAGATCTGTATATCTAACTGCTATGCTTCCTATCTCTTTTTACCTACGTCTTCCCATAAACATCAGACAAGCCATCTTTGACTAGAGACAGAGTCCCTATAACACATTTTACCAGCAATGGCATCATTGTGATCTAATTGAAGTATTTATATGTTATACTCCTTGGGGTTCTGTGATGCCAAAGGCTGTGAATGTGTCTTTAGAGATGGCTGTGCTCTGGTAGTCTGTAAGAACTTTCTTATGCAGCTAAAGCCAGAGAAGTTAAATATAGAAATTATATAATAAGTTATCTAGTTCATCCCTCTCTGCCAGTGTATTACTGTGTCCTAAATGAGAACAGGGATACAAGCTGTTTAAAAAAAATCATAATTATTATTTTGCAGAATTTTGCACAAAATGTTTCACTTTGGGCAATTTTGTACTCACAAAAATGATGTTATAATAAATGATAGGGAACTAGCGATGTTCACATTAAAACATACAAAGTCCTTTTATAAATTTTTTCAGTGTGCCAGTTTGTATAACCAAGCAATTCTTTGTATGAAAGAGACCCACTGAATTTCAATTAGTTTTACATTCAATTTCTAAATATTTTACACCCATCAGGTAAGCTGACATCTACCAAGTAAGACACTGGGGCAACCATTTTTTATTGGTCTTCATCAGACCTTTTATTAATGTGCTGAGCTTTCACAATTCTAAGTACATTGTCCATGCTAGTGATTTACATTGGTCAAATTCTGCTATTCCTAGTCACATGAGTGGTTCCATTGCTTTCAGGTGATTTGGCCTGTTGTGTGTAAGGGCATGCCTACCTTGGGGAACGATAGGTTTGATTTGTGGTAGAGAAGCGGGCAATGAAACAAGCAGTATATGTGAAAAGTCCAAGCCCTTCAAATCTTTGGGTTCTATTTTTTATGAGACTGAAGTACTACCTGAATTCTTCACATAACCTATGATCAAAACAGTTTATAGTAAAAAATAAATAAATCAGTTTTATACTTTATCATTTGTATTCTGAGGAATACAGCCTTTTGTGCACCCAGTTCCCCTATAGCAAAAAAATACTTTCATATATGTTCTTATAAAATGTTCCCTTGAGAATGGTCCTGAGATTTTCATTTATTCAAGTCAGCTGAATCTTAATTTTTAATTCACCAAAGAACAGGACATCCAGGATTTAAACCTGCAAGTCTTGCTCAAGTGAGTAGTCTTTACTCATGCATGTAGTTCCACTGACTACATGACTCATATGATAAAAAATGTCTGGCATGCAAAAGGGTTGCTGCATCAGGCCCTGGACGCCCAGCAGGGCCGGCTCTAGTTTTCTTGCAAGCCCTCCCCTCCCCCCTTTTTTTTGGCTTTTACACATGTTCACACTTTGCAATGTTTTTGGTTTGGTTTGGTTGGGGTTTTTTTTGACTGTTTAAAATTTTAAAAAAATGAAAACAGAGAATTTGTAGTTAGTGAAATAAAACAATTTCCTACTAGTGTACTCATTTAATTTTAACAAAATCACAATTACAATTTGGGTTCAACTATACACTAATGAAAAACATTAGTGTCTTCCGGGTCACCCAAGTTTCTCATAATGTAAAAGAATTTATATGAACTGAATTTTTCTGGTTTTTATACTTGCGTAGTCTTTTAATAATTCAGTGAAATCTAAATTTTTGCAATGGTACTTTCAATTTAAATTAATGCGACTCCTGGCAAACGATTTTGAGACATGGTGGACCTCAAATAACTTTTTTGTAATTTCAGTTTTGGGAAACTGAGCTCACCAGAAGCCACTGATACTGGTAATGTTAAAAGAATGCGTAATGCTATAGCAGTGTTTGGAGTGAAAAAATCATTTCTTGCTATAAATTCTAATACTTTTAGAGGAGAAGTTTTAGGACTTATTAGCTCAGCTAAAGCTATGAATTCATCATACAATTCTACTCCATCAATGTCAGCAGCGTTATCAGTACTGAGTGCTAAATGTAGGTCTTGGTAGTGCTTCGTGAGGTCTTCTTTGGAAAACTGATTTTTAATATTTCCAATATCTCATAAAAATTCAAAAGTTTCACAATGACCATGCAACTGATAAAATATTTCTTCCATGGAAGTTATAACCACCGGCACCGACGTGACACGGAAATTGGCGCAAATGGCGCCAATAGGGCGGAACAGTACACACAAGTTATCGTGATTCCTGATTTAATTAATCAATAACCGTTAACGTTTGCACATTTATGCACATTCACATTCTGAGTGACAGTGTCACAACATGACACGATACTTTTCACGTCACGCTCCTATCTCACTACTGGAGATTTTTTTGATCTTCATGTTTTGTTTTGTTTTCGTACATTGGTGGATTTTTCCGAAAAAAAAAAAGATGGCCGGAACGCCACCCCTGGAAATGTGCCGCCCCAAGCATGTGCTTGCTTTGCTGGTGCCTAAAGCCGGTCCTGACGCCCATACACATACTTCATGGGATTCTGTTTTCCCTTACTACTTCCTCTGCAGTACAATAGAAGTCTCTTTCCATTTCATTCTGTCTGCCATGCTAAAAACATCCTATATAAGTGGATAAAGTTTATTTTGCAATGGGAGTTCCTGTTCACTAGGATCAAGTTTGTGGGACTTTTGGTCAGTCAATTTGTCTTATTTACAGTATCGCTTTCACAAACCCTCTTCATATGGGGGTAATTTTTGCACCTGCTTCTTTGAACCATAAACTGAAGGAACTATTTTAATGATTCCCCTAACTCTCATATACTATTCTGAGGAACACCTGTGAACATTCAAACAACAGTATTTCTCAGAACTGTCTAATTAGAGCAACCCTTTGGACAAGGGTCAATCATAGCACCTGGGTCCTTCAAAAGCAGTTCCAGTAAATTTATCCCAGGAATCCTAAATAATGTGGCAATTACAGGCGACTCTGAGCTGCTTGTGTGAAGACCCTTGTTAACAACAAGGATTTGGAATCCTCCTGATGATACTTCACACCTTAGCTTTGCAAATTAATAAGTGCCTGGCAACACTGGTGGGGATCTTTCAAACATACTCTGGAGGCTAATTAAATTTTTAGCCTTCACATCCTTTGACAGATTCTGAAAACAACTCTAAAAGCTTTGGTGCTGTTGGCTTCTTTGCGCATCTAGAGAATTCACAGCTGACCTTTTTTTTCCCACACTGATTACCCGTGTTACAACATGTCATTCTCTCTCCAGCCACATTCTTAATAAGGTTCTAACTTTAAACACTGAGCCAGATCCTCAGCTGGTGTAAACTAGTGTAGCTCAATGAAGACAATGGAGCTGCACCAACATGAGCTGAGACTCTGGCCCTGTATACTGTCTGAAAACCTCATTAAAACATCTCTTTTGCCCCCCTCTATTCTGTGGTTTCTTTTTCTTGGATGAATGGTACACCCCCTCTAGTGCAACCAGAAAAACTGACTTGACAGCAGAAAGGCGGCTACTTCACAATTCACATGCAACCAATCAAGATCTGATGGCAATCTGGACCATGTGCATGTTCAGCTTATGAGACTGAGCTATATTTCTGGTGCTCCACCAAAGTATAATGGTAGTGCAGAGATTAAATATTGATTTTTCCATATTACTTTAAATTATTAAGAGGGGGAAATCATTCTTATGAAGTGTTCCGTTTCAATAAAATACAGCAAATTTTATTAAGTCAGATTTATTTTGTTAAATGGTTTTACAGTGAAAGAAACACTGCATATAATTAGCAATACAGCATTTGTATTATCTTGTTGGTCATATAATAATGACAGCACAAAAAGAAATAAGCCACTAATCAAATCACAAGGATTTCACTCACAGAATTATCTTTTTTTCCTACAGGAAAGTTTAATGCTCGATAAAAGGTATTGGACTGAAAACCCTGAAGATCAAACTTTTCTATTTATCCATAGAAGTTGTACAGAACAGGCAACCTCTTACAAGCTTTCTTAATCTCCACTGTGCTTCAGTTCTGTGCAGGAAGAACCAACTCTCTGGGTAAGAGCAAAAGGGCAGTTCACTCACCAAGCCTCTCACTTGCCAGTCACTCCTTGGGCTCTGGCAGAGACAATGCGTGGTGGTTGGGGGGAGGAGGGGGTGGGAGTTTGCAGGGTAATGTGCCCTCCCCCAGCTTTGTTGCTTGGCTTTACTGAGCATGCTCACATGGATTGTGCATGCTCAGTAACACTGCTGAAGCCAGCTGCCCTCACTCTGCCTCCTCACTATTGGCTGACACGGGTCACTTCTGCCTGGGCTGATGCTGCCAATTAATGCCATTCATTATGGTTGTTTTATAATGTAGTCAGTCGTGCATTGTAATGAGATCATAAAGTCACTGAACATCGATCAGATGATAACAATTTTCAGTCACTACTGGCCCGGGGTCAGATTTGAAAGGGTGACTTTAAGGAGAAAAGTCCAATACCCCACTACTGATCAGTTTTCCCTCTCACAATTATCTGCAGTATAGGCAACATTTTTTAAAAATCCCCTGAATCAATGCTTATATAATCTCTGAGCATTAGCATAACTCTAGGATGTGTTGCTTAAAGATTTGGCAACGACAGTAGATGTCACTAGGACTATAAAACAAGATATTATCACTAATACTCTACAAAATGCAAATAAGCCACATCTTTATTCACCTTAAACCATAAGATCGAATCTTAAGCAATATAAAATCAAAAAAGTATAGTAAATACATGATGTAACTTCTAAATTTTCTCTTAATTGTAATGAATGCAATAGCCCCAAGAAGCTAAGTAACTTCCAAAAGCAAACTGCATCTTGTATAAATTCATACAGGTCATGCTCTCTAATATATATGTATTATATTTGTTTAATAAATTTTTCCTCCCTCCATATTCCAATATTTTATGGGAGTTTTAAGTCTTAGTGAAAAGAATTAAGGGCAAGGTAACGGTTTGTGCATAAAGTACCACAAAAAAGAAAGAGAGGATATTAATTTGCAAGGTATGGCTCTTCCCAAGAACTCCAACTTTGAGAAAAACGAGTAGCTATATAAGCAAAAAGAAAAGGAGTACTTGTGGCACCTTAGAGACTAACCAATCTATTAAGCTTTCGTGAGCTACAGCTCACTTCATCGAAAGCTTAATAAATTGGTTAGTCTCTAAGGTGCCACAAGTCCTCCTTTTCTTTTTGCGAATACAGACTAACACGGCTGTTACTCTGAAACCTAGCTATATAAGATGTTCTGAAAAAGGAACTTCTCACGTACTTAGTGCATTGATTGTCTAAAGGCACACAAAAAAGTATGCCCTTAGCTCAGGAAAGTCTCAAGAGAAGCAACTATTTCTTATTATTATTAATCATTTGTAGTCTGGTAGCATCCACAATGTTCTATGCACTGTCCACACACAAACAAGGAGACAAGCTTACAGTCTAAGGGCCCAACCCTGCAAATACTTGAACAGATGAGTAACTATGCCAATATAAGTAATGTAGAATCATAGAATATCAGGGTTGGAAGGGACCTCAGGAGATCATCTAGTCCAACCCCCTGCTCAAAGCAGGACCAATCCCCAATTAAATCATCCCAGACAGGGCTTTCTCAAGCCTGATCTTAAAAACCTCTAAGGAAGAAGATTCCACCACCTCCCTAGGTAACGCATTCCAGTGCTTCACCACCCTCCGAGTGAAAAAGTTTTTCCTAATATCCAACCTAAACCTCCCCCACTGCAACTTGAGACCATTATTCCTTGTTCTGTCATCAGCTACCACTGAGAACAGTCTAGATCCATCCTCTTTGGAACCCCCTTTCAGGGAGTTGAAAGCAGCTATCAAATCCCCCCTCATTCTTCTCTTCCGCAGACTAAACAATCCCAGTTCCCTCAGCCTCTCCTCATAACTCATGTGTTCCAGTACCCTAATCATTTTTTGTTGCCCTCCGCGGGACGCTTTCCAATGTTTTCACACCCTTCTTGTAGTGTGGGACCCAAAACTGGACACTGTACTCCAGATGAGGCCTCACCAATGTCAAATAGAGGGGAACGATCATGTCCCTCGATCTGCTGGCAATGCCCCTACTTATACAGCCCAAAATGCCTTTAGACTTCTTGGCAACAAGGGCACATTGTTGACTGATATCCAGCTTCTCGTCCACTGTAACCCCTAGGTCCTTTTCTGCAGAACTGCTGTCGAGCCATTCGGTCCCTAGTCTGTAGCGGTGCATGGGATTCTTCCATCCTAAGTGCAGGACTCTGCACTTGTCCTTGTTGAACCTCATCAGATTTCTTTTGGCCCAATCCTCTAATTTGTCTAGGTCCCTCTGTATCCTATCCTTACCCTCCAGCGTTTCTACCACTCCTCCCAGTTTAGTGTCATCTGCAAACTTGCTGAGGGTGCAATCCACACCATCCTCCAGATCATTAATGAAGATATTGAACAAAATCATCCCGAGGACCGACCCTTGGGTCACTCCACTTCATACCGGCTGCCAACTAGACATGGAGCCATTGATCACTACCCATTGAGCCCGACAATCTAGCCAGCTTTCTATCCACCTTATACTCCATTCATCCAGCCCATACTTCTTTAACTTGCTGACAAGAATACTGTGGGAGACCGTGTCAAAAGCTTTGCTAAAGTCAAGGAACAACACGTCCACTGCTTTCCCCTCATCCACAGAGCCAGTTATCTCATCAGAGAAGGCAATCAAGTTAGTCAGGCATGACTTGCCCTTGGTGAATCCATGCTGACTGTTCCTGATCACTTTTCTCTCCTCTCAGTGCTTCAGAATTGATTCCTTGAGGACCTGCTCCATGATTTTTCCAGGGATTGAGGTGAGGCTGACTTGCCTGTAGTTCCCCGGATCCTCCTTCTTCCCTTTTTTAAAGATGGGCACTACAGTAGCCTTTTTCCAGTCGTCCAAGACTTCCCCCGATCGCCATGAGTTTTCAAAGATAATGGCCAATGGCTCTGCAATCACATCCGCCAACTCCTTTAGCACTCTTGGATGCAGCGCGTCTGGCCCCATGGACTTGTGATCGTCCAGCTTTTCTAAATAGTCCCGAACCACTTCTTTCTCCACAGAGGGCTGGTCACCTCCTCCCCATGCTGTGCTGCCCAGTGCAGTAGTCTGGGAGCTGACCTTGTTCGTGAAGACAGAGGCAAAAAAAGCATTCAGTACATTAGCTTTTTCCACATCCTCTGTCACTAGGTTGCCTCCCTCATTCAGTAAGGGGCCCACACTTTCCTTGACTTTCTTCTTGTTGCTAACATACCTGAAGAAACCCTTCTTGCTACTCCTAACATCTCTTACTAGCTGCAACTCCAGGTGTGATTTGGCCTTCCTGATTTCACTCCTGAATGCCCAAGCAATATTTTTATACTCTTCCCTGGTCATTTGTCCAATCTTCCACTTCTTGTAAGCTTCTTTTTTGTGTTTAAGATCAGCAAGGATTTCACTGTTAAGCCAAGCTGGTTGCCTGCCATATTTACTATTCTTTCTACATGTCGGGATGGTTTGTCCCTGTAACCTCAATAAGGATTCTTTAAAATACAGCCAGCTCTCCTGGACTCCTTTCCCCCTTATGTTATTCTCCCAGGAGATCCTGCCCATCAGTTCCCTGAGGGAGTCAAAGTCTGCTTTTCTGAAGTCCAGGGTCCGTATTCTGCTGCTCTCCTTTCTTCCTTGTGTCAGGATCCTGAACTCGACCATCTCATGGTCACTGCCTCCCAGGTTCCCATCCATTTTAGCTTCCCCTACTAATTCTTCCCGGTTTGTGAGCAGCAGGTCAAGAAGAGCTCTGCCCCTAGTTGGTTCCTCCAGCACTTGCACCAGGAAATTGTCCCCTACACTTTCCAAAAACTTCCTGGATTGTCTGTGCACCACTGTAGTGCTCTCCCAGCAGATATCAGCATGATTGAAGTCTCCCATGAGAACCAGGGCCTGCGATCTAGTAACTTCTGTTAGTTGCCTGAAGAAAGCCTTGTCCACCTCATCCCCCTGGTCTGGTGGTCTATAGCAGACTCCCACCACGACATCACCCTTGTTGCTCACTCTATTGAATTCAATAGGACAATGGCACTCAGGTACACCTATTACTGGAGCTCCTCAGCTCTACACAAACAATTAATTTATCCTCACTCTTCTGTATAGTCAGGCAGTATTTTATTGCCATTTTAACAGATGAAGAACCTTAGGCAGAGGGAAATTGAGTGACTATGCCTGAAAAAAAGCCAGATCCCCCAACTGAGAGTTCAGTTCCTCACTCACATAACCACCCTTCCTCTAGAGCTACAGGGTTTTTTAAAATAACTTGTTAAACTTTGTAGATATGCCTCAACAGTGCATAACTAGATTATATATTAATACCTGCATTAAGCTTAATAAATGTTGCATGGGTAAGTGCTCAGAATAAAGTACAGCCTTAACTTTGCCCTTCTATGTCTGTATTAAGATACATTGTTTAACTACATGATCAGATGTTCTCTCTTGAATACAAAGTAATATCATGCAATTTTTTCTATAACCTTACATGCACATGCGTAACATCCCGTAATTTTTTTGACAATTCTTTTGTACTTATACTAATGTCAGGTACATTTTTATTCACATGGAGTTACATCTCTGGCCCAGAACCTAGCCCTGAGTATTTAGGCTAGACACTGGGCAGATATGGGGAGGGCAACAAAAAGACAGATTTTCTTTCACCAACTTCACAGAGTGGCTGCAGGACCACTTCTGAACCACTCTTATTCATTGGAATGAAGCACTACACTGGGATAGGATGATGGGAATATCTGTAATCTCTAGCCCTTCCCTGACCCCTGCACATTCTTTTACAAGAAGCCCCAACAGAGCACTTTGCCATGCATTGGTTCTGCTGCCTAGGTCAGTGGTTCTCAAATTAGGGACATCGCTTGTTCAGGGAAAGCCCCTGGCAGGCCAGGCTGGTTTGTTTACCTGCCACATCCGCAGGCTCGGCCAATCACGGCTCCCACTGGCTGCGGTTCGCAGCTGCAGGCCAATGGGGGCTGTGGGAATCGGCGCGGGCCGAGGGATGTGCTGGCTGCCGCAGCCCGCATTGGCCTGGAGCAGTGAACTGCGGCCAGTGGGAGCCGCGATCGGCCGAACTTGTGGACGTGGCAGGTAAACAAACCAGCCCAGCCCGACAGGGGCTTTCCCTGAACAAGCAGCGCCCCTAGTTTGAGAACTACTGGCCTAGGTGACCTCCACAAGGACAGAGCTGGGAGCTAGATTTGCTCCTTTGAGAACATGTAATATACCTGCATATTTTTATAATTATTAAGCATGATTTACAGTGTTTCAGATATTCTGTATGACACAAAGAATAATAAACCAATCTCTTCAGAACAGGGACCATGTTGTTATCATACATTTGTATATCACCTAGCACAATGGGACTGGGATTTCTGGACATTGCTGAAATGCAAATAGATAAATACTATTAATAACCAGACCAGATGACATATACATGCTGGTAAACAGATAAAATAGTATGATATTATTTATGTTACTTAAAAAAAACTGCATGTGTTCATATAGTTAAAGAATGGTGTAATTACAACGGGGTGAAACTTTTTTAACACAACTGTCTTTCATCTCCCCTCCCCATAAAAAAACAAAGATTTGGTGACTGAAACATTTTGAAAATTAATATCATTTTTCTGAGTTGTTCCAGTCAAAAATAATCCTAAACCATTTCATAACTAAATGAAATATTTAGCCTTCTTGAGTTGAAATGACTTCATTTCAAAATTTCAGTTCATTTTCAAAAAAAATTTAAATTGGAAAAAATAATTGAAATCAAAATGAAACATTTGTATTGCAGGTTAAACAAAATGTTTTGTTTGACCCCCAAAACCATTTATTTATTTTATTTTGGAACAGCCAGTGAACCAAAATATCCATTATTTGCACAGCTCTAGTTTTAATACGTTCACACAACGGGCAGAGTTAAGACCGTCTACATACGGAAACCCATGTGCAATCTATTGAAGGATTAGGGCCTAATATTAAAAGGTCTTTGGGAAGGAACTGTGTTTCCCGGTATGCTTGTAGAGTGCCTGGAACATTTCAGACATTACTGTGATATAAGTAATAATCAAACTGTTTGGTTGTCAGCACCTGTCCCATGCAGTTTAGCAAGTCTGCAGTTATGGGCCTTTCTCCTATGCACATGAACAGAGAGTCTCCTTCCTGCGAACCTTAGCAAATGGCTTTCTCCTCATGGTATTTTAACTCCCAGATCTTTGTACTGTAAATGTGTGTAAAAGAGGTGGACTAGAATGTATTTTATATATAACAGATAAAAGTATATGTTTCCACTCTCTCCTTTTGTTCAGAATTCTTTACCCCAAACCATTCACCTTCAGGCATAAGTAAGCAGGGCTCCTTTGCCCTGCATGAAAGGGCTGAGCAGCCTATAGGAGCCCTAAAAGCCCCATAATCTTCTGGGCGAGAATTACCCTTGGGCATGCATGGTGGTAGACTGCCATATGGCTGCCTCCCAAGAACCCCCTTAAAAGCCCTGATGCAGGGGGCTAGCTCCCAGGACTACATTGTGTCAGGGATCCCGGAACAGGCCAGAACTGGGAAGGCACAAAAGTGTCTTGAAGCCTCTATGACTACCCACTTCCCTCGTCTTAGAGATGAAGTACAGAATCTTACCGTATAAGTGAATGAAAACAGGGTTAGGATAGAAACGAATATGCAACCTTAACCATAGTAGTTATTTCTGAACCTGCTGTAATTCACATATTTTAATCAGTCTAGAAACATTAGAACAGTTCAAAAGAACCTTATAGGATGTCTGAGCATTGCTTTGTGTTTTTGACCATGTATAAAAAAAGATATGGTAAACCAACCACGTCTATACTATAGCCAAGTTAAGAATGATTTAAGACCACAAAAATGCAAAACATTTCAGATTAGATTTAGAATTTTATTGATAATATGCTTGTTTAAATATACTGATTAGACAGAGATACAATGAGATTAGCTACTTCACAACAATTTAAATTTATTTGCATGATATCACACACACACACACACACACACACACACACACGATGGATAAACAAACAATAGTATAAAAATACTACAAAGAGTGACCTCACTATTTTAATAGGTCTTTTCAAAGGTTTATTACAGATTTTGGCAGCAAATATAGACTAAGCCTTAAAGTGCCTAACACATGTATACATACACACCACCCCTTCTGCTCCCAGCATTTCTCAAAATCACTTTGGAAATGGCTTGCCTTATTTCAAATTTTAGTTTTTAGTAAAACAACAACAACACTCCAATCCAGGAGTAATCTGCCATTTCTGCTTTGATTTGATTATTGTAACAGGAGTCAAAATATTAACATGTCAGCTGTATTTAAAGGGACAGTCCAACTCCATTCAGGAGTTTACAAGGAAGTGAACAAGGAAATCAGTGAATCTATAACTGACTGGCAAGTGGCAAATGTCATGCCATTATTCTTAAGGGAGTCTAGCGACAAGCCAGGACACTATAAACCAATGTGTTTGCTCTAACATTCACCATGGGGAAAATCTTGGAAAATATTTGCTGCTAAGTGACACAAGAACACCTGAATAAGCACACATTGATTAAGGTTAGCCCCATGGATTCAGACAGACTAGGTCAGGCAGCATAATTAACTTCATGGAGACATTATTCCCATGGCTGCTAGGTGAATTTCAGTATATGTATTAACATATTTAGATTTTCAGAAAACATTTGACAGCGGTTCACGTAAAAAAAAATTAAAGGGGGTAAAATACAGTGCTGGGTAGAAAACTAGGAAACACAGAAACTGTTAAGATGGAAAGGAGTTATGGAGAGCAGAACACTGGAAATGGTAGGTTTTAGAACATAGGTTGTACATAACATCTGTACAAGTAATTTGGCCAAAGGTAACAAAAACGTGATAAAATTCAGCCCTGGTATATGCAGGTGGAATTCCTTTAGTTTCAATGAAGCTATAACACGCTTACATTAAGGCTTGATTCAGACCAATGTTTCCAAGAACAAAAGTCTGGAGAATGAAGGGACTGCTGGATTAAAGAGTAAAGTGAAAATTTAAAAATGTGATCGTAAGATAACATGCCTAAACTATTTTGTTTATGTCAATGGCCTTTTCCTATTCTGATAAAAGAAAGCTGGTCTCTTTTGAGTAGATATTAAGCACTGTGGCTGGCTGTGCAAACTTCAAAGGGGCTTTGAAATCATCATCCCACCAGCCCAGACATTGAAGTGTTCACAGCATGGTCAGCCATGCCATGCCTATAAGACAAGATAAATCACCAGTCTGCAAGACTGTTCCCTACTAACTTTTCTCAGAAAAGTCATCTAAGTCTCTAATAGATTCTTTTAGGACAATTATGCATCTGCCATAAGAAATGTTAGGTACTAAAATATCATCACCTGTAAAGCTAGAAATCATTGCAACAATCAGAGAAATAATCTGGCTTTACCTTTATGCTAAAATGGAGACAAAAATAACTTTCTTTTAGCATTGCCCAGAAGTCATGTGAGGAGATATTTAGAATTATCGTTTAACTTCATCTGCTCTTTCAAAGATCTTTCTCTTTAGCCCGCTGATAATAAATGTCACGCATCCTTCACACTTATGCTAGAAAAGAAAAAGCACCACTGGAGAGAGATTTAATATACTTTCATCTTTTAAAAAAGAGAGCCACCCGCAACAGGAGATTACAGTATTAAGTACTGAGGTGTTAATCCACCTAAATTTTGAAAAACTTCTTATAACACCTGGCAATTTTTCTTGTGAAAACTCCTTAACTGAACACAGAGGATAATTTTTTCATAGCAACTAATATATTAGCTTTTACCCACATTTACCACACACAGTGTTATCTGAAATTCTTTTGTACCACAGACAATGCTGTTTAGTAACTGTGGGGAAATGTTGATGTTTAAAAGGCAACCTACATGAGTCTCTATCTTATCTGAAGGTTAAGTAGACCTATTTTATCCAGACATCCCCAACTCTGTTTCAGGGAAGGGACAGTCTGCACCACTGCAATCTCTGCCTCTCTCTGTCCCTCTCCATGTTCTTCAAGGATTATCCTTTTATCTGCCTGTAAATTCTTTGTTCTGCCCTGTGTCTCTCGAACCTGGTTAAGCCAGTTCCCTTCCCTGGGGAATTACCAACCAAACTGTTCACGTCAGAATGGTGGAAGTAAAATTTCAAAAGGACTGATTCCTGCATTGTCCTTAACGTACTGGCAAATAGGGCTACCTGAAGCTATTGTCCACTTTCTACATACAGTCTGCTTCTGTTGGAATTAGGCCCTTGTAATCATATAGCAAACCACACAAAAACAGATGGGCACAAAGTAATACAGGTGTCTCCCATCTGCTTCCCAGTGAAATCCACGCAGTGGGGACAGTGGCTTAAATCCATCATGGGCTGTGCTTTGGGACAGTATCAGGACACAAACGTCAACCAGGCATTGGTTGCGCGGGACGTCACACAATAATGCAGTACAGTATCAAAACAAGAGACATCAGGTTAAAAAAACCACAGTGGATTGCAAAGGACAAATGACACTGATCTGGCTAAGTACTGTCTGAGCCATTAAAATCAGTCAGTGATTGTGCTGATTTTTTCCCTCGGTATTAGTGAACAATATGTTAAAAAAATCACCTTTGCCTCCCCACAGCCAAAAGCATTTGCTCCTCATTCCTTGATACTCTGTATTGTTTCCGAGTGCACCAGTAAGGTACCATTGATGCAGGAAGTCTTATATGGTTTTTTCCCTCCTTTATTCTAATAAAAACTGCTCTGCTCTTTCCAGTTGAGCATCCCCATTGTTATTTCCCTTCCCCCTGTGGGAGCCTGTGTTTACAAACAGATGCAGCTTTCCTCTCCGTTTCCAACTATTAGCAAATGATATTTTGCAGCATGGGTTTTTATCTTTTAAACAGGCTCTGCCTTTGAAGAGGCTCAAAATTAGTTTTTGTCCTTTCCCTGCATAGTGATTAGTTTGCATGCTCTGAAATACAGAAACACCTGCTTCGGGAAAGGGGCTCTGTAGTCTTTCTGAAGGAATAAATTGCCCCTCCCTGACCAGCTGGCCTGTTACAGGCACTTTGTTGCCCTCCATCTCTACTCAGTGACCTGATCTATGTTCAGTACGGCGGTTCAGCTACACTTCACCAGGTGCTCAGCAACTGCATTTGAAAATGCAGCCTTCTACTTTTTGAGACACTGACGATGAGCACTTAAGGTGGTGCCCCCTTTCCACCAAGGAGTATCAGACAAGGCACAATACTTAGACTCGGTCATCTATTATCTATGTATTAAAATATTATGATTTATTTTGCAGATATATACAAGAAAAAGGCTGCTCCTACAACCCACAGTGGAAACAGAAACCGTAGAGAAGCACTTCTACCTAGACTGATTCTTAAATGAAGGAATATTGTAACAGAAAGGAAAGGTGATAAGATATACACCAATCCAAATTAGGTGTTCTCTGAGCCCCCAGCTGTTTCCTCAGTGCATTACCTTCATTATCAATTAATCTCTTTGGCCAAAAATGGGGGATTAAAGTTAGGGTGCTTATATTTAGACACCTAAATAAGTAGCCTGATTGTCAGAGATGCTGAGCACCTGATAGCTTCCATTAACTTCAATAAATTTGACTTCAAACTGTCTTTTGATTTGCTTAGGTCTTGGCTTTTTTGTCTTTTTTCTTGTCTTAATGAGTGGTGGTTATTAAGAGCAAATTATTGAATGTACGGATTTTTTTCCAGGGGTGCTTTCCCATGCATCCTCTAACTCACATGAAGTAGCACTTTCCTCCAGGTTTGGTCCCACTGAAGTAAATGGTACTGCTTATGGACTATGGTACTATTCAGTGTGAGTGAAGGTGTCACAATCTGGCCTCTAGACAGCAGGAGTCTTACTAGTACAGAGTTGGATCGTGTCCTGTAATACTCTCTGCATTTTTACATTTAGTAATTCAATGCATATCCTAACAGGGTGAAACCAGAACAAGAAATGCCTTTCCTCCTTCCAGGTGTCTTTTGATCTCCTATCTTTTATAAAAAGTGATTCTAGCTGACCTCCTTTCTAGAACTAGACAAACAATTCACACTTAATTTATTCTACGGAGTTAGCTCCTTTTTTTTACTTTGCAAAATACTCACAAACATTCGGTTTCAACAAATTTGCTCGTTTTCAAAGTTATTTGAGGAATGGTTTAACAAAAAGCTATTTCAGTTCCTGGGTTGTTCGCAAACTATTTGCCCAGTCTGCTGCTTCATTGTTTGTAATAAATTTTCAGCAAGACTCTGGCCAACTCATAGCCACACCACGGTGGAGAATGGATTATGGATTTTCTGCTTCTTGTGCAGCCTTCATAAGGGCTGTCTGAAATGTCAACCTTTTCCTTTCAGAGGAAGGGAGGAGATGTTCCCATTCAGTAATGTGCTGGCTTTGAGTTTATATCGTTGCTCTCCAGACTCTTATTAAAAGGGAGCATAAGGGATCTACTACTACTAAAAAGCTGCAAGCATTCTTCTTTAGTTCAAGTGACTGGGGTCTGCGCTTCTGGAGCTGAAAGATGGGGTCTTTTGCCTTAGGATTAAAAGTAGTCTGCTTTCTGCAGAACATGGATTTGTTCACACTACTACCCCCAATCATAGCAACAAAGACTGGCGGATGTCCCCATCTGTTTGTTACTGTTTGGGGAGGGATGGAGGGAGAATCTTCAGTTTGCTAGATTATGTCTCATGATCTCCCTGTCTGAGCTCCATTTTGGAACTTTCAAGTAGGGAAAGGTCATGTCTAAGCCTGTAGTCCATGTGAAATTACTACTCAGATAAGGAAGAACCTGGCTCCACCCCTTGTGAAGTAAAGTGCAGTCTGTGTGATGGTATAGCGAAGTTAGTTTATAAGGTTTCCATTAGGCAGAAGTTGCAAAGGTGAATTTTGGGCCAAAAAGAGCTGTAGTTTAGGGGAGGAGTTTGAAAGAGGAGTTTAAAGGCTCTGAAGCTATTCGTAAAAACATAAGAATAGGTCAGGCCAATGGCCTATCTAGCCCAGTATTCTGTCTTCCACAGCGGCCAGTGCCAGATGCTTCAATGGGAATGAACAGAACAGGGCAATTATCAAGTGATCCATCCCTTGTCATGCAGTTCCAGCTTCTGACAGACTGAGGTTTAGGGACACCCAGATCACGGGATTGCATCCCTGATCATCCTGGCTAATAGCCATTGATGGACCTATTCCTCATGAATTTAGGTAATTCTTTTTTGAACCCAGTTATACTATTGGCCTTTCCAACATCCCCTGGCAATAAGTTCCACGGGTTGACTGTGTGTGAAGAAGTACTTCCTTATGTTTATTTAAAACCTGCCGCCTATTATTCACTGTCCTTACTAGATTGGTTTGCTCATTTCTGAGAAACATGCATATTTCTTCAGCATTTTAGAGAAAAAGTGTGGTCTGGGAGTGAAAGCCCATAACTGGGAGTCAGGAGAGCTGTGAGGGTGATAAATCCCAGAGCTCGGGGTCTAGCCCAAGCCTGAGTGTCTACAGAGCAAATTTTAGCCCTGCAGCCTGAGCCGTGCAAGCCTGAGTCAGCTGACCCAGGCCAGCCACAGCCATGCCACAGGTCTGCTATCCCTGTGTAGATGTACCTTCTGTGCCCCAAAAAAATTTTAAATGAGAATATACTTCCCTATCCCATATGCACACAGGTGCTGAGAATCTCATTCAATAGGTGTTTGTAAAGTACTTTCAGAAAGTCAGATGGGAAGCATTAGAGGAGTGCAAATTATTCTTAGTGTCATTTTACGGATGGATAAATTGTGATTGCTCCAGTATATTACTTTTTCTATCTATTGTAAGAAAAAGTATACATTGTCAGGAATAGTTTCTACTGTCTAGTATGCTAAAAAGTACCATCAAGTTACTGTTACTTGTGGATAATAAAATAGCTAGCTCTTTGATGTAAGCATTCCAAAATTCACAGCTTTTTCCCATCTGTACTTTTATGTTAATGAAGAGTTTAAAATATCGTAAAGGGAAATAGAACAAAGACATCAAATAATCACATCTCTTCTATCGGCTAATTTACCAAAGAGCTTCCTATAGCTATCAATTTTTGCTAAGTGCACCTCATTCAACTAAAAGCTTTCATACTTGTTTTTCAAGTGGGAAGTTTAAATATGCAACCAGATATACTGAACCTCTTAGTACATGCAATGGGCAATGAAGGTTGCCTGTAGGCTAATAATGAATGTTAACTAAGTGTTACTAATGAACTCATCCCTGAATCACAATTGGCAAGATCAAGAGTCCACTGACCTGGGAATTTACAAAACGATTTGTGCTGCTACTTATGTGATGCTTGTAAAGAGGTTAGCATATCTACCACAGGAGATGTTAAAGATTCTGAACAATAGCATCTACAAAAGTTATAAATTTAACTGGGCTAAGTACAGCAAATAAGTATTGTCTCATATAAATCTATAATCTCTCATTCACTATCAAAAGGTCAACTCCCACCTCCAACCAGCCTTCATCATCCATTTGTTACTTTTTTAAACAAGCACCTTTGTGCTTTCTCCCATGTTGTCCCCATGCTTGGGAGAAGCTCCCCATAAACATCTGCAAAACTAACTCATTGTCCTTGTCATAAATATAAAGGGAAGGGTAAACCCCTTTAAAATCCCTCCTGGCCAGAGGAAAAATCCTCTCACCTGTAAAGGGTTAAGAAGCTAAAGGTAACCTCGCTGGCACCTGACCAAAATGACCAATGAGGAGACAAGATACTTTCAAAAGCTGGGAGGAGGGAGAGAAACAAAGGGTCTGTGTCTGTCGGTATGCTGCTTTTGCCGGGCATAGAACAGGAATGGAGTCTTAGAACTTTTAGTAAGTAATCTAGCTAGGTATGCGTTAGATTATGATTTCTTTAAATGGCTGAGAAAAGAATTGTGCTGAATAGAATGACTATTTCTGTCTGTGTGTCTTTTTTGTAACTTAAGGTTTTGCCTAGAGGGATTCTCTATGTTTTGAATCTAATTACCCTGTAAGGTATCTACCATCCTGATTTTACAGGGGTGATTCCTTTACTTCTATTTACTTCTATTTCTATTAAAAGTCTTCTTGTAAGAAAACTGAATGCTTTTTCATTGTTCTCAGATCCAAGGGTTTGGGTCTGTGGTCACCTATGCAAATTGGTGAGGATTTTTACCAAACCTTTCCCAGGAAGTGGGGTGCAAGGGTTGGGAGGATTTTGGGGGGAAAGACGTGTCCAAACTACGTTTCCCAGTAAACCCAGTTAGAGTTTGGTGGTGGCAGTGGATATTCCAAGGACAAAGGATAAAATTAATTTGTACCTTGGGGAAGTTTTAACCTAAGCTGGTAAAAGTAAGCTTAGGAGGTTTTCATGCAGGTCCCCACATCTGTACCCTAGAGTTCAGAGTGGGGGAGGAACCTTGACAGTCCTCCTTCAAAATCCTCCTGAAAACTCTCCTTTGCTGTGAGGCCTACAAAAACTTGACAACTTTTAGGCTACTGGTGTGCTGAGACCACATCGTACTATGCTGGCCAATGTTATCTCATTGTTGCCTTGTCCTCCCCCATATGTTTGTATCCATCAGTTGTCTCTTGCTTTACACATAGACTATAAGATCTTTAGTGCAAATACTCTTTTTGCTGTGTGTGTACATAGCACTGAGTACAATGGGGTCCTGGTTCATAGCTGGAGCTTCTAGGTGCTACAATAATATAAGTAATAAATAATAATAATAAGTATACGTGCAGTTTGTATTTCCTTTGAAGTCACCCTAGCCCGTGGTTCATCTATACTGTAAATATGACAGAGATAACGAATTTGCCATTTGAATTTACCTCATATTGAAGTCTCTAATACACATTAGGAAGCCAAGGCTAGTAATCCAACCCTAGCACCTAAACTCTTTCTACAATGGTCTAGGACCATAATATGTGTTGTGTTCGTAGGGATTAGGAGGAAAATGGCTCCCGGACAAGAAAGTTTGATGCACAAAAAATTCATTTAAATTTTCACTCTATAAATCCTGTCATTCTACATGCTGAATAAGAGAGCCTGTTGCATAGCCAGCATCAGAGAACCAAAAGGCAATACTCATTTTAGGTTCCAAGCATTTAAATAGAAAATATGAAGGCAGCCACATATTTAGAGTGAAAATATCCATAGAACTGTTTATGATTCATAGATTTAGTGCAACATCTTGTTATGTCATGACCTCTCTAAAACAAATATATATCCTAGTGGAAGCAAAAAATATCATCAGATCCTTCAAACTGAATTAACATACAAATTGGGGTTTACTTATTATAAAAACACTGAGTGAGACCTGTTTAATATTTTAAAGGTAACAGAATGCACATACCATTATTGTAATATTCATAACATTATATGAAATGAACTTAATGTAGCAAGTCTGAGGGGAACAATAATGCAACTTGTGTAAAAACATTTTTAAATTTCACATAATTTTGGATCATATATTTGTATTCAGTTATAATTTACTGTAATATATTTCAAGTGATAAGCAGAAATCTCTTTGGTAGTGTTTCACTCAATACAATACTTTCCACACATATGAAAGTACCTTCCCAGTATACTTTTAGTAGTGTAAATTATTTACAAGATTAATCATGAAATCAAAGTTATATATGTGTTAAAGAGAGAAATCCCTCATCATTTGAAGCTTCCTATGCTAATTTCTAGGTGTGTTATAATGTACGTCTTCTCAATTCCTCTTTTGGTACAAGGCAGTTACAATATACACCTTTATTAATAAGAAATTAATGGTATTTTTGAAATATGCACTTAATTTCTAAATAAAGCACAATGTTCAGTTCATAATGCACTGAAAATACCATATTTTATTTAGGAGTAGTAACATTATCCCATAATTTGAATGGATGTGTTACCATTTTTAAAATTCTGATTGAGATATTTTCATGCAAAGTATCCTATGATTGTTATTGAAGGAACAAGCTCTTTGCAATTAGTCCATATAAACATTTTGTCAATTAATTACCATAAGTATACTCGTTAGCATGCACCTGCATATCATTGGAACATGTCCTTTGTTAACAAGAGCAATGTCCATTGCCCCCTGCAAATGGGCACCGGATCAGACCTTCAGGTAGCAATCAGCTTTAAGAGGATTATTACTATGATAAACCACAATCAATGACTTAAAAAAATCAATAATAGCTCTCCCCCTCCTGTTCAGATGGATTAACTGCTAGGAAATGATCCCAGTAATCAGAATGAAAAACACAATAATCGATTCATAGGTTCTCAGATGCCAAGGCTAGAAGGGAACAGTATGATCATCTAGTCAGCCTTCCTGTCTAATACAGGCCATAGAACTTCCCCCAAAATAATACCTAGAACATATTTTATAGAAAACATCCAATCTGGATTTTAAAATTGTTGGTGACGGAGAATCAACAATGAGCCTTGATAAGTTATTCCAACGGTTCTTTACTCTAATTGTTAAACATTTACAGCTTATTTCAAGTCTGAATTTGTCTAGCCTCAACTTCAAGGAACGGGATAGTGTTGTAGATTGAAGAACTCATTATCAAATATTTGTTCTCCATGTAGGTACTTATAGACTGTAATCAAGTCACCCCGAACTTTCTCTTTGTTAAGTTAAATAGATTGAGCTCCTTGAGTCTATCACTACATGGCAGGTTTTCTAATTCGTTAATTATTCTCAGGGCTCTTCCCTGAAAACTCTCCAATTAATCTAAATCCTTCTTCAATTGTGGACATCAGAACTGGACACAGTATTCCAGCAGCGGTCACACCACAGTCAAATACAGAGGTAAAAAAACCCTCTATATTCCTACTCAATATTCCCCTGTTTATGAATCCAAGGATTGGCCACAGTGTCGCACTGGGAACTCATGTTCAACTGATTATCCACCATGACCCCCAAATCTTTTTCAGAGTCACTGCTTCCCAGGATAGAGTCTCCCCCAAATCTGAAAGTATGGCATATATTCTTTCTTCCTAGATGTATACATTTACATTTATCCATATTACAATGCACATTGTTTGATCGTGACCAGCTTACCAACCAATCCAGATCACTATGTATAAGTGACCTCTTCATTATTTACCACTCCCCAACTTTTTGTCATCTGCAAACTATCAGTGATAATTTTAAGTTTTCTTCCAGGTTATTAATAAAAATGTTAAATACTGTACTTCATCAGGTAGCTTTATAATAGATAGTTATCACAGGGGTTATGGTATATCTTATTCATAATTTAATTTCCATGCTGAGAACTAGTGCTGTAAATACTCGGCGTAGAGCAGTGATCTGTGTACCGCTTACAAACTCAGACATTCTGGATGCTGCAGGGATACAAGAATGGCCCACATAAATTCTACGTTAGTTTTTCTACATTGCCAGTATTCTAAGCAGAGGGTGAGAATCTGCTTAGAAACCACTGCACATCTGCTCAATGTGCAGTGGCAGTAAAAAATGTTAACCAAATGTTAGGAACCATTATGAAAAGGATAGAAAATAAAGCAGATAATATAATATTAATTTGCCTCTATATAAAATCCATACAATGCCCATACCTTGAATACTGGGTGCACTTCTGGTCACCCCCCGCCCTCAAAAAAGATATATTAGAATTGGGAAAAGTACAGAAAAAGACAACAAAAATTATTAGGGGTATGGAACAGCTTCCATATGAGGAACAACACTGGGACTCTTTATCTTGGACAAGTTAGGACTGAAGGTCTATAAAATGAATGATGTGGAGAAAGTGAATTTAAAAACTATTATTTATCCCTTCACATAGCACACCAACCATCACCCAATGAAATGAAAAGGCAACAGGTTTAAAACAAACATAAGGAAGTACTTCTTCACACAACACACAGTCAACTTACAGAATTCACTGTTGTGAAGGTCAAAAGTATAACTGGGTTCAAATAAGAATTAGATAAGTTGAAAGAGGATAGGTCCATCAATGGCTATTAGCCAAGATGGTCAAGGATGCAACCCCATGTTCTGGGAGTCCCTAGCCTCTGACTGCCAGAAGCTGGAACTGGATGACAGGGGAATGATCACTCAATAATTGCCTTGCTCTGTTCATTACCTCTGAAGCAACTCATACCAGCCACTGCCAGAAAACAGGATACTGGGTTACATGGACCATTGGTTTTACCCAGAATGGCCATTCTTATATTCTTACAGAGACAAATATATAGCAGTGTCTAAGTAATTATATTAATTTGCTGAAGTGAAGAGAATTTTTTGGAGCACAAATGAGTATTCATTTATTATGTGAAATATTAATAAGCAACAACATTTGGGCCAAATTGAAAGGCTTTTAGAGAAAAAAACATGTGAACAAAAACAACATTCCAATTCAAGTAACGGAACAGATACAGATTTAGTAACAATTAACAAATTTCTACACTGAAAAAAATGGTAGTGATGTTAGATCCCCCCCCACACACACACACACACGCACGTATATAGTGCTTAATTTGGTAATTAGCACTAAAATGATTTACTGTATTACAGGAATATTGAAGTTTGTGATTCTTATTATGTTGTCATCTAGGAGAATGATATATTGCATTGTTTCAAGTATCAGGGGGTAGCCATGTTAATCTGTATCCACAAAAACAACAAGGAGTTTGGTGGCACCTTAAAGACTAAACAGACTTATTTGAGCATAAGCTTTCATGGGTAAAAACCTCACTTCTTCAGATGCATTGTTGTATCTTGCCCCAGACATCCCAGGAGCCTGAGAGAGGCTGAAATAAGACAACCAGGACCAAATTAATTTGCGGATGGGGGCAAAAGGGAATTTATAACTGCCAAGAGCCTCATTTTACTATGAGAGGGGCAACCTTTGTCCCTTACAACTTTGGAAGACAAATTATACCACCAGTCACCATCCCTTCCCCCATCACAAACCTCTGAATATAGACTACAGCATCTTCAGTTCACATACAAGCGAATAAGAAGGTGCCTTAAAATTCATGCTTCATGTTTTTAAGTAATACTGGGTAGTTATTGAACTGCTAGAATGTAAGTAATATGCATTAGTTATAGTCCCACTTGTTGGTGCATTTTTAGAAATATCTCCGTAGAAGTGAAGCTTACAGTATGTTAATATCATCAGTTAACATAACTACACTGTGACACCCTGTACAGCATTTGATACCCTGTACCCATGTTCACCACTTTCACATGGTTATGATATATTTTGTACAAAGTGGTATCATTTGAAAACTCATAATCAGTTGAATATTGTTATCCTGTTGAAATGTGTGTAACAACACTACATGTGAAATTATGGGATTTTGCTGTATAATTGTTACTGAAATATGTTGTAATTCTGAGTAACTCCGATAAACCAATTCCTCAAAGACAAAGACACAATGGCACACCAGCAAAGTGTGACAGAGCCAGTACCTGCTTAATCAGAGATTCACTAGCAGGGGAGCTGTAAACAGGAAATTTACTATTCATTGGAAAGACTGTTTGGAGCTGGCATATGAAGTGGAACTGCCTACTCACATGACCCAGAAAGGATTTTTCCAGAACACAAGAGTTGGGATATAAGAAGAGGGGAAAATACCTCTAGCCGCCCTCTCCTTTATACCTTACATCTCTCTGTTCATAACATCACCTGAAGAACACTGAACTAAGGGGAGTTGTCCTAGGCTGAAAGAAAATCCAGTTTGTGAATTGAGAATTTCCTGCAGCATTGTGTGTGGTGAGAATTATATTTGCTTCACATCTTATTTAGGTTGGTAAAGTTTAGGAATTGGCTTGTGGTTTTATCATTTTATTTCTTTTGTAACCAATTCCGACTTTTATGCCTTACCACTTATAATCACTTAAAATCTATCTTTTGGTAGCAAATAAACTTGTTTTATTGTTTATTGTGTGTTTTATTGAAGTCTTTGGAAACCTCCACTTGAGACAATAAGGCTGGTGCATAAATCATTCCTATTCTTGGAATGACTATTTATGAATTTGTATGGTCCAGTGGGCTACTAAATAGTACAAGGCGCACATTTCTGGGGGCGCAAGGCTGGGACTGAGGGCTATACCTGTGTTATCCTGTATGTAATTTATGGATGGCTGGGCAGAGCATTCATGCACTAGCTAGGAGTAACTTGGCATGCTGGTGGCTATGAGTGATCAAAGCTTGGTGAGGTTTGCTGTTCACTAACTAAGCAGTCTAAAAGGCATCCCAGGCTGGACAGCTAACGGGACACAGTAGTTCAGGTTGCACCCTGGGGAATGTCACACACATAATTCAGTGAAGCTGTACCACCTCATTTGTGGGGAATTATAACCTTTCAGCCAGGACTACTGTGCTACATAAGTGCACTGGCATTTGATTATACTCTTTTTTTTAATATGATCTGCCTTCACATTTCCATGACTGTAGAGCAAATGGTGGCGTTTAGTAACTTGCTGCAGCTGGAGTTGACTTTCTTGGACACTAATATTGATATATGTATTTTCAGCATTTTCAGGAGAAGCTGCTTGTATTATCTGTTATTTTATGTGCTGGTATTTTTACTGTATGGCAAGAATTCCCAGGTTCAGACCATGTTCTATGACCAATCAATCAAGAGTGTGCATTGGCATCTGCACAAGTGGACCTTGGTGCCATAGCTTTTATAACGACAGAAGTGGCAGCAGCAAGAGCATTATCATGAACAGACTGTGATGGGTCAGTTCTCCTGCTCTATAAAGCCATGAAGCCAATCCTTTTTTGGAATGGACATACAATACATAGACAATTATAAGATGATGATTTCCATAAGACCTTCTGAAGCTGGAATAAAATTAAAGAAATAGGTCCGGAGGCCAGCATATTTAGCCAAATGGTACCTTTGGTTTTTCATTTTCTTGGAAGATGAAAAAAAAATCGCTATCCAAACCCCCATTTTAAATACTTTTGTAAGAATAGCTCATGTTTTGCCAACCTTTGACCAGTTGCCACTGTCTAATACCATATTTTGAAAGATGTTTAAGATTACTAAATAGCAGTCAGTCCACCCCTCGGGCCATCAAATGGGATTGCAGGAAAATTAATTTAAAAAAAAATCAGTTTTTTAAAATTTATTCGAGGGTTTAACTTAAACCAAAACCAAGGATTTTTCCAACTGAGCCTTGGTCATGAAGGTAACAGAGCGATGTATCTTCTTAAATTATGTAAAAAAACCAAAGGTAGTACCAGTATGATTTATGAATTTTCCTTACATTTGTTTATTTCAATTAGACCTGTTTAATTTGTATGTAATATGTTACTCAACTAGTTACCTTTTACAACAAACCAATAGCAAATTAGAAGGATATATATGAAAAAAAATCTCTTGATGCTTTAATGGTACTTGCCATCCTTCCAGGTTAGTCTAGTGACAAAAGCAATTGAAATGGCACCATCCCCTTTCCCTGTGTCATGCAAAGTGGTCTTCTTCTATCCCGTTTCCTTCTATGGTTTCCCACATTACAGATTTTGATGATCATTACATTGCCTGTTGTATACTAGAGGATCGTTGTTTCCTCAGCGTACTTAAAATCAATTTTTTTCCCCTTATACTGCAGGACAACCTATAGGCAGAGGAACTTATGCTTATTTTAAATGAAAAGAACATTTTAGTAGTTAAGTACCAGAGGGGTAGCCGTGTTAGTCTTGATCTGTGAAAGCGGCAAAGAGTCCTGTGCCACCTTATAGACTAACAGATGTATTGGAGCATAAGGTGCCACAGGACTCTTTGCCAATGTTAGTAGTTGTGTTTTAGAAATGTTGTTGTTCTAAACTGACAAATCTAAATTAATTTCTTTCCCCACTCCTTTTCTGGTTCTACTTTCACTCTCTGGATAGTATTTATTTAAAAAAAAAAAATCTGTGTAAATTGACCCAGTAGTCCTGGATAGAATGCAGACTTGTCTTTATACTGTTCATGATAAATGTGCTTCTGGAAAGATGTTCCAGAAGCTACTAATGACATTTACTGAGACTCATGTTTTATAAATTGAAGACAATCTATTTTTTTAACTCAGGCATTTTAATGTCAGAGTTATTCTTAGGTTCTGGAAATGATTTACGGCAATGGATAACTGATAGGACTTTTGTTTGTGAAGATTACAGAGACCTTTGATTTAGTAAATCATGCTGAGGTGGGAAGATTACATTTGTGCTGTAGATTGCTTTGAAACTAAATAATTGAAGGGATTTTTTTTCTTGTTAAACTAACGTTGAGATTGGCTCTTCCAATCTCAGGTTCCATAGTTATTTATTCTTAAGATCCACCCTTTTAGTTAATGTTTAGATATGTCAAAGAAGGATTTACTTAATACATAACAGTACTTGAATTACACAATTGTAAATGGTTAATCAGCAGGACTGGGGGTCAGAAGGCCTGGATTTATATTGTACTGTGGAAGTCCCCTGAGTACTGAGATAAGTGACCCAACCTTGCAGTACCTCAGTTTCCACATCTGCTAAATGGGAGTAACAATATTTGCCTATCTTACAGAGATGTGTATCTTAAAAGTGGCCCATGAAACAAAAAACAAAATTCAGCAACATTTGTCTGGGTATTTCAATGCCTACTTATGACATATAGCGATACCGCCAACTATCTGTCTGTCTCTCTTATACAAGGAATCATAGAACTTTGGAAGACCTGAAGAATGTCAGTGTGAGCTCCAAGCTAAATTGGAATTCTTCTTCGCCTTGCTTAGTGAAGTCAGATTCATATGAATGGGAAAGAAGAATTACCGTTCTCCTCACGCTTATGACATCACTATTTCAGGAGCTCCAAAGCAGTTGAGAGGAGAAATGGAGACCTGCTATAGCTAATGTTAAGGGGAGAGGGCAGGTGCAGAAAAACAGGGAAAACCTGTAAGGTCAGAGCAATACATCATAAAAAAAGCAGTCACTGGCAAACATTTTTTACTTTGCATGTCACTTTTCATATTTATAAGGCACTATGGAGGTGCCAGGTATCATTACCAATTATCTATCTACACACAGTATATTACTGCAAATAGTTGATCTGTAGCACTATTGCACCTGCCGTGCCTTTCGAATATAAAGACACTGAGGCACTGAGCCTCATTATTTAGCACAGTTCAACTACTGCAAAAGCATATGTAAAGGTAAAAATGAAATAACAACAACAACGTTTTAGTTTACTCCTAACCCTGTGCTGCCAAACTGATGAAAATAAAAACCTGATTTTAGCTCATATTCAAGTGAAAAGTACAAACTGGACATACAGTAATATGTGATTACTTGAAATCTCACTTCAACCCTCTCACTTCAACTAAAATATAGTTTTAAAAGAGATTTTGTAAAAGGTCCAATGAGAAGGCCTCTACCAAACCATCTGGATGTATTCAGTTTATACTGTGAAAGATCCAAAATCGTAAATCTGAACATTAGAGAGACAGAGGGAATATATTTTATTGGACCAACTTCTGTTGGTGAGAGAGACAAGCTATTGAGCTACATAGAGTTCTCCTTCTGGTCTGGGAAAGGTACTCAGAGTGTCATAGCTAAATGCAAGACTGAACAGATAGGTTAGCATCAATGGTTAGCACATATTCTAAGAGACCATTCAAGGTGAAGTAGCCTGTTAACACTCCTGTAGTGGCAGAACAAAAAGGGCGTGGGGCTAGTGGGTTACAGATTGTTGTAAAAAGCCATAAATCCAGTGTCTTTATTAAGACCATGATTTTTAGTGTCTAGTAAAATTATGCATTTCAGCTCCCAGGCTCATCATTTCAAAGTGTTGTGCAGGTTTCCTTTGAGGACGAGGACTGATAGGTCAGATGTAAAGTGATCATTTGTGAAAAGTGTTCACCTATAGCTGATAGGGTGTTTTAGTCTTTTAACATTTTCCTGTGTGAGTTTATTCAAGAGCATAGTGATTGTCTGGTTTTACTCACATAGTTGTTATTGGGGCACTTAGTGCACTACACAAATCAGAACATGCCAGCTCCAGAAAAATTGAAAAACTCCAGAAAAACGCTTTTCCAGATGAGGCAAGACCATAGGTTTGATTTTTTTCATCACTTTCTGATGTCCCATGAAAAGAAACTATTCCATCTATAGTCTTGCTATGCTCTAGCTCAACCAAAAATTAAGGTCCTGACGCAAGTATTACTGCATGAAATTCTATGACCTGTGTTATATAGGAGATCAGGCTAGATGATCATAACGGTCTATTTTGGCCATAAAATCTATTAATTCTCTCTCTCTCATTCTCTTTTTTTAAATTAAAGTTGGAATTACACTAAATTACATTAAAATGTCAGTATTTACCATATTTTTATCATACAGTATTATCAAAATAAGATCTGATCATTATGAGATAATTAGCAGGGACATTGAATAACTTGTATTAGTGAGCCCATTAAAATGTGCCATTTCTATCTATTTGAAATAGATATTTGGGCTGGAGAAATTTGGGCTGGAGATACTTATATCAAATATCAAAACAGATTAAATGAAAAGTTGTGGGATTTTATCCAAAACATAATTCAATCAGTGAACTAACAGTTTTGAATTCACAAATATTTCTTTGAATCCACACTAGCTGAATTTCACTCAAATCTGCTCTCTAAAATTCAGCTCATCTCTAGAGATCACATTACATTTTTAGGGAAATATCACATTTTTCTATGATAAAGATACACACTGTGATAAAGTTTAAATGCTGATAAGGTAATTGTGATGGGGTGCAACTCACCACATCCTAACGCCCCCTGCTGGTCATCATGCCAATCAGCTCCACAGGTAGGTATGCCAACTTTTGGTGGTGCCTCACCCACCATCACTTCTGCTCCTGGAAGCGCACTGTTCCAAGAAACACAGCATCCTCTTCAGGACACAGTGGGCTGTGTCCTGCTCTGTTCTTCCTTGTTCTGGGGGAAGTATACCGCCATGTGGTCCAGCCACTTCCCCACTGCTGAGTGGGGCTGAAGGAGGGACCCAGGCTCTCCCACTACTCTGGGTCCCAGACCAGGGACCCAGTAGATGGCAGCCACCCAGTGCATACCTCCAGTCTCTCAGTCTATTTCCCTGGGCCGCTTCCCCACAGCCCCATAAGCTTATCTCAAGGCCTCAGCATGCCAGTCTTAGGAGTCAGCCAGGAGCTCTCTCTCTCTTCCCTAATTCTGCCCAACACCATTCTGTCCCAGATACTAGCTTTCTTCCTTCTGCAGGGCTGCCAGTTCTCCCTCCTCAAGCTCCAGGGTGCCACTGACTCTGCTCTGCCTTGCAGCTTTTCGTATATGGGCCTGCCCAGCCCTGACTGGCTGCTTCTTGCAGCCCCTCTCCTATTGGCTGATTTTCACAGTCTCCTTAAGGCTACATTAATCTTTAGAGGCCAGTGTGGGGTGGACACCCCATCACACCATGGTATCTGCTCCTTTTAGGTACACCAAGAGCAAAATAAGTAGTCCAAAAAGCAAAATAATACCAAATTAACAGCCCTTTCCCACCAACAGCACCCACGGAGACTTTCTCTATTCCTTTTCTAGAATAACAATCTTCCAAGTGGACAAGACAAAACTCAAAATAGGGCAAAAAATAAGCTTTCAAGCAAGATTTCAAGTATTTATTGGGTCAGATATATCGTATTTCTTGCAGCATATCCAGTCTAGACCAAAAGCTGGAAGTGCTATGATGCATAAAAGTGAAAATTTTCTCAACATTTTCATGCATACAGAAAAGTGTTTGGTTTGAGTTGGGGGAAATTTCAGGTCAGTTCTTATTTCATGCAAACCAATTTGCCCTTCTCTAATAAATAGTCAAATCCTCCCAGATCCGTTAAAAATATTAAAAGAAGAAACCAATAATTTTATATTATTCACAAAGAAATAGGGAGATGTAATTTCCATTGACTGACACTCTGCAACCTGCAAGAGCATATGCAAATCTGTAATTTGCTACCTTTTCATAAATTCCCCTTATGCACCCTGTAAAAATTAAAATGGTTTTTGAGCAAATCTTAAAGTTTGCAACATCAGTATAAATAAAGCTTGTTAGGCACTAATGTCCCAGAAGTATTAGACTGTACTTGACATCTAGCAAAACATCTGTTATTTCATAATTCATACTGAGTAATATCTGTAAGGACACTGTGGGTTAACATTTCCTAGGTGAAGATTGGTGCCATGATGAAAGTCCTTTGTTTCTTTCATCATGATCCATTTAAGAGAAATAACCACATTCCAAATATTAATTCCTCTCAGACTGCATTGACTTTGAAGTTCATTTATCCATGTCTTAATTCATCATGTATCACACTGCATCTGAGTCCACTTAGGCAGCCTATGAATGCCTGTCCCCTGAAAAAGGGGGATGATTCATGTGAGTAGACTTGTAAGAAATTATAACTATGACAAGGGTAAAGCAAAATTTAAAATGATGCATGCCAGTGTTTTTGTAGTGCCATAATTTCTCATAGGAATTGGAGTTGTCAGCCAAATGACATGGTAATGCTCCATGTCCTAAAGTCAGAACACATCTTTGCCAGGCAGGAAAAATAACAAACACACAAAATTCCATTCCAGAGTCTGGCATACGGTGCTGCCAAGCATAGAGTTTACCCTTGTAACAGCAGCAGCACTTCCCACTAGCAAAAACATCTGGGAAAAAATACAGAACGAGTCTCGTTAGCTCCTGCATACACTAGGATCTGGTTGGAACAATGTCCAAAACATTAGCACTGAAGTTGAGTGACTGCTTCTAGCCTTCATAACCCTGCAGCAGTTGAAGTCTGAATTTTTGTTTAGTGTGTGTATGCCTGTTTTGTTTATTCAATCAAAAGGTTTGCAAGCAGGAAAACAGGAAAATAATTCACTATTTGAAATAACGGTCTTCCAGCTATGTACTGAATATGCGCAAATATGTATTTCAAATGATCAGACTGCCTGGTCCACATTCACTTTGACCTAGGGAAGTTATATGCATGTGTGCGGCTTTTAAGCTTTATCTTATAAAACTACTAGCTTCAATGCACCCTATATAAAGAGCATCAACCAATATAGGGCTGCAGAACACCAGGATACAGGCTACCAATTAAGATCAAATTCTTCCATTTTTTTCTTAAATTAATATACTCCCTGTGGAAGATGGCACTAAAAGCTGAAATCTTCAACACATCCACAGAACAAGTACAGCACAGGTAGTAACAGCGCAAGCTTCCCTGGACTAAAGTGAGTGAGCCTAAACTTTGTTCTGTAGGGACCAACTTTAAAGGTTTTCATATCAATCAATTCCTCCACTTTCCTGTTGCACTGAGATCATCAACTTGTTTCACATAAGCCACTAATGGGCATCACAGAGCAACTACTTTCAAATCACTACTGCATCTCATTTTAAAAAGTGAAATGCTGGTGAAAGGCTCAATAGCTATACTCTGATCTGATGTATCCATTGCCCCTAATTAAATCTCCAATTTGCCTGCTGCAGCAGAGTTAGGATTTTTGTAAACTCTCTCTCTTTCACTAGGTAATTCAGAATGAAGCGACTAATTGGCTAACTAAAATATGTTACGTTTGAAGTGGTGGGGCTGATAACCAAAACAGGCAATCTTTCAACAAAATCAGCGACTGTATCAGACCTGCAGGGTGATAAGTTTTCTACCTATCTTAAACCAAAATTCAAAGGATATCCTCAATCATTGCTAATGCCTTACTTCCCAAACCAGATACATTAATTAAAAAGAAAATTATAAAACACTCAGAGAAGCTTGACATACCGGTGATTAACCAGCACGTCTTCGACAAAGGAAAATCATGCCTCTATTATACTAGAATTCTTTGACTTTGTCAACAAAATATTGGACTAAATGGAACACAGGTTGTGGCAGTTCCTACACCCCTATAAGCATCCAATTCAATTTTCTTCAAATAAAAGTAACCTTTGAATACACAGAAGCCTTTCGTACTGACCCAACTCCGTCCCCCATTTAAGTGAACACTAAAACTCCCATTGCCTTGACCAACACTGAATGCTTTTAAAACTCCCTCTCACAGTATACATATTACAGGGTGAATCTTTGGAGTACAATTTAATGTTAGGAAATTTCATCCAATTTCATCCCCTAACTGTAGGTCTGTGAGGGAAATTACAGAACATGGGATAGGAGAGATAAATGTTTGATGAGTGTAATTGGAATTATCCAGTTCCCTCTTCCCATCCTCACTCCACTCACATATATGAAAAAGTATGAACAGAGCACTCAGCCAGAGTGTTCTACTAGCTTTCAACTAGCAACATTCAAATGTAGTTCAACTTTGCAAATGAGCGAACATTCAAGCAACGGAGCCCTCAACGAGGCACTGGTCATAGCACTCAAGAAAATGCTTAAATTTAGGCACATGATTTTAGGTATATGTGCACTGCAGTCAGGGATGTATGATGGCATCCCGGATGGTAGTCGGGATGTGAGATGGCAGCTTGTAGACATAGCCGAGGTAGCTTTAATCTCACTAGCTTGGGTAACAATAGCGGTGAAGCCACAACAGCAGTGGCTGTTTGAGTATGTACGCAGGGTCCTGGTGGGCTACGCTAGCCGGTGCAACCACCCATGTTCCCAGAGCTTCACCGCTATTGTTACTCAAACTAGTTTTGATCTAGCTAGAGCAATCAACTGTAGTGTAGACATATCACTCAGTGTTTTGTGGAATCAAAGCCCTAGTTCCCAGCTGGCATGAAATTTTCTAGAATGTCGTGTTTCCTTTTTCTTACACATACAAATGAACAAACACATCAGGGGACGGAAGTTGTGGGATACAGAATTCAAATCTGAGCACAAGAGGAGCTGATGGATGTTCATCACTTTTGAAGAAGCAGGTCACTTATTTAATATCTAAATATGGATTTTGGAGTATAACTTCAAGCACCTATTATTGATAATCTTGGCCAGAAGATTTATAATTTTAGTTTGGTGGGTATACAGCGCTCTATATGTGAACAATGAAAGCATAAATATTTTGCCATGGCTTCTGTTATATTTGGATTCTTAAGTTAACTGTTGGGAATGAAACCCTAAAGATATTTGCTATTGCTTTGTTTGACTAACTCTTGCTTTTTTGTGAGTGTGCATGCAAGTCATAAGATCAATAAAATCTATATACAGCATGTAAAGAAAAACAAATACGTAGAACTCACAACTTTTTGGTATTAAAATGGCCAACTTTCGTATCTAACAATAGATTTTTTCATTTTTATTGTTGTGTCTCAATCTTGCCAAGAGAATTGATGCTGAACATGTTCTGTCATTGTTCATGTTTGATACAAATTCTACAATGAAGTATGAAGTGTATAAATACTAATGATTAAAGCATTCAGCAAAAGATAGTAGCATGACATACTGCTTTGACTTTTCAGCATTCCTTACTGTGATTGACTGTGTATTCCATCCCTTCCCATGGGTCTGTGACTCTGAAAACAGAAAAAAACTTAAATAGTCAACCAATCAAATGATGGAGCATTACAAAGATCAAAGCAGTCCAGCACTCAATTATGTAATTTACAAAATACAAGAGTCATCAACATTCAGAAACCTTATTTTTGTGACAAAAAGCATATAAAGAAAAGAAAATAGTCCATTATAAATCATCATTCAGGACAATAATTGTAACAAGAATGAGAAATCGACCCAATATGTCCAACGCTCATTATGATGCTTGAATTGTAACCTTATGGTCCTCTTTGGAAACCAAACCGAAAATAGACAAGATGTGAAAAAGGTTTAATGAAGATATTTTAAAAAAAAAAACCTACAATCGCAAATGTAGCAATAAACACATCATGCCTATCACTGAAAATAATATGAGCTATATTTGGTGCTATCATTAGCAGACTTGGGCAAAACAACAGAAAAAAATGATGAACATTTCACGTACATAAGCATGATTTATTTGCAAATAGTTTGCACAGTTTTTATAAGGATATGGTCATAAAATGTAAATTTTACTGGCTTAATAGAAGTGTTAATGAAGCACAAAAACTGTCCTCAACAAGGAAAATACATACCGATGGGCATACTCTGATACAAATCAACAGGAGTAAATGTATCTTCTACCCCATATAGTGAATCACTGCTGACCATGTATTTACTTCTGGAATAAAGAGCAACTCAACATAAGTAAAGCTACCAGAAACTGGGCCTGAATAACCTCTAGAAAGTTATATCCTTGAGAACAGATTACACAAAAAGAAAAACAGCTCATTTTTAAATCAGTACAGTACTTGGAAAAAGAGTATGAAAGAATCTAATGTACAAGGTTAATGAAAATATTTTCATATAAATATGTTAACTGAGTTCTTATATAGAAGTCCATAGTAATACAGAAAAAAATAGCTAGCCGTAAATAAGAAGCTGACACCCTGTACTGTAATTTACCACATTCTGTACTCTATAATTCTCTAAACCACAAAGTTTCCTATGTTCAAGTTCAGAACATCGCTTGAACAAACACCGTTGTGCTGTCACATCTTCCTCTGAAATTAAACAAAAGACAGCAGTAGGAGCTGGGGAAAAGGAACAAACCCTCAAAAGTCAAAATAGTTCGTGACGCATGATTTTGACTTCTGTTATTGCTAGTGTACAGAACATTTGTGAGGGAGGAAAAGCACAATGGGGCTGTGATGGTACAGAACATTGCAGGCACCTCTGGATCTCTGAAGTATTGATAGACAACAAGGCACCGAGATCAGTGAAGGACAGAGGTTAGAGAAAACAAACAGACAGCTCAAATTAATAGCCAATATCATTCTTACAAAACTCCCATATAACCCAACCTTCAAAGTGTGCTGGATATGTATTTAAGAAATAAAGACATTTGTCAACCTTTAAAAACTCCCATGAGTCCCTTTCTATTTAATTCCACAGTGCTCATCCTGTTTACTGCATTGAAAATCATTCCAAATTAAAGGTTGTAAAATGGGAAAAGTTAACAAGGGCTTTGAAACAAAAAGGAATATGAACCCCGTAAAAATATTTATTTGGCCCTCTGCCCTGGTTGCAATCAACTAAAATTAGGGGAGGGAACAAACATTGCAATTTTAAAAAGAGGTAAAACAAAATAAAGCTATCTGGTGCTGTAGCTTAGTGCACTCTAGTTTTTTTATACTTTCTAAACCTTGCTTCGGGCATAAGTAAAATCTTAGCTCAAGTTGTACAAAACTCAGTGCTTTTATGTCATGCAGGTCCGTGTGAATTTTTTGTTCAGTGTCCCTCCACAGGGATCTTTCACGTACCAAATTTCATTCTGAGTTTCATGGTACGATAAATCCGAAAATTGAAAGTGAAACAGCCAAGACTACAAAATAATGCTTCTTTTTGACCCCATGCTTTCCTTCTCCTTCACTTTTAATGTCATCAGAGGTCATTAGGTGACACTCTTGCATACCTTGTATACCTTAGGACAAGACAGAACACATTGTTTAGAGAATTAATCAAACCGGTGTGAGTGTATTCAGGAAATTGCAACAAAAAAAATCTCTTAAATTATTGTTCACATTTTTGAAACCTTGAATTTTAGTTTTTCAGATCCCCCAAATTTCCCAAATTTATTCACAAGGCAGCGTGCAAAATTCATTTTCACCTCCACATTTTGTGTATCTGAAATTTCACCTAAAATATTGGCCTGGCGGCTACTTGGCAATTTTTATTTGCGGAAAATGGGAAAGATTACAGGAATTCTCCAATTTTTTCCATATGTCACCTACAGTTTAATAGAGACTTTGTCTCATATGCCCACTTCCCTTCCCATCTGCAATTGCATAACTTGCATGTGAGAGCTACAGTGATTAGCTCACATGGAAAAACATTATAGGTGTATATAACATTGTTAGCTGTCTTTGAGTATAATGTAGTATCTGGAAATGCGGAGACTCAGTATCATGTAACCATCAAGCATTCTGTAGGCCATCAACAAGTGCTCCACAAACTACCAGTGATCGATGCCCTACAGTTTGAAAGCCCCTGGGATGCAGCAACACACAGGAAGTCACATGCACATTTATATTATGTTAGACACACACAAAGTCCAGGGGCCCAATCCTCCCATTGCACATGTTACTCCCAAGAACTTCACGAGTTATGCGCGGTTAGCAGCACTTTTTTTGCTGTTATTAGGATCCGAATATTAAAATTTGTCTCTTGGAAGTAAATATAGATATAGTCCTGCATTTTCCCCTACTCCAGTTATTCTTAATCCAAGGAAAATGGAGCTATTTTTATTTTATTTTAAATTATAATGGAACGATAATGCAACTTGCCAGAATGAAGACCCTGGAGCCTGACTCCCTGCAGAACCCAATAAATATACAGCACGTATAAGTTTCCTCATCTTGCCCTACCTGAATGCATCAGGTCCCACCTCAATGGACTGCTTTGAACGGCAGCAAAGTAATTCATTTTCCAAGCTTCAACTGTCTTTGGCCTCTCTGTTGAGAACATTGACTAGTGAAAAGTGTGACAGTGTTTGTGTGTTAGAGAGGCCTATTCTGCAAGATACTGGATTAAGACCACCAGCTCATTTTATCCAGTCCACTAACCCACTGTCAACTGGTAATGATTTTCTGTTATTATTGACCTAGGCTACATTCAGATGGGAAAGTGTCATATTATCACAATTGAAAGAAATTGGCACCTATCTAATCAAGAGCAAGATTCCAGTATAAAGGTAACAGAGTAGCAGCCGCTTGAGTCTGTATTCGCAAAAAGAAAAGGAGGACTAGTGGCACCTTAGAGACTAACCAATTAATTTGAGCATCAGCTTTCGTGAGCTACAGCTCACTTCATTGGATGTATAAAGGTAAGGATTTTCCCAGGAGATGGAGGACTTTTCTTGTATATTTTAAAACAGGTTTGTTAGGACACTGGCAAAATTTATTATGCCATGAGATTATACAAAATAACTACTTACTCTACAAAAACAGCATTCATAAAGAATGATCATTGAACTAGCAATCACTGGCAAATAAATGTGTCCAGGCAGTGTGCACACTAAAATTATCTGGAAATTGCATTAATAATATCTAGCAGTCCACCCAAGGTATTATTTTTCATTCAGGCTCATCCATTAATTTGAAATCTGCAGTAAAACAAGAGAAATGTGCTTTGTTATGTTAAAACAATTCTAAAATGTGACATCTCCTTCAAAGTCTTGCTGAACAAAAAGTATATAGTGAGTTTTAATGTTGGCTCACAAATTTATTTGCACTTTGCTGCATTTAACAGATCATCAGAATAAATATAAGAAAAGCAGCTTATGCCATCTCTGTCCTGGCAATTTGGTTAAAAGCATGGCACTATAGCTGTGTTGCTATAGCACTTCCTTTCAGCTGATTTGTTCAATTTTTTACATTTATTTGATTAATATGCCACCTAAGCCCACTAACAATCTTTTCCCGGTATGTTTTGGGTAAGTGCTTCCACAGTGATTCAGGATGCAAGTCACTAATAAAAGTCATTATGCTAAGAGGATCCAGAACAACTGACCAAGAATATATTACTTCATCATCTCTAAAAAGTTTAGTAGACCAGCAAAATAAATCATAACCTAGCTCACGCAGAGAGGGCATAAGCTGCTTCGTATACTCTAAGCACTTTATCTTAAACTATTCAGATAAAATGCAGACACTCAGTGGGGGGTAAAGATTTTTAGCTAGAGGTGAATTTCAACAGGGTCAGTATTAGCAAAATAAGTAGCATTTCCTGTCCAAAAGTTCTCAAAGCATTTATGAACATGAACCTCTCTGCTTTACGTAAAATCTCTCCCAATGAATGACAACCTGAGAGTTATACTGTGCCAGAATTCACGACAAAGCTGGAAGACCGTGGCATTACATTCAAAAAGAACTGGAGTAAAATATTTAAAGGCCTGCCATTGAATCATGCACTTTACCTTTCAGTGGCGGGGAGATGCACATGTGCATCAACAGGACAAAAAAGTTTGTACTCTCTCTATATGTTTGTACAATGCCGAGCTCAATGGGACCCTTAGTCCTGATCGGAATTTCCGGACACTGCTGTAATCAAACAAACAAACAAACGACAACCAATAACCAATAACAACAACAACAAACAAATAAATAATAAAATAATAAGTAACACATATTGTGAAAAAAATAATTAATAGCTATAAATAATACACAGTAGACTCCCCCAACATCAAATGTGATACGAATTATGTGATAAGTACCGAAGGATATAGCCAAACTCTATTTAAGCACGGACTTGCATTGAGGATGAGGCAGAGCTTCATCATCCTAGCCGGAAAAAATGTGCTGAAAGAGTTAGGGCTAATCTACACGAGAAGCGCTAACTCAGCACAGCTGCACTGATGCAGCTGGGCTGCTGTAGCGCATCTGGTGAAGACGCTCTATGTCGACGGGAGAGAGCTCTCCCATCAGTATGATAAATCCACCTCCACGAGAGGTTGTACCTATGTTGGCAGCAGAAGCTGTCCCACCGACATAGCGCTGTCTACACTGGTGCTTAGGTCAGTGTAAGTTACGTTGTTCAGGGTGGTGGCTTATTCACACCCCTGAGCAACAGAACTTATACCGAAGTAAGTGGTTGGGTAGACCTGGCCTCAGAATCTTTCCTCAAGCTTCCTCGTGTACACGTGTGTGTTTGTGTCCACGCTTCCCCAGCCACTTCACTAATTTCCCATCTTTTTTTTAAAGAACAGCCCAAATACTTCTGTGCATCCTGCAAGCAATCAGCTGTCCCCACACCTGTGCCTTCTGTTACTTGCTACCCATTCATCTCTCTGTGTATTGTCCCCACCTGTAGGGCTCTCACACTTTCTTATAACAACATTCCCGAAATTCTAATAGTTCCATATTATGACCAATATACTCTCAAATTAAACTGCATTGGAAAGTATACATGAAGCAATATTGGCTGCAAATACAATTGTTTAATATAAGTTCTTTGTTGCAAGGTATAAAGCCAGTACTACAGCACTTCTTCTTTACTCAGCCTCTTAAACTAGGATTTTAGCTGCCAGTTGTCATAAACTACAATGACATTTTATACTTATTATAATATATGCTGAGTTTTGCGGAAATAAGCGCTTAGGACCAGAGGTGACTTGGAAGTCGGCTCCTCATCTACTTAGGGGCTTTTGAGAATCCCATTAGGTGCCTATCTATATCTTTAGATGCCTTTGAAAATCTATCCCCCAACTGCCAATTAATATCAACTGGATTTGGGCACCTACCTTTGAACATCTTAGTCAAAGCTTGTAACTGCACAGGAACAGTTTCCACCATTGGTCAATTACTTTTAATTGTTTACCCATTGGGAGGGGGAAAGGAAAAGCAAACTACCCCTCAGGGAGCATAAGGACCAAGATTTGGGCTATTTCCTGTGCAGGCAAACCAGGGGAGGATGGAGGGATCCTTGTATCTTCTTCCTCCTGTATATCCAAGTGGGGCACCACTGCTGGCAGCTTTATAAAACTTAAAAGAAATCATTTGTTTTTAATGGGTTAATGTTTTAGTGGGTGTTTTTATTGGGCTTTTTACAGCCAGAACTTGGTCCAACCAATTCCAGCATGCAAAGCGTTTTCATCACTGAATTCCCATTCCCTGAAAAAACAGGGTTTAAATAATGGAAATGCTGACACCATCTTAACCATAACAGCATGAACAGTGCCACTATAATTACCATTAAAGGAAGAGATCTTAGAATATGAGACAGAGTGATGCTCTCATTAATTTCCCTGCCTGCTGCAACCAGGATTCAGATACAGCTCGGAGTCTAAAGGTCAAAAGTCTTATCAATCTGAGCGATAAATGTTTAGCATAGCGAGATGGAATGTCATGAGGGGATGGAAGAGAAAAGCTTGTGTGCTAGCATGGTGACCTTGAAGTAACAAATTGAAAATGTTAATAACAATTTAGATTAAGTTTTTGTAATGATTCCTTGATTATCATGATGACAAAAATTCGAATAAATTCAAACACAGTAAACGGGTGATACCTAGCAGATTTCATTATCTGGATTGGTTATTATAACCACTCCAGGCTTACCTATGAGAGGATGCTTTACATATCAATACTGAGTTTACTTCTATTACATTTGCCAAGGATGAGCATCTGCAAATAACTGTGAAACATTATTTGTAGCACTTGCAGAATCTGTCATTTTTTGTTTTCATAACAATGTGTAGCTCACACCATTCAATAACAATTAGCAAGGACCCAGAGAACTGTTTTTCTGTGTACTTTATCTTATCACTAACTTATTGCTTGAGGATTACATATTGTTGTGGAATTTTGGCCATTAACTCCAAATGTGACTACTGAAACTTCCGATAGTAAAACTGAAGCTCTGGACAATCCTTAAGCCACCTTGTGGTATGTCTTACAGTGCACATGTGTTGATATACCCGAGTTTACGCAAGGGTTATGAATGAGGGAACGGCCTAACAGATTAGACATTCCAAGTCTTATGCATTTAGAAAATAGCTTGAATAAGACATATGCTTTGATAAGATAATAAGCATTCCAGTACTTGGACTATCTATCATTGACCCTATATAGGTCTATGTATATAGTCAGACTAGTGTGTCATGCAATATTACATATGCTTTACTGCAAAACTTCCTTATATTCAATTTTTTTCTTTCCCATTGGGGCACAGAGGACTTTAAATTAATTCCTAGGGCATTTTAATTGTAAGAACACCACTAAATACCTGGATTTCCAAGATGGTTTGACCCTGATCCATTGTGAATCAGGTAAAGCTTTAATCATTCTTTTCCAAGAGGCTTGGCAATATCTTGAATTAATTCCTCATGATTTATCTATTCTGTTGTGCCTGGATCTTGCAATACGTATACTTGGCAGTTGTAATGCAGAGCTGTTATGGATGGTGTTTCAGCCTTCTCCACTTCATTATTTAAAACATGCCAACACTCAACTTATTAAAACAAAATTTAAAAGAAAAAGTAAATTGGTTAACATTCATACAGTTTCTAATGGGTGGTCCTTGCAAGTTCTGCACCATAAAAACTAGTCATGCAACAGAGTAAGCTACAGATGAAACCCCATGAGAAGCGTAGCCAAGGCAAATAATAAACAGGTGTTCTAGACAAATAGGGAGCTCAACCAAAGCAAATCTGATAGGTTACTCACTGGGTATTTTCTCACTCTTAACTCAGTAGCTGAATTCTACATTCGCTAGCCTCTACCTAGCACTTGCAGAAACTTCCCTCCCTGCTGTGGTTAGTGGAGAATGGTTGTGGGGAAGGGATACATATCTCCTACATAGAAAAGAGCTAAACTCCTCCAGGGGCCTCCTGCAGAGCAGCATGCAAGGGGAAGAAAGGATGAATGAAGCATTAGTGGACTGGGGAGGATCAGGGCCAAGATACCCACCATTGCCCTATGCCCCATAGAGGACTATATTAGGAGTAGTGGAGCCTACTTCTGCCATTAGGGTAGAGTGGGTTTGCATCTGATCCCAATCCCCCTGCTTGGTTCTGCTGCAGATAAATGGGAGATCATTGAGTCATATGAAGAAATAATAAGTATAGATTAATACGTCAGCAAATTAATAAGTGAAAGACAGGTTTCAGCTGGATGTCCCGAGGCATTTCTTATGGAACAGCTGATAATGTAATCACGATTAAAGGGGTTTGGGGGTATTGTTGTTTTCTGTTTGTTTATAAATTACTCCAACAGATATTTGCAGTGTTGTTGCTGTGTTTGTCCCAGGATATGAGAGTGACAAGGTGGGAGAGGTTATATCTTTGATGGGACCAACTTCTTCAGATCTCTTCTTCAGGTTCTTTCAGCTCTGCGTAGCTCAAAAGCTTGTCTCTTTCACCAACAGATGTTGGTCCAACCAAAGCTATTACCTCACCCAGCTTGTCTCTTGAACAGAAGAGAACTGCCCACAGAGAAGATATCAACCCTGACAGCCAATCACTGCTGTGAGGAACCAATCAATAGCAGGTCCAGCTGATCAGCACTGAGTTTAAGAAACTGCTTGTAGTTGGAAAACATTTAGAAATCATCCTGTTTATACATCATATTTGTAATATTTATTGTATTAAACTACAGCACCTTACAATACACACAATGGAACAACATTTCTGCATGGTTCAGAGAGGAGCAAAAATGCACCAGAAATATATGAAAGGGTTCAAAACCACAGAAGGAGGAACAGCAGTTAAACGGCATGAACCCACTGTCCCCATAAACACATACATATGAATAGTGTGAGACTGGAACCAAGGCCCTGATCTAGCCAAGCACTTGGATATGGGCTTAATATTTTGAGGCAAAAAATTACTTTTTGACTTAAACTAAAATTTTCCACAGAAAGTTTTCATGTTTGATGACCAATTCAGAAATGATTTTTTATATCGTTTAGAAAAATTAAGTATATTTCAGTTTTTTCCTTCTATTTTCAAAAACTTTTTTCTCCTTTTTTGACTAAAACAAAGTTTATTTTGGGGAAAATTTTAAAGGTTGAAAAGTCAAAGCAACAAAGCAAAAGTGGAAAACATTCAAACAAAAATCAGTTGCAGGGGAAAGGACTTAAATAATAAAAACCTGAAATTTTTCAAAAACATCTTGATGTTTTGCAAAATTTAAAAAAATAAACAAGTCATATTTAAAGTAAAATATGCCAATTCTTTTAATAAGATTACCAGAATTCTTTAACATGGGCAAAATAACATTTTCAACTACCCTTGTTCTTGGAAACAGCTATATCATTTTGGCTGAAATTTTCCAAAAATCTTCAGCCTGAGGCAGACATGGAAAATTTCAGCCCAAACAGTTAAAGACTGGCAAAGTTATAAGCAACTGAAAACAGGGTTTTACAATGGGAACTGTTAGGCAAACTTAATAATTGACAATGAAAGAAGAAAAGTGATAGAAGAAAACCAGCTGAAAGTTTATTTTAAAGATGAGGCACAAGTGGTTACATCTTTAAATGAGATAGCAATGGGCCCTGTATACTGATGGGCTACGTCACCAACACAGAAAAGAGCTAGTGCCATGCCCATGTCCCTTTCAGGCCCCGTTTATTGTTCAAACACAAAAACTCATGAGTAACACAAAAACAAAGCAATTTGCAAGCTGCAGGCCCCAGAAGCTTTTCCACTGTCTCACTCAGCCCCAAGAAAGAGCATGCCCTCTTCCCTTAAATCATCTGCTGGGTCATGTGACAGACAGGTAGACCTTAACCCTGTCCTGGATATTTTACCCTATCACAGGCCTTATATGAGTGAAATATTCACTGGGTCATAATGGTTAGGATCCAAGATGTCTACTACTCTTTAATAATGATGTGGGTCTATGATCAAATGGGAAACTAAATCCTCATCACCCTGTCATCAAGAGTCAGTAATGAAACTCCAAAAATCATGTTACAGCGATAAAAAAGAAATTAAAGAATTGCCAGGGCCAAAGTTATTAGGATGATGGTCAAGGCCAGTGAAGGGTACAATGATCATCCTAATAATAGTGATTCTTTTTCTAATAAAGCACCAAAATAGATCATCTAATTCAGTAAATGACTGATGAACAGAGAAAAAAAGTGGTGCACTGGATTAGGTGAAAAAAAAATATGATTTGGGAGGATTTAGAGGGGTAATTTGTCCTTGAAGCAATAATATTATAAAAATCCTGAAATTGGGCATCAAAGATCATCATGGTAGTGCTAGTTAATACACAGAACAAAATAGAAAACTGATTTCTGCACATTTAACATCATCACAGAATGGAAAAGATGACTTACTGTCTAAGACAGTAATTGTTCTTCTGTGTTTTGATTAAATTAAATGGGTTGCACCAACTCTTTCTCTAACTTTAATAGTTCAGCAATGAAAAGATGTGGGAATTAAAACAGCACATTCTCCATTATGACCAAAAGAACAGGAAATATAAAAGAATGATTAAATTACATGCAGACAAGCTGTTTCTGCAGAACCAGACTGCAAAATAGTGTTCATCGACATTTCAACCATTTCCAGAATATCTGAGCCATAGTCAGAAATGTAATTATAAACTAACTACTTCCAAGCAAAAAGCCCTACCAGGTAGCTTCCCACATCAATAAAGAGGTTAATGGTGAACTATAGTTATGCAAGTTTCAGAGTAACAGCCGTGTTAGTCTGTATTCGCAAAAAGAAAAGGAGTACTTGTGGCACCTTAGAGACTAACCAATTTATTTGAGCATAAGCTTTCGTGAGCTACAGCTCACTTCATCGGATGCATACTGTGGAAAATACAGAAGATGTTTTTATACACACAGACCATGAAAAAATGGTTCTCTCCCCCCACCCCACTCTCCTGCGGGTAATAGCTTATCTAAAGTGATCACTCTCCTTACAATGTGTATGATAATCAAGGTGGGCCATTTCCAGCACAAATCCAGGTTCCCCCCCCACCCGCCACCACCCCACTCTCCTGTTGGTAATAGCTTATCTAAAGTGATGACTCTCTTTACAAGGTGTATGATAATCAAGGTGGGCCATTTCCAGCACAAATCCAGGGTTTAACAAGAACGTCTGAGGAACAGTGGGGGGAAAGGAATAAGCAAGGGGAAATAGGTTACTTTTTATAATGAATCAACCATTCCCAGTCTCTATTCAAGCCTAAGTTAATTGTATCCAATTTGCAAATTAATTCCAATTCAGCAGTCTCTCGTTGGAGTCTGTTTTCGAAGTTTTTTTGTTGAAGGATAGTCACTTTGAGATCAGAAATCGAGTGACCAGAGAGCAGTGATATAACTTGATTTAAAATATATTTAGCAACATTCCTGAATTTAAACAGTAGTAAAGACTGGTCTTGAGATGGAAAGGGTAAATAACGTAATAATAGCCTCTTTATTTATATTAAATGCCTCCAAATTTCAGGGAACATGTAAAACAGCAAATAAGATTCATGATAAAAACATCATATATTAAAGAATGTGATTTGAGATGGCTGCTAGAGAGTTAGCATTTCCTAATCTAAATGTTTAGGTTTCAGACAGAAGTTTTGGGTTTTCCATTTTTTAGTCAAAATTCAAAATTTTCCACAGGAAAACAAGCTCTAGTAATTATGCAATTTCATAGGATATAATCTGATGTACGTAACTCTGTAGCTATATTGGTAACTATTTATTGTTTACAACAACAATTATAATAACTCACAAATAAACACAGAAGCCCATTTAGAAAAAGCCCACTAATGCTATTGCCTATATAAGAGCAAACATGATGTGAAATCTGAGGTGTTGTCCCAACAATATCAAGCATTTAAATTTTGCTTTTCCTTTTGTTTTCTTGCCTATACCATCTGTAATTGCTGTAAAATCATATATTTAAAGACATTAAGAGGTACCTTATTGATGGATAAATATGCCACTAAAATGCAGGGGAAAAAACATGTTTTTTTTTGTCTTAGTTATTAGGCAACTGATACGTTCTGACCACTGACTATCATGCCTAGTCTTAGGTAAGATGATAAAGTTCAATTTCCACTAAAATCAATGGGACCACTCACATTGTAAATTAATACCCGAGGAAAGCAAAGATGGCAGAATTAGACCTTATGTTTTCTGACAGTGAATAGGCCTTTGACTTCATTCACCCTCACTGATGGGAAGGGTGTGTGCAAATTGCTATATCCTGCCCCACCAGGAGCAGCTGCGTCCCACAGAAGATTCACCCATATGGGAAGGCAGGCAACTCTGTGCACCACTACCCTCCCCTGGGCTTTACTTCATCAGGCATTGCAGAAGTTAATGCATTCTGGTGCTAAATTGGGCGTGATATATACTTTTATTAATTATTTTTCCTTGAAACACTCATTATGCTGCCATTGCTTCCAAAGAACAATATCAGGGTCCCCCAGCCACGGAGCGGAGGAGAATTTCATACCCATATAATGGGCCTGATTATCACAAAATACCATGCAGTCTAGTGCAGTGGTTCTCAAAGCTGGTCCGCCGCTTGTTCAGGGAAAGCCCCTGGCTGCCCGGACCAGTTTGTTTACCTGCCGCATCCGCAGGTTCGGCCAATCGCGGCTCCCACTGGCCGTGGTTCGCTGTGCCCAGCCAATGGGGGCTGCAGGAAGTGGTGCAGGCCAAGGGACCTGCCGGCCGCCCTTCCGCAGCGCCCATTGGCCTGGAGCGGTGAACCGCGGCCAGTGGGAGCCGTGATCGGCCGAACCTGCGAACGCGGCAGGTAAACAAACTGGTCCGGCCCGCCAGGGGCTTTCCCTGAACAAGCGGCGGACCGGCTTTGAGAACCACTGGTCTAGTGAATAAAGTGCCTCCTTCATTTTTCAATAGCATTAAGTCCAAATCCTATTATGGTTGTATTTTTCCTTATAAGTTTTATAAACTCTTTTCTGTCAGTTAAATTAGAGATTAATTAATTCCATTCTTCAAAAGCAAAACAAGAAGAAATCACATCTGATCCAAAAGGTTTGAAGGAGCTAATGGCACTCAGCAGCTGGTGTCTTCAGCCATAATCCACTGGAAATACCCTGTACTGATGTCACAAATGAAACACATTTAAAGATGAATAGGATTTAGTTTCTCCTTTTCCTGTCAATTGTGGGATGCAATATCCGTCTAACATCATTGACACCAGAGGTATGACAGCTGCACGTCGTAAGACTGAGTCCACTTCATAGAGCTATTTCAACATGCTTTCCATCTGTTTCCTAAAGGCCAGTGGGGATGCAGGAAATAGTGGGTAGAGGCCTAGTGAGGACACAGAAAGAGAGACATTGTCTGTAGTGATGGGATCCAAGCTTCTCACCTCACTTACCAACTGAAACCAAGATTTTTGTCAGCAACTGGGAAGTGGGCAGGATGCAGTGGAACAAAGGATGAAAGAGGGAGTTGGGGCTTTTGGTTACCTTGTGATAGCTTCTACTGAATTACACTCCTACACCTTATTTATTTATGGATATTAATTTAGTTGTCTTTTGGAGTTATGTCAAAAGGGCAACTAGAGTGACTATGTGCCCTTTTTTAGTGTGTATATAAATCTAAATAAATAAAATATGTTTCTGTTTTTATGAGTGATATAGTGTCAATTAGTAAGTACAAGACATGTCAAGAGAATGAATTCCTGTTATACTAAGCAATCAAGTGTCTTTATTAATCTTTCAGCATTTAATCATGTTATAACAACCAATTTGATTAATGTGGGGTTCAAATTCTGCTCCCTCTGAAGTCAAGTGGACTTCAATGGGAACAGGATGGGGCCCTATAAGAACTATATTAACAAAGGTATTTAAAACTTTCGTACAGTTCCACAGCAGCCAGTTCTTCAATTTGAGCTCAAACAAAAATAAAGGAGGGAAAAAAGGACATAAAATCTTTAGCCAGACAAACTCCCCAACGTGAAACAAATTCCCATTCAAAAGGAGTTTTGGCTGGCAGGATTGGACCTTTTATGAATTGCACTGCAAAATATTTTTAAAACTATTTTTTTCACAAAAGAGCACACCCATAAAAATCTAGACGATCCTTTTAGTCCCTCAGAACAAACAACCGAATGTTAAAAAGATATTTTAAAAATGTATATTACTGAATTTTCAAAAGATATCATGGTCTAGCTCAAATCACATTTTATGGACATATTACGGTCTGAAAACAAAATGCTGACACCACTTCAATTTTAGTGTTGCAAATGCACTTCTATAATAATCCTGTTTATTCGCTGTTTATTGTGATAATAATCTCTTGACATTCCACAGCTGCAACTTTCTTTTCTATGTAAGCAAAATTTCCTTTTATAGAACTGCTTGCCCCCAACAGCCAATGATATTCTACAAGACTACATTAATCAACTGACCTTACAAAGCTATACCTGGTATCCTTGAGGCAAAGTCTTTGGTGAAACACAAACCACAATAAAAGCTGAGGATGGGAGAAAATCTTTGTCATACTTAAAAGCAAATATTTGATAACGTATTTTTAAAGTATTCATTATATGAAGGTATATTCATGAACCAGTGTTATATACCTAATGACTAAAATACCTCTCATTGAGGAGACTGACAGCTAATTATAATTAACAAGACCAATAATATCCCCATATACAGTTCCCAGATGTTAATATAAACTAAATTGACAACACAGATAGATATAAGAAAGGGGTCTAAGAGAATTCAGTCACACCTGCTCAATACCAATACATCTTAGAGGTCAGCAGAAAATTCAGAGATAATTTTCAGCCTTTCACATAGTAAGTTTTCATCTGGCTTCAGTGGAACATCAAGGGCAAACTCAACAAGAATTTATACCACCAAAGAAATCTGGATAAAAAAAATGATAGATAATTAATATCCTTTTACATAGTGCATCAGTAATGCTGAGGCTTAATGTGAAATAAACAGTTGAGTCAAGTTAATCTGATGATATGATGATTGGGCAATTTATTAGAGACCCAAAAGGATGTTGCCACCAGAACAGGAAATAAAGGTTTTAAAACTTGTGGTAATTATTTTCAATCAGGGCTGCTTTCAAGGTCAAATGTTTAATACTAGCCATTATTTTCTCTCTGCTACCTTTGGCAGGCATTTCACATGACTCACCCATAAATATTTAAAAGAGAAGTAACTGCTGCATCAGCTTAACCTTCAGAGAGAAACGTAGGTGTCCAAGGTAAAGACTGTACTCAATTTTCTGATCCCAAAAAGACAAGCAAAATGCATTCTACATGTGTTAACAAATGGCTGCTGCTTCCTAGTACAACAATATAAACATTCCCTAATAAGCTGTCACTGTCCTAATTTTCCCATCTGGACCATTCTCAACCACTTGAGCAAATTGAGACAAATTACAAAAAGCAAATGCTCTCCATAAACGTATACTGCCAGCACAAAATAAATTAAACATGGGTTAACCTGTTGGCAGACTAGCATGAGTGAACAAGATGATGGAATATTTGGTGAGATTTGGCCACTTGTGATGAAATAACTATTTGACACTTAGCAGCGCTGGATGATTAAAAAAAAAAAAGCAGGTCTACCTCTAATGGCTCTTCTTCAATAGAGTGGAACAGCATGCTGTAAGCCAAGGATTGGCACAGTGGGAGTAAGAAAGAGCAGAACTGTAGGCATGAGTGAATACACCAGGGATCGGCAACCTTTGTCCCACGGACCCGCCAGGGTAAGCCCCCTGGGGGGCCGGGCTGGTTTGTTTACCTGCTGCATTTGCAGGTTCAGCCGATCGCAGCTCCCACTGGCCGCAATTCACCACTCCAGGCCAATGGGGACTGCGGGAAGTGGCAGCCAGCACATCCCTCAGCCCATGCCACTTCCCGCAGCCGCCATTGGCTTGGAGCGGCGAACTGCAGCCAGTGGGAGCTGCAATCACCCAAACCTGTGGATGCAGCAGGCAAACAAACTGGCCTGGCCCGCCAGGAGGCTTACCGTGGTGGACTGCGGGCCAAAGGTTGCCGATCCCTGGAATAAACCATAATTGATATGCCATGCAGTTAATTTGTTGGTGGTAAAAGTTTTTGCTGATCATCAGACATTTGATTAGCACAATGTTGATTTTCTCTGTATAACTGTTCTTGCTCTTTCAAGCCCCTACTCAGAAAAAGGACTTAAGCAAGTCGCTTAAGCAAGATGCATTTGCTTGCTTTAAGTTCAGGCTTAAATGTCTCACTGACTGAGGCCTTTGTGATTTTACTTTGATTCACAATAGATCTGCTTTGTGGGATTATAGGCATACTGTGGAAAATGAAGAGGTAAATCAATCAGTGTGTGCACACAAAATTCCGACTATCAGCCTCGCCCATAACTGTGGGACAGCATCATAATATTTGGAACCTGGTTAATGCTTTTAGATTTTGACACAGCATATTGATTCTTCAGTGCAAGGAAGAATTCAAAGTCCTAGGCCAATGCTGACGCTGAGAATAGAGGTCACACTAAGTTAGAAGGGGAAACCAAAAGAGATAAATATACAAATGAAAAGGGAATCTACAGCATAAGTGAAGGGCAGTGGCACACAAGGTCAGAAAATCTGTGAAAACAAATGACTGGCTTCCTTTAAAACTTTTCATCAACTCACTACATAATACCATTGTAAGTAGGGCCCTGATTCAGTAAAGTATTTATGCGAGCATCTAACTCTAAGCATGCAAGCAGTCTTATTAAAATGCCTACAAATCTTGATGGATCAGGGCCTAAGGACGAAAAATCCTAACAGAAAAATATTCTCTAGGAGCCCCTACCCTTAAATGTGTATATATAATAGAGTTCAGTTTTCATCATTTAAAAATTACAGTAGTGAGTTGTGGCATTAAACTCATGAAAATACATTTTCAGTCAACGTCTCTCCATTTTAACCTGGAACCTTCTGAGGTTATTATTCAATCTTAAAACAGTTTTCATTAAATCATATTTAATACATTTATGATAGAGTCGACTACTCATGGAATCCGATTATCATTATACAAGGCAATGAAATACAAGCAAAGGGAAAAAAAAGTTATATCTAACAGAAATGTGAAAAGTGCAACAGCTGCTTCATCTGCCCTCTGCATAAACACATTCAAATCTTTCCCCTGACGTTGGTTACAAATGAGCAATGTCAATATTGACAGACATTCTATATGAAGTTAATAGCTTCTTGACCACTGGAATAGTCTGTTACTATTAGCCATTAAACCAATTATTCAGGAATGATTTTTTTTTAAAAATAATTCCTGTATGTAATTATCCTACTGATAAATGCTTTATTGCTTCACATTAGTGCAGCAAAGGGTGAATGTAAGCAGAACCCAAAACTAAAAGTACTATCCATCGAATATTTTTGTAGAATGTGTGACAAAGTTCCTCCTCCACCTTGGTGGGTCTTGCGCTTATTTGCGGATTTGCTCACCTTGAAGCTTCATGGCAGCCCTCAATTTGGCCGTTTTTCTGAACCTACAGTCCAGGTCAACTCCTCCTGTGTCTGACCAGGAGTTGGGAGGATTTCGAGGGAACCCGGGCCCACCCTCTACTCTGGGTTCCAGCCCAGGGCCCTGTGGAATGCAGCTGTCTAGAGTGCCTCCTGGAACAGCTGTGCAACAGCTACAACTCCCTGGGCTACTTCCCCATGGCCTCCTCCCAACACCTTCTTTATCCTCACCATAGGACCTTCCTCCTGGAGTCTGATAATGCTTGTACACCTCAGTCCTCTAACAGTCTGCATTCTCACTCTCAGCTCCTAGTGCCTCTTGTTCCCAGCTCCTCACACACACACCACAAACTGAAGCGAGCTCCTTTTTAAAACCCAGGTGCTCTGATTAGCCTGCCTTAATTGATTCTAGCAGCTTCTTGATTGGCTGCAGGTGTTCTAATCAGCCAGTCTGTCTTAATTGTCTGCAGAAAGTTCCTGATTGTTCTGGAACCTTCCCTGTTACCTTACCCAGGGAAAAGGGACCTGCTTAGCCTGGGGCTAATATATCTGCCTTCTATCACTCTCCTGTAGCCATCTGGCCCGACCCTGTCACAAATGGTACTTATCTCTGAAAGTAAAAACTGGGTTTCTTTGAAAATAACAGATCCATATACTCAAAACTTTACCTTAAATCCTCTAAAAGAAAAAAAACCTTCCCTGTTACCTTACCCAGGGAAAAGGGACCTGCTTAGCCTGGGGCTAATATATCTGCCTTCTATTATTCTCCTGTAGCCATCTGGCCAGACCCTGTCACAAATGTTATTCTATAATATTCAAGATTGGACAAATGCACAAACTTATCCTTTTCACATATTTCTCAGTGGGACATGATAATTTATAAAGCAGTTTGCCTTGCACTGGGAAAATGTAACAATAATTCTGCTTAGGCCACTCTTTAAAAATACTTCCTAGAACCAGTTTCCTCAAACTATATTGAAAAAGATATTATTCCAATAATAATTCAAAGACTTGTGGAGTTCTCTGTGCAACTATTCCCTGATATGAAACTACTGAAGAACAAAACTCCTGCACTTTTTCTCCAAAACTCGTTGAACTTCCATAACCATATGCAAAGATTTTGGCTTTGAAAAACAGCATTATGCCAAAGCAGAATACTGTAACACACACAATAAAATAATACTTTAATTTGTTATTAGAGGACATGATATGAACACTAAATTCAGCTGTGATTATCTCTTTTTGGTGGTGGTAATAAATTATAGAATAGAAAACATTAATTGGCTATTAGTTCAACAAAACTTGTCATTTTCTAAGATTCCTGGTTTCTTAAAATTATCAGCCCAGATAACTACACTGTCTTTTTGATGCAATTTGCAAGGTTTTACACATAAAGACAGGAATTCTAGCATTAGAAATGCAAGACATTTCTCATACTATATGCCTGCGTGGTGCCTGGCACAATAAGGTCCCAATTTGCGTGAAGCCTCTAGGCCAGTGGTGGGTAACCTGCGGCCTGTCAGGGTACTCTGCTGGCAGGCCGCCAGACAGTTTGTTTGCATTTGCACGGCTGCCCGCAGCTCCCAGTGGCCGCGGTTCACTGTTCCTGGCCAATGGGAGCTGCGAGAAGCGCCCCAGGTATGGTAAGGTCCAGCAATGGATTTGCAGGAGGGACCTGGATGGAAAAAGAGGGGGAGCTGGTAAAAGACCCCTGGGTAATTATGCAATAAACATGGGATTACCTGCACTTCTACTTGTACTTTTGTTCTATTAGTATGTGAAAGAGTGCTGGGCAACAGGAGCTAATCCAGCACACTGTAACTTCAATCGAGGCAGGTGTAGACTAGATGCGCTACATCAGCGCAGCTGTAGCATGTCTGGTGAAGACGATCTATGTCCACGGGAGAGTGCCCTCCCGTCGGCATAATTACTCCACCTCCGCAAGAGGTGGAAGCTACATCCGCGGGAGAGCATCTTCCGCCAACATAGCGCCGGTATGGACAGCGCTTAGGGCACTGTAACTTGGGGAGGGGTCTTTTTCACACCCCTGAGCAATGCAAGTTAGCTTGACATAAGTGATAGCATAGACCTGCCCTTAGTTGCCCTGTGCACACCTGAATATGGGAACTGTGTCAACCTGATAGACTGAAGCTAGCTTTTAACTGTCCCTAGCCTAATTACCTCATTAACTCTGAAGGTACAAAGGCACAGCAAGGAAGTACAAAGGGGGGAAAGAGAAAACAAAAGAGCTTAGGCTAGTAGGGCCCTGCTGGGTTCAGGACTCTTAGGGCCTTTGAGCCGCTGCACAATCTGTGAAGGTAGTGGAAACAAACTTTGTAAAGAAATCACTGGGTGCATTACCTGAAGAAGGTCTCCAAATAGCTTGTTTGTCTGGAAAGGAAGAGGAGCAGAACACGCCCCTGCCAGATAGTCATTTTTTTAAATAAAACAAGAGGGCAGTTAATAGTAATTCTATATTTGTATTTAGTGTTTGTCAATTTGAATAGACCCAGTTTTGAATCAGTTGTTCCCGTTTAGATTCCAGGATAAGCCTGTCTTTAAATATAAACCTGCATAATTGCTTGTGTGGGTGACTGGGGGGGAGGGATTGAAATCTGCACGATAATACTCTGTAGAACACATTACCTGCAGATGGGTGTTACAGCTTACTGAAATACTGCCTCAGGAACACTCCTAGCCATCAGACTGTCTTTAGCCTCATCCTCCAAAGGCACTTCTCCTGTTCCGCAGACAGAAAATCATTCCGTCAGTTTTCCACTTTCAGACTCCTATATTTGGTGTAATCCCAGATGTCATAGCTTTCCAATGTCGTGCAACAGCGGAATATTTTTATATCATATTTTAGCAGATGGAATCAATGGCAGCCAGACCCATCACTGCCAGATGGCTGACCCTTATTTACCAATACAAGTTAAACAAAAAAAAAATAAAACTTCAATCAGTTAGAACACACAAATTCAAACCTTAAAATCTGTTTTAGTGAGAGGGGAATGTGGGCAAGGCGCTGTGTGTCTTCCATACACATTTCAAAAGCAGCAGCAGGTAGGTCAGCGGTGGGATTAGATAGACTAGTGGGATTTCAAGTTACACTATTACATCCCTCTTTGGATTGGAATGCAGTACTAGTCGCAAATTCTGAGGTGGGGATTAAGGCTTTTATCCTGCAAACACAAAAACATGTGCTTAACTTTACTTCAGTGGTACTGCTCACATGTGTAAAGTTAAGCACATGTTTAAGTGTTTGCAGGACCAGGACCTAAACCATATGTACAGTTGAAAGGGTCAAAGCTTTTGGTAATGGGATAGGAAGAGGAACATCTACTGCATAATTGCCTATTTCCTTACCTGTAGAACAGGTGTAAGCCCCAGAGCTAGAAGGCTTACATGAAACAAGAACATTCTGATCCTGCTCGAGCAGTGGTGGGCAACCTGTGGCCCACGGGCTGCATGCAGCCCATCAGGGTAATCTGACAGAGGGACATTTTGCTGACATTGACTGTCCGCAGGCATGGCCGCCCACAGCTCCCAGTGGCCACGGTTTGCCGTTCCTGGCCAATGGGAACTGCAGGAAGCAGTGGGCCGAAGGGATGCTGGCCGCCGCTTCTTGCAGCTCCCATTGGCCGGGAACGGCAAACCATGGCCACGCCCGCAGACGAAGAATGGCAGCAAAATGTCTCACTGCCCGCAATCAGATTACCCTGATGGGGCACATGCGGCCCATGGGGTACAGGTGGCCCACCACTGCTCTAGACAGAAAGAGGAAAAGCTAGCTCTGACAGGCTTAACTTACATATAAAAATTTTGCCCTAGTGCAGTTCTGCACAGGCTTGATGTTGTACTGTTGAAGATTGTGTGTCATTTTTGGAAATAATAGTAAATGGTGCACGTAAATGTTATTATAGGAATGGGGGAAATTGTGCAAGGCATAGCCTGAAGAATGTGGGTCACCTTCTGCTGACAAGTAATGGACTCTGATTGTGTAGTGAGACCAAATTCAACAAGAGGTACAAGAGACTCTTAGTGCCTCTGTTCAGGGCTCTTGCTTAGCTTTGATTTCCTGCCCTGAGATTCTGGCTCCTATATAGAATTAATTGTGTGGGACTGTAGCTGTTAACTAATTAATTGTGTGGGACTGTAGCTGTTGACTTCACTGAACCAAAACCTGGCGATAATGGGTGGTGGAGAGCTGACTTCACTGAACTAGGACCTGTGGTAGCAGGTCAGGAGGAACTGACTTTGCAGAACCCAACCTCTCAGTAACAGGCCTGAGAGGGACTTTTTAGGATGGGTTTTCACTGGAGAGCAGCAGATAGCCAGGGAAAACCACCTCTTGGTGATCACTGAAGCTAACTGGATTCATAAGTGAGGTTTAGGCAGGGAAGCTGGAACACTTTTATAGTGGGGATGCTGAGAGCCATTGAACTAAAATGTAAACCCTGTATATGATGGAAACCACTTCAAGTCAGGGGGTGCTACAGCACCTCCCTCCCCCCGCACTCCTAATTCCAGCACCTATAGGTTCAGGTGGCTGGGGACTTGGTTAGTGAATAAAAGTTCTGGGCCGCAACAAGCCAAGTAATTAATAATGGAGACTTCAAACTCAGTACCCTTCAGACGCTGTTAGTTAGGGTTTTGCTAATATAATTTTGACATGTGTATAGATGCTTATCTTGTTTTCCCCCCGAAAAAAGTGATTCTATATCCCTAGAGACTCTAAGACCTTGTGAATGGGGAAGAAACACCTTATAAAGGTGACTGGGGTTTTACATTTTAAGTTCCTAAAACATGGAAGCAGATAAGGTTTTAGGTGGAGGCACAAGCCAATCATTTTATTTTTAAAGGAGCCCTCCACTTCATTGAACCTGGCCCTTACTACTGCTAATGATACCTGGGAAAGGGTTCCACAGGGATAATAATGGTTACTTACTACTGAGATCTAGAGATTAAAGATAAATGCATAAGTGCAAAGTATCGTGACATTTAGAAAAGGGACAGCACCAGGATATTCCCTGGTTTAAAAAAAAAGAAAAAAAAAAGCTAATGACAACATCCTATGCAACTGAAAAAGTTGTAACACTGAAGAGAGGTTTATTATTATTTTCATTATTGACCTATAAAACAGCATGGCTCTGTTTTTAATTCTTTGCTTGCGTGTGAACTTCCAGACATTTTTCACTGATAACAGTCCCATTTTGCAGTGTTTCTCAGAACATTACACACTAGGTTATATCATTCAAAAGAACTCAGTACATCTTCCCTACTAATGAAAGCAAATGTTCATGGTGCAATCACTTGCTTTAGGTAATTTTTTGCCAACTTGGTTAAATAAGACAACACTGATTTATATTAGATAATGAAACCAGGGCCCAACATTTTAATTCTCATTTTGTGTGTGTCTGTACCATAGACAAGATTAAAACGTATAGGGGCTATAAACCACTAACTGCTTGAGGGCTAGTAAGAAGCTTCCTCTATGGGCCATGTAATTTAATAATTGCCCACTGTGGGGTTTCCTGCACCTTCCTCTGAAGATTCTGGCATTGGTCACTGTCAGAGCCAGGATACTGGACTAGATATCCTGGGTCTGAACTGGTTTGGCAACTCCTATGTTATATATTACATACACAAACACAAATATAAAATATAATATCTATTTGCACACAGTATATTTATAATATAAAATCTGACTTCAGTATATCTATCACAGGAGACATGAGCATTTGATACCTCTTCCTGAAGCATCTGGTAATGGCCACTGTCAGAGACAGAATATTGAACTAGAAGGACCAGATGGCTGATCTAGTATCACCAGTACTACCTTTCTATAATAGAATAGAAAACAAAATGTGTTATCAATCATTTTCATAATAATCTGCAATTAATTAGCAAAATGATATTCAGAAGGACACTGATTGAAGCAATGTAAACTAATAAAACTGCCCCCTTTGTTCTAATCTCTTTATTCTTCTGTATTCATTAGTTGCTTTTCAATTAATTTTTTTAAGCAGAAATTTCTCTTTGCTTTCTTCTCTGCCCTTTCAACCCCTTGCCTCTCTTCTTCTGCTGCAAAACCACATCACCTGCAATCAAGAGGGCCAGAAGAACCCTACATTCAGAGTATAATGTTCTAGGTACCATGTGACAGGGAAAACTGAAACCACTTCCTGATGTAATGCCTTCTGTCAACATCCTGTACTCCTGAGGAGCTATTTGAGATAAGTGATAACACCAGATCTTGGTTTTGGAGACCACAGCACAGATTTCTAAGTCAGCTGGCATAAAGAGAAGGCTGTTATTTCAGGGGGATGGGGCTGTTTAGGCCACATCTGGAGAGTGGTCAGGGTAGCCCGGCTTGACTCTTTGTCCTCTGATGGGAGCTTCTGACCCATTGCACCCCACAAAAAAGGGGCTGTTGGGAGTCACATGCTGGCTCTGGGGGTGCTTGCAGGGATCCCAGTCCAGTTCTTTCTCCCTCCACAAACACATTACAGCTCCACCAGGTCCCCGGAATTCCCAGTGTGGCTGCTGCTGCTTTAGTGGCAGCATGATCCTGGTACTTTGGAACATTTGTGTGTTCATTTGGCATGATACCAAAAATTTTCCTGAAGAACACAAACAAAAGAAGATAAATTGGGATTTTCCAAAGTTTCAGCAAAACCTATACATAACTTCAAGGAACAATAAAAAGGCACATTTCTAGCTCAACCTTCCCTTTGCCAAGTTCCAAAGACCTGCTGCAAAGCATGGAAATATTAGCACTACTCATGAAAAGGCTGTGAGAATCCTCTGTAATGAAACACATTAGGCTACCTAAATATAGGGGGTAACTATTATGTCCCTATAATATAACTATGAACAGAATGTACAGCCCTGTTAGGTGGATCTAGTTCTGTACCTCATTCATAACCAGTTAATTGCGTTATTTGATTTTAGAAATTCAAGTTATTTTAACTGGAGACAGTTTATTTCCTTATTGTATTAGCATAACTCCAATAATGATGTTTCCTCTGAGAATTGTTATTTTGGCTATGAATTGATTACAAATTCAAAATCCACTTTCCACAAATATTCTGCAAAAATTTCGTAAAATGTGCTGTTTCTGCAGAGTCCTATCAAACTCATTGGCTAGAATATTATGGAAAGCAAATACAGCCAAAGCAAATTTATTACACATTTGAAAGAATATTCACAGAAATTTTTCACTCTTTCTTTTTCCACTCTTGCTCCAGAAATGTAGTTGAGTGCAACACATGAACATTTAAAATCCTTTAACTCTATACAAAGGATAAAACACAGTTTGGATTCCTCAAATCTCTTTTAGGGAAGCATTCCAAGGCAAAAAAGTCATTCCTTCTATTTGGGGTATTACATTATGAGCAGTTATCTCTTACCCACAGCTGAATACTCAGGAAGATTGGGTATTTCAGTACCCACCTACATAGATTTGTTCTTAGTAAGATAATTTTGGAATACAGAATCAAAGTGTTCAGCTGTGGCTACTTGAATCATCAATAGAGATGTTTCACGGTCCCTTATTTGAAATTAAAAAGTGTAACTAGAGCTGGATTAGACATTATAAATGTATTTATTCATTTAATTTCTATGGAGACTTTTTCCACACAAGTCTTACATACTCAACAGTGTTCAAAGTGAACTAATATGTACTAAATGCGTGTACTTTTTGTCCATGAACTACCAAACTGTGACGTTTAAGTAATAACAATGAGTGTTTGTTTTTGTAATGTGTTACTGTCCATGAAATTCAACCCACAGTTAGAGCTCAAGTAAATTTGTACATACAATAGGGAAATGACTGTTGTGCACAACAAATATAAGAACATAAGAATGGCCATACTGGGTCAGATTAAGGGTCCATCTAGCCCAGTATCCTGTCTTCCAACAGTGGCCAATGGCCAGGTGCTCCAGAGGGAATGAACAGAACAGGTAATTATCAAATGATCCATGCCCTGTTGCCCATTCCCAGCTTCTGGCAAAGAGAGGCTAGGGACACCATCCCTGCCCATCCTGGCTAATAGCCATTGATGGACCTATCCTCCATGAATATATCTAGTTCTTTTTTTTATCCTGTTATAGTCTTGGCCTTCACAACATCATCTGGCAAAGAGTTCCACAGTCTGACTGTGGTGAAACCTAGTTCTTGTGTTTTGGGAAGGAGTAAATAACACTTTCTTATTTATTTTCTCCATACCAGTCATGATTTTATAAACCTCTATCATATCCCCCCTTAGTCATCTCTTTTCCAAGCTGAAAAGTCCCAGTCTTATTAATCTCTCCTCATATGAGAACCGCTCCATACCCCTAATAATTTTTATTGCCCTTTTCTGAAGCTTTCCCAATTCCAATATATCTTTTTTGAGATGGGGCAACTACATCTGGACGCAGTATTCAAGATGTGGGCATACCATGGATTTATATAGAGGCAATATGATATTTTCTCTCTTTTTCTCTATCCCTTTCTGAATGATTCCCAACATTCTGTTCACTTTTTTGACTGCTGCTGCACATTGAGTGGATGTTTTCAGACACCAATCCACAATGATTCCAAGTTCTCTTTCTTGAGTGGTAACTGCTAATTTAGACCCCATCATTGTATATGTATAGTTGGGATTATGTTTTCCAATGTGCATTACTTGCCATTTATCAACACTGAATTTCATCTGCCATTTTGTTGCCCAGTCACACAGTTTTGAGAGATCTCTTTGCAGTCTGTCTGGGACTTAACTATCTTGAGTAGTTTTGTATCATTTGCAAATTTTGCCACCTCACTGTTTACCCCTTTTTCCAGATCATTTATGAATATATTGAATAGGACTGGGCCCAATACAGACTCCTAGGGGACCACTATTTACGTCTCTCCATTCTGAAAACTGATCATTTATTCCTACCCTTTGTTTCCTATCTTTTAACCAGTTACCAATCCATAAGAGGACTTCCCTGTTATCCACAGGAATAAGTAATACAAACATCAATCCTGGAATAAGTAATTAATTTCTTGAAAAAGCAATTTAAGCCAATATTACAGTTTCCCTGCTTGCTTTGTCAGAGAACATAAAATAATATCCCTGATTTCTCCACAGCAGCTCAGTGTGTTATGGAATACATTTTTACAGTAGACAACTGCTGGATCATGCCTATGTTTAAAGCACACAATCTTCTAGAAGCATATTTGTCAAAATAAAAGTGTGAAGAGAATCCTGTATTTTCACTTACATTCACAGACGTTAGTAAACAATTGGGGGAATGCACCTGACGTACAAGCCGGTCAAATTTTCTAAAATATTTTCCTTCAGTTTCTGAAGCATGTACGCCTGGCCAGAGTTACTTAAAATAAATATCAAATGAGATTCTGAAAGTGGGAAATTGGTTTCATTTACTATTTTTACATAATAGCAAAGAAATTTAGGTCTACTTGCCTATGACTAACACTGTCTCAAAGTCTTTCCTTTGCCCAACAGCTTACTTCTTTCCTTCTGGGTTCGGTTTTCCATCTAACCTCATTTGCTTTTTGGCGCAGTCTACACTGGGACATTTGACCATAGTTATCAGAAGTCATGTTTACTGACAGGATGATGAAGGTGGTTTAGCAGTCAGTGAAGACCAGATCAAACTGTGTCCAGTGTGATATCAGCTAACTGTGATTAAGATATAACATGCATTCGCCTCATCTTCACAAACTGCTAAATCATGCTTAGCAACATATTGGTGAGCACCATTTGTCCTTCATATATTTCTCTTTTGGTGTATGACTTTTTGTGTAAAGTACTGTTTGTTTGTGATAATCAAAATGATTTTCAATTAAAAACATAATCAGTTAGGGCAGATCAGTCAACCAATGCCAATATAACTCACTCCTTTGTGCATGGGGGTATCATGGGTCATAATATGGCCATGCGTGATTGTGAAGAGCAGAGAATACCACGTGGAAATTGTAAGTGAAGAACTGTGGTCTTCGCTTTAAAAGCTGGTATCCACATTCTGCAAGTCTTTTTCAATGGGAATTTTAGCTGTATAAAGAACACAAGATCTGACCCAGAGCCAACTGATGTAGAGCAGGCTTGATCTTGGACACATACCCTTGATTTATTTTTTTGGCAAAATTTCTCTCTAAATTGCTTATCACTCAAATTACTCATGTCCCTTTCCCTTTCTCCCTAACTGGACTCACTTTTAGTTTATTCTTCTACAGATTTGGTGAAACAATACAATACAAATTTGCAAAACATTTAGATGTCACTGAATCTGCATTTTTTGACCAAAAAAAAAAAAAGTTTAGGCCAAAAAATTTCACCGTGTTCTAGTGAGCACATCCAGTTACATGACCCATTATGGAAAAGTCATATAGAATTGAACATAAAATTATATCCTTTCTATAGTTTTATTGGGCCTATAGAACTTAAATGAAATTGTATCCCTATAGAATTCTACAGGGTGGTTCAACAAAGGGTATAGTAATGTTATAATTCTCTATCTATTCTTTATATATTTTTACAGTCATTACTATAGATATTTATTACATTTCTATACAAGCCTATAGCTTTATTCATGGTTATTGAAATCCCACTGTGCCTCTGAGGTTGAGGAAATAAAGCATGGTATGAAGCATGTGTATACCAACTTGAAAGAAGTAGAACTGGTAGTCATGTTTCCCCTAAGTGGCTGACTTTGCTCCTGCTTATCCCATGGTCCTGCTGGGTTTCAGTGCACTAGGCCCTGTACTCTGAGACATGCACATTCCTTCCAGCTATCCACTGTACTCTGTTTCTCTGATGTCTCTTTTCAGCCTTCCCTTCTGCTAGATAATGTTGCCAACTCATTGCCTCATTGCTAAAGTGTGGAAATCTCTACCATGGGCTCCTCCTTGCGGCTGCTGTTCCATTCTGAGTTCTGTGTCATCCTTGCCAGTTGTGGTGTTGTGTTTTATATCACTGCCTACACTAATTACTTACCATTATTTCCTCTGCACACAGGGGAATGAGCAAATCTGGTGTGTGAGAGAGACTTTGTGGAACCTGTAATGCATGACTGTGGGAACGCTGTATACTCCATCCTTTTAAAGAGACAGAATCGTAACATTGTTACAATTTGTGATATCACAATGTAAGATAAATACTTATATTCATTAGGGGAGCATTTTCTTGTGGCCTAGACAAAGAGGGCAAACTATATCACCGTTTCTTTTATGAAACTGACCCAACATAAAGCCAGATCTGCCAAGATGACAATACCAGAAAACTGCCTTTGAATAGTTTTCCTGTATAATTTCTCTTAAAAATGGTATAAACAGGTGGGAACAAGAAGATTTTTCGATTAAAAGCATAAATAATTATTCACATTTTCAAAAAGCAACATGTGGTACAGCAAAACATATAAATCTCATCTGTTCTCCTCCCACACTATCTACATTAGCGGCAACAACCGCTATTTATTTTTTCTTGTAGCAGCCCAAGTGAAACAGGACGGTAAAAAGAAATCTCAGCACATTTTAGATCATGTGCTTGATAAAGCTGTTTTCTTAGACAGACAAAGTGTGAAATTCTTGTCATGGTTCTTAGTCTAAGTAATTTGAGTAGGTCACCATTCAGCCTGCTGCCCGGAGCGGAACACTTACTGTAGTGCTACACAGAAAATGTTTCCTCCTGTCCAACATTCTTCCCCTGATGAAATAAGAAGATTAAGAGGATTCAGTGTCTCTCCATTTGAATCAGTTTATTTGGCTGCATTATTTTGCTCTTTTGTAGCTTGTCAAAATTGTGCTCTTTTTAAATGGTTCTACTTTTATTATTTCACCTTTGATCAGCTTTCGACCTTCTCATCCTGCAGTGTATGGCCCTGTTTTGAAGGTACCTAAAGGAATTCTACAAATGTTTAAATTTCAGGCTGCCTACTACCTTAGAGCAAAGGATTAAATACATACCGACCCTTTTTCTGCAATACAAGACTGTTTCTTAACCCAGTTTCGCAACAAAGGCACCATTTTGTTATGTTCTATATTTTCTGCCAAATAATTTTTACTTCCTTTTTAGTCTGTTTTTTTTTTGTGAAGATGTCTTTATTCTTCTGGGGCGATAAAATATAGTGGTTAAAGCATAAAACTAGTGCGGCATTCACTTGCAGTACAGAAGAGACAAAGCTGTTTTATTGAATGCAAAGATGATTCTTCATCCAGGCTGATAGACATAGACAAACCTTGTAGTTTTGGCTGGCTCTTTAGCTCACAACCTATAGTGCCTACTGTCACCCCAAGGGGGTCTCCCTAAGCCATAGACCGGATTAAGCAGTTACAGACTGTTGATTACAACAGATTGAGGAACCTGGGTTCCATTCTTGATCCTATCACAGACTGTGTAACCTTGGGCAAATTGTTTGACCAGACTCTCTACCTCCATTTCCTCATCTTCTTTTCCTTATTCCCTACTGCCAACTTCACCATCAAATTGTGACTTGTGTGTTCAGTTGTATAAATTAAATCAGTATTCCTCTTTGTGTTGATTCCCTGCTATTCCATCTGTATGGCAATACTGTTGCTAATATGAGTCTTGTCTCCATTGTACTATGGCTTGAGCTTTTCTGGAGATCCACCGTCTCCCGTCACACTAGTTGGAGTACAACATCCAGGAGGATTCGAGAGCCCTACAGCTTTGCTAGGCAGAGAAATTTTCACAGCAAAGTTCACTATTTTGAAATTTGACTTTGTTCCATTTTGGAACAAAATCAAAAATTTCACAGTTCTCTGAGAAAATGAGCGAGAACAAAGCAGCGCAGTCCACCTGATAGGTTGTCCTGGAGCCATGAACCATGGAACCTTCCTGAGGTCCCTGCCTCACAGGCAGTCCACCTAGTAGGCTGTACCAAAGCCACAGGCCCTAGTGCCCTGGTGTCCTCAGCCCTGAGGTAATCCACATAGTTGGCTTCTGTGTACCCTGGAAGCTTGGGCTTGACAGCAGCCCTCTAGGGAGGCTGCCAAGCAGCTGGGTGGGTGAATGGCAAGAAACCAGGCAGGTTTCCACCCATCCACCTGCCAGGTTTCTGGAAGTACTTCTTCAAAATCAAAGCATCTCCACAAAATATTTTGATTTTGACAAATTGACACCTTCTGACCAAAAATACCCATTGAATTGGAATTTTTCCAATCAGCTCCACCCAGCAGTACTGATGAAAGCTCCTGAGCTGTCTCTCCAATATACGCATATGCAGTATATACTTTCGGTACAACAGTAATTAAAGCTGGTCAAAACTGGTTCTTTTTTCCCCCAAAAGACTTTGATTTTGTTTAAAATTTTCATGTTTTGTTTTGAAATTTTTCATTTGTGAGAAATATCCCACTTTCTTTTCTTTTTAAAAATGTCTCTTTTTTCCACAAGGAACAGGGAAAGGGCATAAAAAAATAAAACAGTGGGCAAAAATCCATGCTCCTTCTTACTTTAAAATTTTTCCACTAGTAGGAAAGTCAAACTGTTACGTCCTCACTTAAAGCGAGAGAATTACAACAAAAATGAGAAAAGTGTTCATTTTAAAAGTGAAAGTGTTACTTCCTATCACATCTGGTTTGTTTCCTTTTTTTTTTTTTGGTTTGATGTTTTAACTCCTTTTATACTACACACACACACACACACACACACTTTTCTAATGGAAAAGATAGGAAGGGTAGTAAAACACTAACAGAAGATGGGCAGTTTTCCTCAGTTTCAAAACAAAATATTTCAACAATGCAGAAAAATTTCAGGGGGCAAAGTTCTCAATTTTTTTCCAAAAATATCTCAAAAACTATTTTCCATGATAAATTTCATTTTCAACAAAACTTTATTTTTCATTAACAAAAAATGCAACTGTCTCTCATAATGCTCTTAAGGGTTCCATGGAGGGAGGGAAGGCTTTGGGATTTTTTAAAAGCTCATTAGGAGTGAAGCCTTATATTTAGGCTCTTTGGAGTGTGGGGTAGTGGGTGGCTACTGGATTTGATTAAGTTCCAGTTTACAAACATGGTGTGCTCGATCTTTCAGATATTCTGACACACAGTCCTTGAACTTTCATCAGCCAAATAGCTTTCAGGTGTTCTCAGATATGCTGCCCTGATTATAACTAGGTGTGGGGGTGGGGGTTGCTTCTGAAGAAGTCCACACACTGCTTGGCTTATTCCAGGGATGTAGCTTTGAAGCTTTTCCCATCACGAACGCTTACAGCCACACGGCAAAATTCATTTAATTCTCTTAAGATTCTGGCAAAATCCCCAGAGACAGCATGGTCCCAAAAAGGAGGAGAATGTGAAAGTTCTATAATAAAGGTGTTGAGTTGTACAATAATGTACATTGTAGTGAGAAGGCGATACTGTGAATTCTAGCACACTGTTTCTTGCTCTACTCATAGACTGTGAGATCCTTGTCTGAACAAACTGTTTTGGAAAATAAAGGTCATCAGAGGCTGGGAGGCAGGAGCAGACTGGATATGGGGGTATGGCTCTTGACTCTCCACACAGCACCAGACCCTACAGCATAAATCAAGGAGAAATAAGCTTCACTCCTGGTGTGAGCAATATACACTATACTCCTGGGAGAATTCTGTGCCACTGCGCAGGTGGAGAATTTATATCCCCCCGGATTTCCCTGATGGGGAAGCAAAGGGAAGCCACAAGATCAATCATGTGACCCTGCCCAGAGCAGCCAGCAGAAAGGTAAATCACTGTGGGGCATGGGGCGGGACTGGGGAAGACCGGACTGGTGCCTCCTACCCTCTGCTGGGCTCAGCTGCTAGTCTCAGCTGGGCTGGGGAGGATGGGACTTCCTCTTCCCCTGAATGGCATCCAGGGCCGGGTCAGACCCACCCCCAGATTTCTCCCCCAGCTGTAGGAAGCTCTGCAAACTCCTGCACCCATCGCTGCTCAGCTGCAGGGGGAGGGATCCCTGTACGTGGAGCTGCTCCCCATCCACCTAACCCCTATACATCCAGATCCCCTCATACCCAGACCCTACCCCCGAGCCTCACCCCCAGCACTCAGAACCCCCACAATGAGCCCCACTTCCCCAGCACCTGGACCACTCTGATGAGACACCCACACCCGGATCCCTTCCCCATCAAGACCCAACCACTTTCACCTGGACCCCCCTGCAGAGTCCCATTACCATTGCACCCAGAACCCCCCTTCCAACAAGCCCATGTGCATCCTAATCCCCACCCCTGCGCACCCAGATACCCCATTGAGCTGCCCACACCAGATTGCTCCACACAGAACCCTCTCAACCCACACCTGGGATCCTCCACACACTAAACCCCTCCACACTTGGATTCTGTCTTGCTGAGCCTGCCTGCCCACACCTGGCACACCTGGCATGGAGGGGCAGGGCTCTGGGGTGTTTCTGGGGCAGGCCTTGTCCTTGTGTTGTGTCAGGGTTGTGTTCAGCCTCACTGCTGAGTCCATGTCCTAAGGGGAAAGCTACACAGTGATCTCCCACTTCTGGGCAGCCAGTGGCCTATGCTCCCCAATGCCATGCTGGAACCTCCACATTTATATGACAAATAAAATTTGCAGAATTTTAAAATATTGTGCACAGAATTTTTAAATTTTTGGTGCAGAATGCCCTCAGGAGTAACACCACACTTAATAAACTGATAATGAATGGAATGTTACCAGCATCCACACCCAACAGAATTAATCTTCCCACATCACCAGAGCGCATCAGCTATTCCACAGGCAGAAGAGATTTTTTTTTAGATTGCCAAGAACATTATATGCTCTTTGGGAATAAAAATATAAAATGTCTAGAGGTACCATTTTACAAGTAGGAATGTGAAAAGAAGCAAATCATACAAAACCAGGGCTGCTCCATCCTGTCACTTTCTGTAACCAGCTGGTTGCTAGAATAGCTCAGCTGAAGGGCCAATATGCTGGATAGCTGATATCTTTGCAGTGGCTTCTGTAACAAACAGAGGAAGCTTGATTACCACCTACTGATCACTGATACTCCAGCAGTAGCAGCAGGATCAAATGGGGTCCCAAAAAGATCAGTGTGTGTGAATTCCCTCACAACAAACAGTACCATCTTAAGTCCACCCACATGACTTGATTGTTCAATCTCTACACATACTGGTGACCTCCAACTGACACAAATAGTCCCATGTGTGCAATGGTTACACAACTGAGCCCTTGCATTCAAGCTTGAGATAGAATTTTTAAGCCACAGAAATAAGCTCCTGCATCAGCCTCAAATCTTGATCTCTTCCTTGGTTGTGCCACACATATCACTACCGTCTAAGCTAGTAATCTAATCAACTGTGCTTTTGCTGTGAATGGACCCTTGCTGACAATGGATGTTGATAAAAACTCAAGCATATTGCCGGATATAACTTCCTGAATTACCAGTTACCCTACTTCCCTCGCTACCCTACAAGATTTCTAATTCCTCATCTCTTTGCGTTTCTGTTAACACAGTACAATATAGCAACAACCATTTATTTACTTTTAATATTATTGTTATTATGGGTCACTTTGAGCCTCCTTTCTTGCACACCGTAGTCCCAATTAATTAAGTTACTACACCAAACATTTACTACTCTACGGGAGTAAGGATGGCAGAACATTATTGTATATACAGGGCAGTAAACCATTGTACCTCTCTTACCAGTGAGGCAGTGCAAAAAGCCACGGCCCATCCCACCTCTTCAAAGAGATAAAGAAAAGTCCTTAGTTTTTTAAAAGATACCTTTGGCCCTGCATGGGGAACTGTTTCTGCTACATGACAACATGTGCTGTTCAAGAATGATCAGATCTTTGCCAAGTACGTGCTTGTTTGAAAAATTCCTTTATCTTGCACAGTTATTCAGCCCAAAGGATAACACCATACAGTGTTTACAATCCCATTTGATTCTCCTAAACACTTTTTTGCCAGTAAATTTAGTGTTCATAAAAGAGAATAAAATCATTGGCCTGTGGCAAAACCAGAAAAAACAGGTGCAGTGCAAGTTCTCCCATGAAGCTCTGTCAATACAGTTTAATCTTAACCTGCAAGAGCTCTGGGCCTCCTTGGAGCAGAGGCTTCCAGTAATGTGTGATGTTTACAAATAAGGCATTGGACAAGACCACCAATCTTATTTAAGACCTCAGCCAGGACTTCACCTCAGCCTCTTTAGAATAATTCACTCAGTTTAGGAGTGGTTTGATTGTGTGATGGCATGATTTTTTTTTCTTAGAGACACCACAGTGCCAAAAGGCATTCCTGACAGAGTATTTGGAAATTCTGCCCCAGCAATGCCTTTCAAAGAAGATGTGCAAAACGCATAGCTCCTACCTCCACTTTAATGTCGTGACATTCTTTAGTATTCAGATTTATGGGAACTGTCAGAACTTCCATAAGATTAATTAACCAAAAGTCTTAGGGGTTCTCCCTCTGCTTTCCCTTCAGTGAATGTAGGATTCAAATAATCCCTATGTTGGGTTGACTGCCCTTGACATTAGATTTCTGAGACTTTGCTTTGTTTAAATTTAACAGGATACCAAATTATTTTTTCCCCATTTTCACTGGTTCAAAGGTTAAAAATTAACAGAAGGCTAATGAAAGAGACAATGTTAGCTTAAGCAACTTTACATTATAAAAGTAATTTGATAGTAATGGAAGATTTCAATCATTTCTTCTGGTCCAGAAAAACAGGCAAATTCAGTTAAATTTATTAGAATTTGATCTCTTCTTGGGATTTTAAATAAACTTAAAAAAGCCTATAAAACAAAAAAATAAATTCTGTATTTGTAGTCATGGAAAGGGAATCTAATAAGAAAAGTATTAATCAAGTGGTCACACAATTCGAGGGGAGAGAGAAAAGAAAAATTAGTTGGGTCCAAAATATGCATTCTCTGTAATATAAAATAATATAGCATCTTTTATAGATGAAAATATGGATCTGATACATTGCTGGCAAAATACTGAATATTCATAAAATATGGGAAGCAGTGTACATTTGTGGTTTAAATAAGGATTAATAAAGCCTGCAAAGTCAGTATTTTTATAGTGCAATTTGATATTTCAGCAATCAAAGTACATTGCTTACAGTAGGCTCAATTTAGGAAAATGTTTCCCATTTCATAGAAGGAGAAAGCAGGGGTGTTTTCCTTTTTTTATTATCGTTATAAAGAGTGACATGAAAAATAAAGAAGTACAATAAGAACCCATCTGGTGCACACATCACATACTGGAGGGAGAAACAGAAAGTGCAAAAAAGTTTTAAACACACAAAACAATAAATCAAAGCAATGTAATTTTATGCACGTCAGGAATTTATCACGTGTGACCACCAAGCATACACACAAGAAGCTAATGTATATTTTAAGTTTCCAGGTTAGCAGCATTTTTGAAGGCTAATTAATCACGCTGTCCCTGGGGATGAATTAGGTGTTTAATAATCTCAGCAATCTCTAACTATACAGTGTATGTGGGGCACAAAGATACTGATAATGTCAAACGAGTCAGAACTCTCTCCAGGTTTCAAGTTTAAATAAACAATTCTAGGCAATCATCTGTGGGAAAAAAAGGGCTGAATTGTTACCGAGCATTACATTATAGTATCTGGCCAACATTGTAGCAATATCAAATGTCTTTCAAGAAGTATTTGTCTGGAATGGTTTTTCCTCTCTAATTAAGGAGAAATGGTTTTAAAAAATGACAGTAGAGCAAAAATGCTTCTCCAGTACCTTACCAACTTCTGAAATCTTCCATTTCCATTGATAACTATTTGTCTTTCATTATGCACCATTGCAACAATAAAAATTATGGATCTCTGTGAAGATGTGGAATTTAGTGAACACTCATGTTTCCCCTTCTGTGTTTGTAGCATAAATCCAGCTTTATCATATGCTGCTGAACCAGACAACTCACAAATTTTTAAAAATTTACAATCCTACAATCCTAAAGTTTTTTGAGCTACAGGTAATAAACAATCAAGTACTTTCAAACACTTAAAGGGAACTCAAATGCCTATGATGAAAATGTTATGTTTGGTTGTTGTTGTTTTTTTAAAAAAACAAACAGGATCTTAAAATGAGGCTCACTGAAACAGAGTTACTCCTACTACATTGTGTCACAGTAGACAAAAGAAGACCACCAGAGCAGATTTTTTTAAATGACAAAGTCTCGAAGCAAAACATGACAACTCTGTCTCCATCTAGGCTGACAACAATGGTACTGCACAGCTAATTTCCAGATGCTCCCCAAGCCTGATGGTCCAGCCCAAGGAACTTTACTTATGCACATGCACCCCAAGGGTGAGTTGTATTAATTTAGATGGAATAGAGGGGCCCAAAGATGTTAACATAACCAGTTGCTGTCCAACATTAAACAGCATTCAACAAAGCTCAGAACTTGATATACAGAGTCCTCAGCCTACTTAGTACCATTGCAGACACCATTAAAAATCCTTTTAACCTTTTATTAAAGATAAAGATAAAGAAAACAAAAAAAAACCAGTTCAACAGTTACAAATAGTTGAAATGTAAACTATTAAATAAGGCTTTCATTTTAACACCATCCTGTGTGCCCTTTCTCTTAGCTGGAGACAGTTTTTATAGAAGGAAAAAAACCCATGTTTGACTCTTAGGTGGTATCAAGATGGTAATAACTGTCCTTTCGGGGAAAAAGAAGTTACTTGAGATAGGCTGGAGCTGTTGTTACTGTTGTTGTTAAAGTCCGATCCCATTTCATCCCATCTAGTATTTGGGACTCAGCTGGCGTGGATAGAGTGGTGAAGTTATCTGGGTCCCCCTCTCTGGCCTGGTCTGGTTAGGATATCTCTCAGGATCCAGATGATGAAGTCCTGGGATGCCAGGAGATGATGTGGGGTGGCAGCCATGATGGCAAAGCTCACTCCAGTGGCCAGCTTTTCTCCCAAAGTCTCTTTCCTTAAGGATTGTAAAGGGAGTGGTGGGCAGAATAGCCCAACCCCTCATTATTTTGTCCACCATTTAGGCCTAGTTTCCAACACCCCCATTTTGGTTTACTGATTTATTTTTCCATACTTTTCTTGTTTGCCAAGTGTGATTTTAAACTAGGGGTGGGCAAACTTTTTGGCCTGAGGGCCACATCGGGTTTCCGAAATTGTATGAAGGGCCGGTTAGGGGAGGCTGTGCCTCCCCCTGTTACCTGGGGTTCTTTCAACCCAAAGCTCTTGGTAACTTTTACTCTGTGCAGTGTGGTGCCAGGAAATAAATCAGGGGAGACGTGGCCATCCGACTGATAGATGGCTGGCACAAACAGGACAACACAAGAGTGCTTTCACTTAAAGGTAAACTTTACTTAGACTCAAGCACTTACACACGTCCGCAACAGGCTAGTAAAACACCCCCAACCCTTGATAATTACCAGAGCTGAGTGTGGCTCTTGAGTGACACGGCAGCAGGCTTCCAGTGGCCAAATCTTCCGTCTGCCGATGGGGACTGCAAGATGTATCCAGAGGGAGAGTCCAAAAAGAGTCCAACTACCTCAAACTTTCTTCCCTTATTTATACATTAGTAATAGAATGACATGTCCCTTAAAGAAAACTCATTAAGTAAGCAGTTTCAATGGTCAAGCAAGAGGTTCCTTCTGATTATCGATTGACCAGGTGTGGGTTCTTCTAGAGTTTGCAGCCTTGAGGCCCCAATAGACATTCCTGGGGCACATCCTGCTCTTCTAAAATGCATGTATCAGCAACTTCAACACAATTCTTACCAGGAAGGACCCGGGGGCAAGCTGCCCTTTATGTGGCACGCCAAACCCCCTCCCCTCCTGTCTTGGCCAAACTGAGAGTGCTGAATAGCCAATTTACAGCCTGCTGACTTGGCTGCTTTTAGCAATAATCCATAGTGGTTTCAGGCACTTTACTGGTTTGCCAAAGTCTCCCCGTACACGCAAACAGCCAGGAGTGGCCCTGCCGCCGCCCCATCTGACCCCCCCCCCCCCCGGGACCCCTGCCCCATCCAAACCCCTCCCCCACCGCCGTTCCCTTACCCCTGACGGCTTCCAGAAATGACTTGTTTCCAGTTTTTAAACAAATTCAGCTAGCTGGAGTTTGTACCCTTTTCATTCACTTTCCCAACATAAGGCTGTGGCCAGCTGTCAGAGTCCTACCATTCACATTTGCAACAGAAATCTTCCCAACTACATACATGGTAACAGTCCTAGATTTCTTGCAATCATACCAGTGACAGTACCATCCACAATGGAGGTTATTCCCAAAATTCTCATCTATTGCCTTTGGAATGACACTTTTTAAAATGAAAACTTGAAGTTTTTGAATTTAAGATATCAATTTATAGTCAATATCACACAGTTAATATTGTAAACCAAGGATAAGGGTTAATACAAAGCTGACATGGAGTTATTAACTTTGAAGATCCAGAAATTTTACTCAGTATGAGCATAATAAAATTGGCAGGAAGTTTTCTGAGCCCTCCAAATAGCAATTCTTCATTATAACATGTTTATTCCTAAACTATTGGTATTTTGAAAAAATACCAGCAAAATCTATCATATCTAGGTGGACACCTGGTTTTGCTCATAAGTGATCCTGCATCTGATTTGTTTCCTACCTAAAAGTTTGTACTTAGGGCCTCATTTATAAAAAACATTATGCAATCAGTTTTGCATGAAACATATGCACATAATTATTTACTTAGGATGTGATTCAAAAACACTAAAACAGGTGCTTAACTTTTCATAGATTCATAAATTCCAGGGCCAGAAAGGACCATTGTGATCATCTAGAATGATTTCCTCCATAACACAGGTCATAGAACTTCCCTAAAATAATCCCTAGACCATATATCTTTTAGAAAAACATCCAACCTTGATTTAAAAGTGGTCAGAAATGGAGAATCCACCACAGTCCATGTCAAAGTTGTTTCAGTGGTTAATTACTCTATCCATTAAAAATTTATGCCTTTTTTCTAGTCTGAATTTGTCTAACTTCAACTTTCAGCCGTTGGATCATGTTATACCTTTCTCTGCTAGATTGAAGAGCCCACTATTAAATATTTTCTCCCCATGTGGGTAGTTACAGACTATCAGGTCACCTCTTAACCTTCTCTTTGTTAAGCTAAATAGGTTGACCTCCTTGAGTCTATTGCTATAAAGCATGTTTCTGAATAATAGAATCATGGAATATCAGGGTTGGAAGAGACAACAGGAGGTCATCTAGTTCAATCCCCTGCTCAAAGCAGGACCAACACCAACTAAATCCTTTAACCATTCTCATGGAACTTCTCTGAATCTTTTCCAGTTTATCAACATCCTTCTTGAATTGTGGACCCCAGAACTGGACACCATATTCCAGCAGTCGTTGCACCATTGCCAAATACAGAGGTAAAATAACCTCTCTACTCCTATACTAGATTCTCCTGTTAGCCATGGGATTGCACTGGGAGCTCACGGTCAGCTGATTATCCACAATGACTCCCAGATCTGTTTTAGAGTTATTGCTTCCCAGGATAGAATCCCCCATTGTGTAAGTATGGCCTACATTCCTTGTTCCTAGATGTATACATTTACGTTTAGCCACATTAAAACACATATTGTTTGCTTGCACCCAGCTTACCAAGTGATCCAGACCTCTCTATCAGTGACCTGAATGATTCATTATGTAGCACGTCTTCATTTTTGTTTCATCTGCAAACTTTATCAGTGATGATTTAGTGTTTTCTTCCAGATCATTAATAAAAGTTGTTAAATAGACAGGGCCAAGAATCAATCTCTGTTGGACCCCACCAGAAACACAGTTGTTTTAAATAAGCATTTAAACATGAAATTAAGCATGCTTAAATGCTTATTTAAGTAATTTCCTGAATTGGGATTATACTTTGTGCATTATCTTATTGCAGTTTTGTACATAAATTTGGTAACTATGTATGCCAGTCACTAGTCAAATTTTAACTAGTCAGTTGAGTGCAAAATTTTCATCATTGCCAACCTAAGCATTCAAAAATCATAAGTCAAACCCCCCAGATGCATGAGAATGGTGCAATAATCATGAGATTTTAGAAAATAATACAAATTCAGGGACATTTAATTTATCTTCCAGGTTTTGAGCCTTTAGAAACCATATTGTCAAGCTTTCCTCCACAACCATGAAAGCTAAAAATTTTCAGTTAAAAAAAAATATGCTGAGATACTTAAGTAATCACAGGACTCCAGATACTGGGGCTTTAAGGACACTACCAAATGTCACCCATCTCATGATAAAACCACAATAGAGCTACTGTTTAAAGCATTCTGTGTTGCCTGGTCTATTGGTTGTATATTAGTTATATTGATTAATTAAATAAGCCAATTAACACCCTGTAGTTTGGCAAGGTTCTGTCCCAGGACCAGACCCAGAAGTATTAGAGTTATATTAAGGACCCTAGTGTGCACGAGAGAGCCACTCACACTTAGGGGAAGGTGGTTTGTCCTTGTAATATCTTTATTAGCACAATTAGCAAAGTCACAAACACTCCAACCCAGGAAAGAAGGTAGAGATAGTATTAAAATAAGTATATGAGCATCCATATACTCCCACCCCCCATCTCTTGTAGAAAAACCTGAAGTGTTACTCATCATCCTTACCATCATCATCACCACCAGTGGTCATCATCCTGGCATTTCCCAAGGTATGCAGGATGGGATACAGCTTTTATAATGTGTTACAATGATGCCCACTGTGCCTAATGCATATTCAGTAAGGGTGTTCTCTTTCCTTATCTGTATTTCCAGACCCTACTAATGTTGGGGTGCCCTTACCACACAGGTTACTAAGCCTTTTAGCTCAAACTTATTCGTATGTATGTCAATTAGTTACCATGGCATTCTCATGGTCGGACATCTGCTGATATTCCTAACTTATAATAACTAAAGCTGATATCAACTGGCATCTTGAGGTTACCTGTCAGCAGTTTAGTTTATTATAACATTCTAGTTTGTGACATCTTATAACCTAGGGTTACTCCTAGTTAGCTGCTTATGCTAAGCCTTTTTTGGGCCTTATGCCTCGATTGGTTTAACTAAGCTATTGTCTTACAGGCCTTGAGACTTGTAAGCTCATTGCATTACTGCCTTAACTTATACCTATGCCTTACCTTCCTATAACTGTAGGCTACGTCTGGGCCATATCCCGTTGTTCTTATCCAAACAAACCACTCAGAACTTATTCAGGAAAATCTTGTATTCACACCAGTGGGAGCTTTGCCACAGTAGTAACAGCGGGATATTTTATCGTGTCTGAAATGATAATATATTGTCACTCTGGTATCAGAGTTAAAATATAATGGTACTGCTGCTGGCACAGTCAGCTGCTCAACATTTGTACAGTAAATGGCCTGTTGCATTTTAACTGTAATTAAATTTCCTGCCTGCTGAAAGCCAGACATTTTTATCTCTAAACAGTATGTGCCGTGTAATAGAAAAGGGCAACATGTTCTTGTTATCAAGAAAGTCAGTTGGCCATTAACAAGCTAAATATTAGGAAGCTACCGAGCCTCTTATTTGTCATGAAATTCACAATTCTGAATGTTTTAACAAAAAAATGAAAATATTTGTAATGGCAACTTAAAGGCTAACATTTCTGTTATTATGGTAGGAGTCATCATTTTGCATTCTTAAACAATTTCATTTGTGAATATCCATGTCTGAATACCTTTTAAGCAAGACCTTAAGACATTAATGATAAAGGAAAAAGCAAATGCATTTCCAGAGAAGCACAATAATATTCTCATTTTAGTCATTTATTCAGTTTATTCAGATATGTCATAGAACAGGGATCGTAAACCTCTGGCATGCGGCCTGCCAGGGAAAGCCCCCTGGCACGCCACGCTGGTTTGTTTACCTGCCACATCCACAGGTTTGGCCGATCGCAGTTCCCATTGGCCACGGTTCGTCACTCCAGGCCAATGGGGGCTGCAGGAAGTGGCATGGGGCGAGGGATGTGCTGGCCACCGCTTTCCGCAGGCCCCATTGGCCTGGAGGGGCAAACCGCAGCCAGTGGGAGCCGCGATCGGCCGAACCTGCGGACGCAGCAGGTAAACGAACCAGCCCAGCCCACCAGGGGGCTTACCCTGGTGGGCCACGTGCCAAAGGTTGACGATCCCTGTCACAGAACAATGTTACAGGATCTAGACCTCAAGTTCAGAAAATATACCATTAAAACTCAAGAATAAAATAATGCAAGGTGCCTATCAAGGCACTTAAGTTAACAATAGCTTAACATGAGAGTAGAAGTATTCAGATGGGTAAGGCACGCGCTTGGCAATTATTTGAAAATCTTTTAAATTCTTAAAAAGAAAAGGAGGACTTGTGGCACCTTAGAGACTAACAAATTTATTTGAGCATAAGCTTTCATGAGCTACAGCATCCGATGAAGTGAGCTGTAGCTCACGAAAGCTTATGCTCAAATAAATTTGTTAGTCTCTAACGTGCCACAAGTCCTCCTTTTCTTTTTGTGAATACAGACTAACACAGCTGCTACTCTGAAACCTTTTAAATTCTTGTAACTCTTACCTTAGCTTAGTGTCCAAGGTGCTGGTCCTGCAAACACTTAAGCACATGAGCAGTGCCTTGAATCAGTGGGTCTACGCTCGTATTTAAAATTAAGTGTGTGAATGTTTACATGGTAAGAGCCTTAAAGAGTATGTAAATCACTTTTGCCTGACACTTTATAGTTGAAAAAAGCTGATGTGCCTATTTTATAAGGATTTCTCATCTCTTTTTGCTTCTGAGAAGATATGTTACAAAACTGTACTGTCAACGGACCTCAGGACTCGCCATCATCTGTATGGTTGTATCTACCCAAAATAAAAGCCTCATAAGTATTTATGAAGTAAACTTTCCTCTCCCCAAATAGCACAAGTAAAATTAAACAATCCTCACAAGAAAAGCAATGACATCACAGGTATCTTAGTAGTACTGTTTAGGTTCTGTGAGTTTTTTCAAGTATGCAATGAACAGATGGAGACTGTTACAAGCTTTTCAAACCAGTGTTTGTTGCAAACTTCCAGGCAATCTGTCATGATTTTTGTATTCCCAGTGACTTTTTAAGTACTTGAAAGGGGACCAAAAATCATAAATGGTGCTTACCAATCCATGTCTACCTAACTCACAAACAGACTTTCATTTTCAGTATCAAAAAGATGTTTAAAAAGGTGGAAAAAAATACGATCCTCTCAAATGCATTAATTCCTCTTTGAAGACTGAGTTCTATGGATTGTATGGTTGTGAGACGGCACTGTTATTGATATAAAAATTGGCTTTACTGGTAGGCACAAGCCATATTGTTCTTCCAATTAATGATGAGACTTGTTGAATGCAGCTGTAGAATAATATGCAAAACTACAAACCCAGTTCCCTGCTGTTTAGTCAATGAGAATATTCTTTGCACCAGCTGAGACCCACATTAGTTCCAAATTGTCCAAGCCAGGGAGCAAAAATTGTTGTGATCTTATTACCTATTTACTCATTTTGCCTCTACTAATCTTTCATACAGGGTTACATTGTAGTTTCCCATCTACATTTCAATGCAGTTTTTTTGTTCTTCTCTTTGGTCATAGCAACAAGCAAGCAAGAAATTAAATATCTTCCTCCTGGACATTTCAAATTAGCATATCATGTGAAATTCTTCGAGCCCTAAAATATTTGTTTAAAAAAACAACATCTTCCATAAATAGTCTGCTGGATATTTTGTAATATGGAGCACCAAATAAAGAATCCCTGCAGAAATGACATATTTGCAGAACTCTACTATTGTGGGCCACATCCTGCTTGCCTAACTCACATGAGTGAAAGAATTCAGGTGAGTAAAGCCAGTAGGATGCAGCCAATATCAGGTTTGCCTTCAGATTTTCAAATGGAACAAAAATCCATTGATGTTAATGTTCAGGAAACTTCCTCAAAGTTTTCAAATGCTTATGGAAACATTTTCCTTAAGAAAACCACTACTCTTGCCTGCATCCTTTCCATATAGCTAAACAGCTGAAATAAAAGGAAACAGAAACAAATTTTAGGTGGGATTTTGCTTTATGGTTTCATATTCCCAATGCCATTATTATTATTCATAAATGTGATTTTTTCCTTTAGTGGTAGAATGGCAATCGGATGAATATTTTTGTTTACTTGAACAAATAAAGAGACAAAATGATACCTGCCTAGATAATTAAGATACCTAAAAAGAGTTATTTTACTCCTCATTTACACAAGAACTAGGGGTCACCAAATGAAATTAATAGGCAGCAGGTTTAAAACAAACAAAAGGAAGTATTTTTTCACACAACGTACAGTCAGACTGTGGAACTCTTTGCCAGAGTTTGTGAAGGCCAAGACTATAAAAGCGTTCAAAAAGAACTAGATAAATTCATGGAGGATAGGTCCATCAATGGCTATTAGCCAGGACGGGCAGGGATGGTGTCCCGAGCCTCTGTTTGCCAGAAGCTGGGAATGGGTGACAGGGGATGGATGACGCGATGATTACCTGTTCTGTTCATTCCCTCTGGGCCACCTGGCATTGGCCACTGTCGGAAGACAGGATACTGGGCTAGATGGACCTTTGGTCTGACCCAATATGGCCGTTCTTATCTTCTTAATCAACAAATCATCATCTATAAAAACAACAGAAACCAGCCACAGCACAGCAAAAAACAATCTCCCTGCAACAACAGAACAGCCTGTCAGCTAAAACATGCCCATTTCAAATCCAACAAAAGCACTCACTGGCTGCTGTGTATCATATACAAGAACACTGATGTACTTAAGTATATTGAATCTTTTGCTATAAATTATGTGACAAGTCACAACAGAAGGAAAACATGTTATTTTCCAATTCATTCATTACCGCACAGAATTAATTGGTCACGTGCAAAGTGATGTTTCCTCTGTTATTTCCTCCAATTTAATCTTGTACCCAGAGAGAATTCAATTAGAATACAGAATATATTGTGAAACCACAAAAGAAAGGGAGCTATAGTTCACGCTCTGAACAGGTGACGAAAGTCTAACTTTCTCATCAATTATTTCTAATGCCCAAGGGGCCTAATGGTCTTTGTTGCTAGTAAGAGAATGTCATCTGGGCAAATCTTTCCCTCTGCCCCTGGGGTAAATTCCCTATAATAGCCAAGTAACTAAAAACATAAGGAAACATTGTGTGTGGTCTCAACAGCCTTTCAATTCACCAGTCCCAAAAGGCTAAGTGATTGACTACCCAAAGTCTTTGAAATTTCCCAGGTAGTTCAATGTGACTGATGCAGCACAGCCTTGGAAACCTCATTGATTCATTCTGGAAGTCACTAATAGATATTCAAAATGCCTTTGCACTAAGAGAGCATGATGCTGGTTGAGCAGCAATGAAAACTGCTCAGCAAGGCAAGCAGACTGAATTTGCTTTTCCACAGGATCTATAAAATAATATGTGTAAGGGTATGTCTACATTGCAACATAAGCCCGGGCTCAGACTCAGGCTCAAGCTGAACCCCTGCCCCTTCCATCCACACACAAATTGCACTAACCCAGGACTCAGACCCAGGGTCGCAGGACCCTGTAGGACTGCAGCGTCTGAGCCCAGGCCAAGCCTTGACCCAAGGTTTGAGCCCTACTGCTTTGGAGTGTAGACGCAGCCCCACTTGACTCAAATCCTGTGAGTCCTAAAAAAAGCATCCCACAATCCCATGAGCCAACTTTCTTTGTCCTTTCTATTTCAAGAATCTTGCATCTACTCTCTTGAAAACTGAAGCAACTGTTCTTGGTATATTGCTTCATGGTCATGGGAGTACAGCCAGCTTTTGGTGAATCTCTGGTGCAGGGCCAGCAAAACTGTGGCCTTTAGTAAGAGTACCAGGAATGATCACACATACCAGCAAATGGTGAAGAAGCTGGCAGCTTGGCAAATTTACCAGACTAGTGACCAGTGCAGGGAGCGGATTAAGTGTCTCAAGAGTGAGTACCAGAAAACCAGGAACCAGAACCACACCTTGGTCAACTTGTCAAAATCATGCCCATTTTATGAGGAGTTTGACCAGGTGCTGGGTATTTTACCCAGTATGGAGCCAACTATGGTGCGTGATGACCTGCTCAGCTGGGATGGTGCCCTGTTGACCCCAGAATCCAGCAAAGTGACTGATGGGAGACAGCAGCAGGGACAGAGTAGAGACACTGAAGTCTGTCTGTTGCTGAAATCGGTTCCAGAGCAGGCTTTGGAGCAGGAGCAGCAGCCAGCACATTCTGGGGCCCATTCTGATGTGCTGATGCCCCCACACACACAGCTCAGCCCTGCAAAGAACAGCACAGTGCAGAGCCTGCTGCAGACACACAGAAGACAGAAGCCACCCTGAGCCCACTAGTAAGTATCTGGCTCCATCTTAATGTTTATTAATACAGCAATGGGAGGGATTTCTGCTCTATGAACCAATACAAAATTCATGAGAAACGCCAGCTAGCAGCATGTATCCTCTAATGGCAGACTGTATGCCAGCAGCATGGATCTCCCCACTACCACCACATGGAGTTCAAAAAGACAACTGGGACATGCAAACAGTAAAGAATACCTTTAAAGTGTATTTTTACTGGAAACGGACAGATTTTTGCTAGGACCATTCCCATTTCTTAAAAATAATAACTTCACACTGCCAGGCCTCTAAGAATGCAAATTTAAAAACCATTCTACAGTCTATCAAGCCTCCTGGAAAAAGTGAACTATGTGTGTGTGTTTGGGGAAATGTGTTCCATTCACAAAGCTAGTCCATTTCAGTTAGAGGTAGTCTGTGCAGTCTATAGGTGACAAAATCATTTGTCCCAAATATGCCTATAGTTTGAAATTTTGTCCAGAAATGTGCCAGCGACAAGGAGGGAAAAGGCTGTGGATTTCTGTGTTTTTGCATGCAGTCATAACAGGCTAAGTCATATGGAAGCTAATGTAGCATCCTGTTGATTCCCTTATGAATTCTGACTCAGTCATGTATGCTGATAGCTACAGACTTTTCCTGAAGCAGGATCTCTTGGTAGTTAGTCACATTTCAGGAAAGGACATATTTTACAGGGCCACCTCGCTAGCTGACTGGCCCACTCCCACTCAAAGATAAGCTGCTCACTCAATATACATTTTAATACTTCTGTGGCATAAACTGCAGGTTTCCCACCAGTGGCTTGGAACAACATCTCCCTTTGCCAGTCAATTACCACAAGAACTGTTATGTCCTCCAAAATGTGGAAGGCCTGAAATCACAGAAAAAGCTTTTGTAGCACGGCATACTCCTCCTCCTCCTCTTCCACCCCGCCCCCATCACCACCACCCGAAAAACCCAGGTAGTTTTGTAATTTTCTAAAATAAAAAAACTGCTTTGCATTTTTAACTTACCATTGTGCCTGCAATTCTTCCACTGTGATTAACCAAGCTGTGTCCAGGGAACTTCTGTAGTCTGAAGCATCCTTCTCACAATATATTGTAGTTCATTTGGTAAATGTATCATTTTATGTTCTTAAAATTCTATGAGGAATTTTTCTGTGCTCCTGCAGTGAGTTCTTTGAGACAATAACCCCTTGTCTTATCCTGATCCAGGCCCCTCACCGTCTACTGGCTGCAGTACCCCACAGCTCACCCACATCGCAGCAGCAGCCTGAGCCAATGTCCCTTCACAGACTGTTCCAAGAGGATGTTTTTCATGATTTACTTTATGGTTGAAGTTCTGGATGGGGCCAACAAGTAAGTCCAGTACCAAAGACAGAGGGACTTGTAACTACAGGAACGGTATGTTGAGAGGCAAGAGGCAAGGCTTGGGCTGGCAGCACAGCTTGAGGACAGGCTTTCAGCATGGGAGCAGGCACTTGGTTTGCAGTTCCTGGAAGAGGAACAGTGGCTAAGGGAGAAGGACAGAGCTCAGAAGAAAGAGCTGTTTTGAGTGATTCATATCACTAATGATCTCAAGAGTAGCATCTTCTGCTGCATCATCTACACCACAGCCTGAGTTCCCTGCATGCTATCCTGTGCAGCAGTCCAGAAGCAGCTTGAAATACTCCATGTCTGGGTGATTCATACAGTCGGGCCCCATAAGCATCTGTGCAGGGCAATTTTGCCCCATGCAGCCCGCCATATTAACTCCCTCCTCTTTGGATCCCTCCACCTCTTTCCCGCAGTGCCACATGCACAGCAAATGGGGAAAGAAGAACAATGGAATATTAATTACATTTTAACAGAGAGCTGTTGCCATTGTGGAAAAAAAATAAACAGTGCCATGCAAAGCTTTGGTTGTTTTGCATGTGGAGGGGGCAGATTAGGGGCTCCTTCAGCCTCAGGCAGACACAACGCCTCCTGCAGTGCAGAGGGAATGTGATGCTAGAGATTCAAAAACGAGCAGACTATGGGTAATTGCTATTTTCTATTGCACGGTATGAAAATATTGCCACATTTTATTCTCAGCCTTTTATTGATTTTCTTGTTTGTTCATACGTTACATACACAAGTCAAGTGCAACTTTAAAGAAATCAATGAGGATTTCTGTTGAAGAGGGCTGTGTGCTGATTATCTATCTTATGGCCCATTATCTCCTGCTTTGTTTGTATTTTCCTTCTTTTTTGCCTATGCCAGAGTGCTGAGTAATAACAGCTTTCTGCTGATGCCATCACTTTTTACTAAGAGTAATTGGATTGTGATTGGCCATGCAGCGGGTGAGAAAGAAGCTTCCCCCTGCTCATGTGTTGTGCAGGGTTACTCACAATAGCTGTCCCTGAGTTCCATGTGCTCTGGGAATACTGGGTCTACTCCCTCCTGCTCCTCTCCCACCAAAGAATACAACAGAAGGAGGATGGGAATGGGTAGCTTCATGCTCCTAGCCCCCAGGCCCAGCAGAGCTCACACGTAATGAGCAAAGCTGGGAGAGACTGGGGCAGAAACTCTTATGCCAAAACCATAGCAGTCCTATCTAGTGGGTGATATAGAGCTAAACCATCTCACAAGTATGTAGTTACTCCTTGTGAGATGGTTTAGCTCTATATCACCCACTAGATAGGACTGCTATGGTTTTGGCCCTAAGACTTACACTAATTTTAGAAAGCGAGGGGTTTATTGGGTATATATGGTTTCTGGCGTTCAGATAGTAGATTACTAGTCTACCATACATGAAATGACAAATGTTAAAAATTTTCCAATCCCAACAAATTTTCCTATCCTAACATATAGTCCATTTTTTACTGTGGGTAATATTATCAAATCACTTATGTGGCCTCAGAACCCATTGATTTTCTACAGGACATAGGCCAGGGATCAGCAACCTTTGGCACGCGGCCCGCCAGGGTAAGCCCAGTGGCGGGCTTGGCTGGTTTGTTTACCTGTCGCGTCTGCAGGTTCGGCTGATCGCAGCTCCCACTGGCCGCAATTCGACGCTCCAGGCCAATGGGGGCTGCGGGAAGTGGTGCCGGCTGAGGGAGCTGTGATTGGCCAAACCTGCAGACGCGACAGGTAAACAAACTGGCCCCGGCCTGCCAGAGGTCTTACCCTGGAAGGCCGCGTGCCAAAGGTTTCCAATCCCTGACATAGGCTCTTAGGTGACCAAGGCTCTTAAGTGACCAAGTCACCCTATCAGATCCTACAAAAAGAGTAGGACTGAACTAGATCAGTCCTTGAACTGGAGAGACCTAAAGGAAGACAAGGGTGATTCAGTAAGTGGTACTCTTCCCTCTGAGTTAGTAATGAACCAATGCCCAAAATAAGTGGGTACAAGAGGACACTGTGAGCATATGACAGTGCTATTCTTTTGGATGAGGCATATAATTAAGGTCCTGACTACTTGCAGACTTTAAAGATCCCATGGCACATGTTTTGCAACAGTGGAGGTATTCTTCCCAATGTTCTAGCCAAATTCCACTGGGGGTGATTAACTGTGGTAGATTCTGACTCAGAAAATCCCCCCTGTGACTTTCTAATGGGATAGGTCTTCACTTCCTGCCCCAAACTGTTGTATAATGTTGCTGTGGTCTGTTAAAAAAGCTGCCATAGTTCACCACTGAGATGGCTGCATTTTAGTGAGGAAGTGACCCTTTTGTGTGTAGGTTTTTTGGAAAATATTTTGAAAATTTAAAGTATAATTATTTATTATTTTTTTCCTTTGTTAAATTTGTAAAATACTTTGGAAGAACTGAGGATGGAAGGTGTTATATAAATATAATATCTTATTTTGCACTAGTTCTTATGTAAAATATTATATGGATTCATATCATTCACAGCCTATATATTTATTACATTCTCCAGGAATTTGTCACTACTTCAGTTGTTCCAAAGTCATGATCAGGAGCTCAAAGAAACATTTTTAACACCTCTATCACTTTTGTTCTATCTCATGAACTAAAAATACATATTCCTGGAGTGGTGCTAAGAGACCAGTACTACCAATCTTTTCTAAAAGAGAGATTTCAAACTATCCAGTATCTGCAAACATGCAGTGACTCAAATGTCACCCTGAGAGTCTTTTACAAAATGCCTGCTACTGAATGCCCCCAAAGCTTTGAAATCGATAGCAGCAATTATACACATGTCTAAAAGAGCCTCCCCTCTTTGGTAACTTATATCCTCTACACCACAAGTGGGTACTTCACAGCAAAGCAAAATCTGCCTTCATCACTAACAGTAGTTAGTTTCTTTCTGTGAACACATAACTGAATGTCATGTCATTATCAGCCCTGTGTTTTGGGAGGACTTTATGTTTGTGGGCATTTATCTACTTTTTTGAGTTGGCTAATTACAGCTACACACTCTCCAGCTGGAAATATTTAACCCAATCCATGCCCCATTTTCTGCAGCTGCCCCTGACAAGGCTTTTAGGGATTTTAGTTGGGCATGGGGGCAGGGGAGGGAAGAATAACTCCAAAATGGGCAGTGAACTGTTTTGAGTTCCACTTATTCTTGTTATTGCAAAGCAAACTGCAGCAGAAACAAAATAACAGATCTCTCTTTTCTTTTAGACAACATGAGACCCAGTGCTACTCACATGGAAGCCAATAGCAGTTTTGTAATAGACTTTGGTGGGCGCAGGTTGAGACCTTACTTTGTAACTGACAACTCTTCTACAAATAAACTGCAATTGTAAACGTTCCTCTTTTGCTCTTTTGTCACTGACATGGGGAAAGACTAAAGTCCAAATCTCGCAAATACTTATGTACAGGCTTAGTTTTACACACGTGAGCAGACCTATACATTTCAATGGGGCTTTTCATAAAGTTCAACACACATGTAATTATTTGCAGGATCCTTGCTTAATCTTTCTAAGTAAAAATATCAACAAAAATATATTATGATATTTACTTTTTCTCCCTCCTGTTAGCAAAACCCTACGGAGGCCAACTATACTGCCTGTACCAACATCAAACACAACATTCGCCATCTTTCTACATGTAGGTGATTGTAAATACCCAACTATATTTTAGAATCAGCATGGTGCTGGGCAGTTGTGTTTTCACTTTACACAAACTGTTTTTTGAGTAGAAACTTGCAATGCACTCAGGTTCTCAGGAGTATTATAGTTAGTTACAGGAAGACACCTGGGCTGTGCTTCCTTCTTATAATTAGAGGGGTCAAATAATTCACCATAGATTAATTTCAGTTCTTGTTTTCAGTTCTTGTAATTTTTGGACATAATAATTAAATCCGATCTATGACTCATTCATTAAAGCCATTGTGTAAATAATAAATATAACATGTTGTCAATGTTTGATAATGTTGCTAAAAAAAATTCCTATTCAGAAAAATTAAAAGCAGAACATACTACTCTATGAAATAGATATTAACCTTGCATCTGCAATTTAATACTTTGTAATAACTTATTGTACAACTGAAATTCAGACAAAGTATATACTTCATAGTTAAAAAGATGCGGTATTTGCCTAGGGTGACCAGGTGTCTGGTTTTTGACTGGAACACCCATTCAAGTAGTGATCCTGACGGCTCGCTGACCAGGCTGTTGACTGTCCGGTTGGCGGCGCTGCACAGCGGGGCTGGCAGGCTCCCTACTAGCCTCCATGGTATGCAGCTCCTGGGAAGCAGCAGCATGTCCCCACTCTGGCTCCTACACGTAGGGGCAGCCAGGGGGCTCTGCACATTGCCCTCGCCCAAGCACCGCCCCTGCAGCTCCCATTGGCTGGGAAATGCGGCTAGTGGGAGCTGCGGGGGTGGTGCCTGCAGACGGGGCAGTGCGCAGAGCCGCCTGGCCACACCTCTGAGTAGGAGCTGGAGGGGGGACATACCGCTGCTTCCAGGAGCTGATTGAGGTAAGCGCTGCCCGGACCCTGTGTAACACCAACAGATCCCAGTCATCAGTGGGCGGGATCGAAGCCCAGGCCTCTGGAGCTTATTGCATGAGCCTCTACTGCATAAGCGAAAAGCCACCTGGCTGTTAGCTAAGACTGTAGAGCAGACTCAATCTCTTTCTCTAAGTGGTCTTGGTGCCATTAGATGGGACACAACACCACACCCAGAAGGTGTGTGGGTTACACCTACACCCTGTACCCCCTCCCGGGCCCAAACTCCCTGCCGCAGCCCTGATCCTCTTTCCGCCCTCTGAAAACCTCAGTCCCAACTCAGAGCACCCTCCTACACTCCAAACCCCTCATCCTCAGCCCCACCCCAGAGTCTGCACCACCAGCCAGAGCCCTCACCTCCCCACACATTCCAACCCCCTGCCCCAACCCAGAGCCCCTTCCTGCACTCCGAACCCCTCAGCCCCAGCCTGGAGCCCCCTCCTGAACCTCAAATCCCTCATCTCTGGCCCCACATCAGAGCCCACACTCCCAGAGCCCTCACCCCCCCCCAAGCACCTTAACCCCCAAACCCCAGTCCAGAGCCCCATATTCCGAACCCCTTGGCTCCACCCGCATATGTGGCCCCACTCCAGAGCATGCACCCCCAGCCAGAGCCCTCACCCCTTCCCGCACTGCAGCCCCTTGAGCCAGCCCAGTGTAAACGAGCAAGTGAGTGAGGGTGGGGAGAGTGAGTGAACAGAGTGAATGCTTCTCTAAAGCGACGACAGCGGTGAGCAGGTGAGCGGAGTGAGTAAGATGCCTCTTTACCCCCCACCAAGGGTGGGAGGTGAACTCTGCAGATGCACCTCTGAAAGCTGGATCTGCACTGACCAACAACAGCAATCGTGAGTGGGGTGCAGAGAAAGGTCGGGCATGTGAAAGGGACTTTTCGGTTGCTGGACTTAAGGACCTGAGGGGAAAAGGGGAAAAGCCCAACCTACTTGGGGGTGGGTCTTTTACTCATGGTTTATGTTTATGAACCCTGTTTGCTGTGTTTTCACAAATTAACTCTGAGTTACTTCCCTTCTTTTATTAAAAGTTTATTTTCTACACTCAGACTCTGTGCTTGCGAGTAGGGAAGTATTGCCTTTCAGAGGCACTCAGGAGTGGTGTGTAATTTTCCCAGGTTACTGGGTGGGGCCTTGAGCCCGTTCTGTGTTGTATCAACGGAAAGGAACCTCTAGATATAGGACCTGGCCCTGGTTGCTGCTGGCTTCACCTGGCAGAAGGGTTACAAATACAACCAACGCTTCCTTACATATATAGTTCTGCTATTGTTGGGATTTTACACAGTACACAAGTGATTTTTTTAAAAAACAGAGAAAAGAGAGAAGGAATAAGTTACTTTAATAATGAACCAGGATCAGTTGGGAGGAATCAGAAAACTGCAGAAGGGCTTGGGAAGGCTGCCACCCAGGTCCCTGGGACCCAGAAATATCCATGGAGGACTGACAGGACCTCTCGCATAGGTCACTGTTTGATTGAAGGGATAAAATGTAAAGCTGTGCTTGACACTGGATCCCAAGTGACTATTATATTCCACTTCTTCTACCAGAAGATGGTAGGCACTTGTCAATACAGATTCTGAATGGAGTAGGCCCACATGGCCTTGGAGAGGATGAATACCCAAAGATATGTAACAGTGTATCTGGAATTTCCTGAGGAAGTGAAGTGGATACTGCAGTACTGATATGTCCTGACCCTGATGTGTCCATACTGTTAAGGATCAACTCTAGTCTTTTCAGGGTGCTCTCCAATTACTGAGGGAAGTGAGCAGGGGAGCAACACCTGAACATGCACTTTGTGCGGCAGCCAAAAGAACGTAGAGAACTGCAAGGAAGATAGCCAAGTTACCAATGGGAATACTGACGTATGCAGACAAGGCACCCTAAGTGGTACCTGCAAGGAGTGAGAAAAAAATTGCTCAATGTAAGTATCTGCCTGAAAGACAATAAGAGGACACTAGCAATGACATAGCAGTCATTTGAAGGAAATCTCCTGGAGGAGTGCTGATCCCAAGCAGAGCATTAACTTACTTGCAAAAGCTAAGGAAAAAATGGCTATGGTAATTGCTAATGAAACTAACCTTGATATTGTTGTGAAACAAGGACAGAAGATAGCAGATCTATTTGAGCCAGAAACCATCATGAAATCCAGTGCAAAGACCAAGCTTCACCAATAAACCCTGCAAGGTTTGACATCAGGATTCAGACACTGATGACATTTTCTGTTGAATTAGGCACTTGGCCTTTAGTATTTGCACAAAGTATTCAAGTAAATTCTTCAAGCAAAAAAAAGAACCCTGAACTTTCCAAGCTTCATCAAGCTTCATCAGAGTGTTGCCCTATTTAGGCCAATGCTTGTTAAAAAACGGTCATTCTATAAACAATGTAATATTTCAAGATTTTAAATATTTTTCTAGCTCTGTATGTTCATCATGTAGGCTAATGGATTTCTATCCGCTTGCCAGTTCTGATTAAAAAACCTGCCAACAACAATGAAACCGTGACAAATCCACAAGCTGGTGGAATTTTGATCTCCGAGGTTCCTCCTGCTTTTCTCCACACCGATGTAGCTCTCTCTCTCTCTTCTTTTCAGCCTCTGCTTCTGCCCTGTGAAAAGCTCACTGTTAAGTGATGAGACTGAAATCAGAGGTGCTCTCATTCTTCTCTGCCCCATTGATTTTAGTGGTGTTACTCTGGATTTTCACCAGTGTGGCTGCGATTAAAATCTGACCCAGTCTCTCCTTCTTCCACAAAATTATTACTCAGTTTGTGGTAACTGGGAGGTAATTATAAAACATCAGGACCAATGTGTAAAAAAACATTCTAATAACAATTATTTGCTATAAGTAGCGAGATTACCTCTGCTTCATGTAACCCTTGTGTTAATTGAGGTATAAAATGGAAAAAAACCTTAGCTACAGTGGAGAAGGATAATCTAGTCACAGACCCCACTATAGTCTTGCTGCACGTGTGTACTGAAAATATAGAGTACAGTCCACATGCTTATTTCAGGAAACCTGCAGACCTGCTGCATAATTTATTTTGGGGGGCGAGGGGGTTCAGACTAGGCTGTAGCTTAATCTATTACAGCATGTTTCAATCAAGTAGTAGCGTTTCTGTATCCTGTTTATTGTATGCATGCCAATTATGTTTATTACAGACAGGTGGAGTTAAAGCAGTCACACAGTAAATTAAAATGAGAACCATCCAAATTAGCAACTACAGGGCAAAATCCTGAAGCCATGGAAATCAAAGGGAGCTTTGCTATAGATGTCATGGGTTCAGGATCACGCACATAGATGGTTTTAAATTAACTGTATAAGAGTCATAATAATAATAATAATAATAGTAATAATAATAATAATCATAATAATAACAGCCAGCACCTGTAATGAGTAAATCTCAAAGTGCTTTACAAAGGAGGTCAGTATAAAAAATACCTATAAAATTGGCTCAAATTCCATTGTAGTTAAGGGGAGTTTTGCCTTTGGCTTCAATGAGGTCAGGATTTCACCTATTGTCTTTACTTGGTCCACAGATAATTTTCAATACCTTCTGAAACACAACATACACTGATAACACATTGGATATAAGATATAGTGTTTATTATGAGTCCGTGTAGATGCACTAGACCAGGGATGGCCAAACCACAGCTCACAAGCAGCATGCGGCTCTTTTACAGTTAAAGTGTGGCTGGCGGACCGTTCCCCCATGCTCTGCCTACCAGACTCGGTAGAGAGGAGAGCTCAGGGCTCCTGCCTTGTGGCAGGGTGGTGGGGCTTCTGCCAGAGATAACTGGTGCTTGCTGAGAGTTGGGGTGGAGCACAATTTAAAGGTTTGTCCCGTCTCCCCCACAAGAGCTTGAGTCACACCCTTCTAGGCATGCTCCCCCCCTTAACTTCAGCAGCCCTCACTGAAGTTTCCAGGAGTTAGCTCCACAGGGAGAGGCAGCAGCAAAAGAGAGACTCTCTCTGCAGCTGCCAGCTGTTTGCGACTGCCCCTCCACACAGTCACAGCTCCCAGTTTGCTGGCTCCAGCAGCTGCTGTGCAGGGAGTGGGCCCAGCAACACCATGTGACCGAGCAGGGTCAGCAAACACTGGCAAAAATCTGGGGGGGGGGGTCTGTGGGGGGCATGTGACCCCACATCCCGTCCCCACCCCGCAGTGCCTCTGGCTTCTGCCAAGCAGCGAGGTGGGGCTCAGGGTTTCAGCCCCCTGGGGCACACCTGCCAAAGCTCAAGACTTCAGCAGGAGTGGGGCTGAAGCCCCGCACCCCAGCAGGCACACCCTGGCTCTCGAACTTCTGAAGATTGTTGTATGTGACTCAGAGGGTCAGTAAGTTTGGCCACCCCTGCTCTAGATGATTTTCCACAGCCGTACCAATTTGTGCTGTGGCACTCTCAGATCTCAAAGCTAAGCCAGCTCACCCTAGGTCAGTGCTTGAATGGGGCCCTCTAGAGACTGCCTATTATAGATGCCGTAGGAAGTAGTGCCTGTGATACACTATTTAGAACTCTTCCCCTTGACTAAATATAGAATCAGTTCCTTACGAGGGTGGGGGTGGGAGTATTGTGCGGCTACTGCTGTCTTCTATGTGGAATATAAAACTAAGATGGTTCCTGACACTTATTAAAATTTCTATGGCACTTTTCATAAGACTAAGGTCGTTAACTCCAGTGTTAACTCTCGTGTCCTGGCAAAATTCCAAATCTATCTATCTATCTATCGGCATCTATCTATCTATCTATCTATCTATAGGCATCTATCTATCTACCTAAATTCCCCCTTCAATTTCAGTTGGCTACAATAACCTCCTTCACTTCCTGTTTTAAATTGTTGAATATGGTTGTTTTGCACTGATACACAGCTGCTGAGCTCTACTTCAGAGTGACTGCACATTAATGTTGATAAAATTATCTGTATATATTCCTTGCCTACCTCACAGGGCCTATTGTGAGGCTTAATTAATGTTTGTAAAGTGGTTGAGAATTTAGGAAGGAAAATATAGAAGTGTGGGGGAAAATATTAAAATGCACCTAAGTCGCATTGAAAATTAATGGGATGAAGACTGTTAAATCACTTAGATGTTTTTGATATTTTATCTGCAATCTATTTATTATTATTATTTTATTATCAAGCTACGTGTCAATAAGGGTTGTGTGTTGAAAAGGCAGAATCAAGTTGAGGGATAGCTCAGTGGGGGGGAGGGATAGCCTGCTAAACGCAGGGTTGTGAGTTCAATCCTTGAGGGGGCCATTTAGGGATCTGGGGCAAAAATTGGGGCTTGGTCCTGTTTTGAGCAGAGGGTTGGACTAGATGACCTCTTGAAGTCTCTTCCAACCCTGATATTCTATGATTCATTTTTACATGTTAAACTATAAATCCTTGTTTCTCTTCCATCTTTTTGTGGTGGTGCTTTGGCAAACACTTGTGTAAAATTCCTAATCTCATTTATAATCTGTTTTAAACTAGTGTAACTTCATGGAATTCAGTGGTGTTATTTTTAATAGACTATGGTATGAACAAGATCAGAATCAGGCTCCAAAAATAATCCTATGTTAGTTTTCTATAATGCTGCAAACCTTAACAAAGTTTAGCTAAGTGTAGACGAAAATTACTAAAAGTAATTATGGAAGCTATTTGATCTCATCGCACACAATCACATCAAAGGATGACAGGTCAAACTGCAGAGTATGATGATTTCTGGTAACAATTATTTCAGTTAAAGAAAATGAAACTTAAAATACAACTATTTTTCATTCTCTTTCAATTTATTTCTGTCTTAACTGGCTGTAAATTGTCCAAAGAAAATAGAACTAAAAATAGTAGTTATACAACTTCCTTTTTAAAAGAAAAGTGGCTTCATTAAAGAATCATATTGATGTCTTTCTGTTTTCATCTTTGAACTTAATGGGCCAGATTCTCATCTCTGTTCCATAGGTGTAAGTCCTAAGTAATTCTATTAAAATAAACTCCATCACATTAACACTGGATTGGCATTGGTATAACTGAGATACACAATTGGCACAATACCTAGTAGGGGTGATGATGAATGCAAAAGCTACCTGACTGTTAGCATCATTGGTATTAGCACTATCTTTCCTCTTGATGTCCATTCTCCTATCCTCTCCTACCCTTCCTTTCTCCTTTGCTGTATCCTCTCTTTTTTGAGTTTCCTCCTGCTCAATTTTAGAATCAGGCATGGAGATTACATGAGCCTCTCCCAACCCTTTTCCAGCAATTTCTAATTTAAAGCTCTTTTATTCAGTTGTGCCAACACCCATCCCAAAAAACTATTTTCTTCCTGGAATCCATCCCATGAGAACAGTCATCTGTCTGTGAATACCTCCCAGTGGTCAAACATCCCAAAGCCCTCCTTATAGCACCACTGCCTGAGCCATCTGTTCATCATCATTATCTTGTCTCCCCTTCATTCGCCTCTTCTAGGGACAAGTAGAATACCACTGAAGATCACCAGAGCCTCCATTTCTTTAAGTGTCTTCCCCAGTCTGCCATAGTCTCCCTTGATGTGTTCCAACAAGAATCTAGCAGTATCTTATGATCCCACATGAAGGACAACCAGTTGATTCTTTCCTGCTCACATTAGGATCCTCTTCAGCCTCACATGCACATCCTGCATTTTACCTGCCAGCAGACAGCACACCCTTCTGTTCTCCAGATCAGCTCTGGTGACAGGTCTGCCTGTTCCTCTTAGCAGGGAGTCACCAATCACATAGACCTGCCTCTTCATGGTGTTGGTGTGATTCTCCAGCTTCCTCCAGTTCTTTCTGGCTGGAAGTCCTCTTGTCTTTTGTTCTACCTTGCGATCTTCTATGAGTCATCCTCTATCCTCCTGGGATATCCTCTATCCTCCGAACTCTAGCTATCTCCATTAACTCTTCCCCTCTTCTTGTAGGACTAGCTGCTCTAAGAATCATAGAAGATTAGGATTGGAAGAGACCTCAGGAGGTCATCTAGTCCAACCCCCTGCTCAAAGCAGGACCAACACCAACTAAACCATCCCAGCCAAGGCTTTGTCAAGCCGGGCCTTAAAAACCTCTAAGGATGGAGATTCCACCACTTCCCTAGGTAACCCATTCCAGTGCTTAATCACCCTCCTAGTGATATAGTTTTTCCTATTATCCAAACTAGACCTCCCCCACTGCAACTTGAGACCATTGCTCCTTGTTCTGTCATCTGCCATAACTGAGAACAGCCTAGCTCCATCCTCTTTGGAACCCCTCTTCAGGTAGTTGAAGGCTGCTATCAAATCCCCCCTCACTCTTCTCTTCTGCGGACTAAATAAGCCCAGATCCCTCAGCCTCTCCTCATAAGTCATGTGCCCCAGCCCCCTAATAATTTTCATTGCCCTCCACTGGACTCTCTCCAATTTGTCCACATCCTCTGTGTAGTGGGGGGCCCAAAACTGGACACAATACGCCAGATGTGCTCACCAGTGCCCAATAGAGGGGACAAATCACTTCCCTCGATCTGCTGGCAATGCTCCTACTAATGCAGCCCAATAAGCCGGTAGCCTTCTTGGCAACAAGGGCACACTGTTGACAAATATCCAGCTTTTCATCCACTGTAACCCCCAGGTCCTTTTCTGCAGAACTGCCGCTTAGCCAGTCGGTCCCCAGCCTGTAGCAGTGCATGGGATTCTTCGTCCTAAGTGCAGGACTCTGCACTTGTCCTTGTTGAACCTCCTCAGATTTCTTTTCTCCCAATCCTCCAATTTGTCAAGGTCACTCTGGACCCTATCCCTGCCAATGTTCCCTCTAATTTTTGACAGGCCATGTGCACAAAATATTTCTTCTGTGCAAATTTTTGACAGGCCGTGTGCGCAAAAAATTTCTTCTGTGCAAATTGTTGTGCTTCTGTGCAAATTTTTGTGCGTGCAGTGTTTCGCCATGTGCATGGGGTTTAGAATCTGTGCACACGCACACACGCGCACAGCTTAGAGGGAACAGTGATCCCTACCCTCCAGCGTTTCTACCTCTCCCCGCAGCTTAGTGTCATCCGCAAACTTGCTGAGGTGCAAACCATCCCATTATACAGATCATTAATGAAGATGTTGAACAAAACTGGCCCCGGGACAGACCCCTTGGGCACTCTGCTTGAAACCGCCTGCCAACTAAACATCAAGCCACTGATCACTACCCGTTGAGCCTGATGATCTAGCCAGCTTTCTATCCACCTTTTAGTTCATTCATCCAATCCATACTTTTCTAAATTGCTGGCAAGAATACTGTGGGAGACTGTATCAAAAGCTTTGCTAAAGTCAAGATATATCACATCCACTGTTTTCCCCATATCCACAGAGCCAGTTATCTCATCATAGAAGGCAATCTTCTCTTCTTCTGTGTCCTCCCACCTTCTGTTACTGCCTGCTGCATTCCATCTTCATTTTCCAACTCACCAGACCTGTTCCTGAACATTATTTCTCCATCATTAGCCACTCTTTTCCTTTGGCCGGTTCTCATAGTCACATGCTTCCATTACCCTCACAGTTCTCCACTCCAGCTTACATCTGCGAGTCTTGAGTTTTCCTTTCAACCTACTCTTGCTTTCCCTCCATCATCTGCTTGAATCCCTTTCAAAACTCAACCATAGTTTCTATCTGCATCTCCAAACCTCAGAGCTGATGGAAGAGAAGATCCATCAAGCAGCACTTCATACAAACAAAGCTCTTTTCAGGTACCCGATCCAGGATAGTGTACATCCTGCTGCTTCCTCATCCAGTCATCTTCATTTTCTCTTCCATTCTTTGGGTCACTACTGCTGCTGCCTCTGTATCTGTCATAGCCTTCTAAGTTCCTGTCGGGGGAAGGAGGAACCACACACACAAACACAAAACAAAAACAGACCACCACATACCTCCTGCCCCAAATTCCCCTCACAAACTCCCACTCAAACTCCTTTGTTTTCAGCTCTGTTTGCTGGCCCCTGTGCCACTGGCTGGCTGCTGAGCTGCCTTTATTGGTCTCCTAATTAGGGAAGCCCTGCCCCCAATCAGGGCTCTTTTGTGCTCACAGCACTCTGCCCCCTACCGGCCTCTGCAAACTGAAAAAACTAACAAACAAGCAAACCAGCGAGCAATCAAAACCAATGAACAAACTCTCAAGAACTCACTCATTGGCCCTAAGGAATAGAGGCTTGCCTCCTTTCTCCTCCAACACTCAAAATCTCCACTCAAACTCCCCTGTTTTCATCTCTGTTTGCTGGCTCCTATGCTGCTGCTCCTGGATAAGGACAACAGGGGAGGCTAGGAATTGTCGTTGAGCTGCCAGTCAGAAAAGGAGGGCTTGAGTGGGAGAGGAGGAAAAAGAATGGAACTACCTCAGGAGGAGGAGGAGCTGAGCAGAGCAATAGAACTGTCAATCAGAGGGGAAGATACAGGAAGAGGAGGGAACAGACCTCTAGAGCTGACTAGTCACCTGAAGGGGAGGGAATGGGATCTTTGTTTCTGTCAGCCACACGAGTAATACTGTGGGAGAAGTATATTGCTGAATATGCCTGAGTCTGTGGTTATTGTTTGTTAGCGCTCTGATCAGAGGTCTGTGGTGACTGCGGAGAGGGAAGATTGCATCTGGTCTATTCAGTTACAGTCAAACAATTCAAAAATAAACAATTTAATTTTCCAACCAAACCAGAATAGGTGGTAAAGCACCTTTTAAAGCTTTGTAATCTTAGCAGCACCTAACCTGTTTTGACTAGACACAGTTTAAGAGGCAGAATAAATTTGCAAGCTATGGGTCACAGTCAGGTAGTTCAAAGGCAGCGAATTATATCTCAGAAATGCATATAATAATATTATCACATAATTTATAAAGACCACAGTGTAACTTCTAAATAAGTGAAAATTAATTTGTCAGTATTCACATAGTTGGATTAGTGAGACTGCACAGTCTTTATCTCTAGCCCAGGATTTAGTTTTGATTTCAATTCATATAATGCCACATGTTGTCATTAGCTTCATATTAGTCACAAAGTGCTAGTGTAAGACAGAGATGCCAAATTAGATCAATAAACTGAGTACCAGTTAGCATAAAAAAGATAGTCATTAAATATACATGGAATAAAATACCATTTAAAACAGACAGGGTTTTTTGTTTGCTTTGTTTCCCCCATTCTCATTTTAAATGGCTTCTTTTAATATGGGCAAAACAGATTCTTTCTTTTTACGTTTAACAACATTTGGTTATTAAGAATGTATCTATAAAAAATTAAAAGAGATTCTTTTACAGGAATTCTGTCTGGTCTAATCCTGTTCATTACCTCAATTACCATACAAGTATCCAGTACCTATAATTTCAAGGGGAAAATTAAAATGTCCATTACTGTGTTGTGTCCCTAATTTTACAAACACTTATGCATGTGAGTAACTACTACATAAACCTTTGCAAATCTGAGGCCTGTGTCATACCTCTTATGTGAGGAGATAATCTATATCATTTTGGGGTTCAATACCAATTTTTGAGAAGCTCTATGTAAAAGTCATATAGTATTTAAGAATTAATATCTTTCTACAGAATTACATAAGAACATAAGAATGGCCATACTGGTCAGACCAATAGTCTTCCTAGCCCAGTATCCTGTCTTCCAATAGTGGCTGATGCCACTCAGAGAGAATGAACAGAACATGACAATTACTGAATGATCCATCTCCTCTTGTCCAGACCCAGCATCTAGCCGTCAGAGGCTTAAGAACACACAATACATGGGGTTGCATCCCTGACCTCTTGGCTAATAGTTATTGATGGATCTATCCTCCATGAATTTATCTAATTCTTTTTTGAACTCTGTTATACTTTTGGCCTTCACAACATCCCCTGGCAACAAGTTCCACGGGTTGACTGTGCATTGTATTAAGAAGCAGTTCCTTTTGTTTGTTTTAAACTTGCTGCCTATTAATTTCATCAGGTAGCCCCTGGTTCTTGTGTTATGTGAAGGGGTAAATAACACTTGCTTATTCACTTTCTCCACACCAGTCATGATTTTTATAGACCTCTGTCATATCGTCCACACTTAGTAGTCTCTTTTCCAAGTTGAACAGTGCCAGGCTTTTTAATCTCTCCTCAGATGGAAGCTGTTCCATACCCCTAATCATTTTTGTTGCCCTTCTCTGTATATTTACTATCTTATTAACTACCTCTTTCATAATGGTTTCTGACATTCTGTTAGCTTTTTGGATTTCTGCTGCACATTGAGCAGATGTTTTCAGAGAACTGTCCACATGACTCCAAGATCTTTTCCTTGAGTGGTAATTTTTAAACAAACCTATCAGAATTCTATAAGCAGCGCTTATCATTCTCTATTAAAATCTACAGCATAGCTTAAACATTCTATAAAAATAAGATTGTCTATTACAGACCATAGGTTTTAATGGACTAATGTGCAAAGAACCCCATTTCATTTTTATGAACCCTGCCAGTTTAAGTCCTGTTAAATTCTATTGGGCTTTTAAATACAGGGAAGAAAAATCAAAGCTCTCAAAACTTCTAGTCCGTTAAAGACCTGCCCACATCTCCCCCTAAGGTCAGTGGGAGCTACAAGTGCTGAACACCTCAGAAAATCAGGCTCTTGTGTATACAGTGTAACCTTCTGCCAGGTGCTGGCAGCAGCAAAAAAGGGCTGGGTTCAATTTTCTTGGGGTTTCCTTGAAGTCAACACCAGCTCTAGTCCCCAAGCAGAAATCTTTTCGTGGACTTTCACTAAAAAAGCCATACATATGTAGAATTGAATGCACTTGCCATGAAGTAAGTAAATAGCACCTAACAAACAAAAGAAACTGGCCATAAACTGACTTGACTCATTAGTGAGCAACTTCCTTCCAGGAGACTTCCTCTAAGTGTTTTGTGTCCAATCTGTAGACAATGGGATTTCCAGTTGCTGCGCAGTGGGCACTTTTAGCACTGAACACACTTGGCATAAAGTTGTTCAGCTAATAGGCTAAGTGTCCTTGTCTCGTGGGATTACCTAAGACCCAGCAAGTTACAAATAGTTCTCATTCGGATGGCAAAAATTAAATATCAAAATCCAGAACAGTTCTAACTGCTGGGCATTAGCTGTGTAGGTGTCACAGGTAACTGCATATATAAAGAAATTGGCAACAAACAGACATTTATCTCTAAGTCACAAGATAGTAGTGAATAAGAATTTTCTCTTTCATGATTTCCCAGAGTATTTCTCCTTCCTCCCTTCTCCCACCATATATATATATATCTGATGTACTGGTTGCCTCAGTCCAGCTCTCAGTGGAAAAATGTCCACAGTCTCACTAGAAATGCTGAAGAATGAAGGGAGATGGAGACTGAATTAGTCTGGTCAAAGTCAAGGCATATTGATGAGGCAGCTAGGGGAAGCTTGCACTGCTCTGGCCTGTATTGTTTAAGACTCTTTTTAGCTAAAAAGAGTCTTAAATCGGGGTAAAACCACTGAAGTCAATGGAAAAAGAAAAGGAGTACTTGTGGCACCTTAGAGACTAACCAATTTATCTGAGCATAAGTTTTCATGAGCTACAGCTCACTTCATCGGATGCATGCAGTGGAAAATACAGTGGGGAGATTTATATACACACAGAACATGAAACAATGGGTGTTACCATACACACTGTAACAAGAGTGATCAGGTAAGGTGAGCTATTACCAGCAGGAGAGTGTGGTGGGGAAAATCTTTTGTAGTGATAATCAAGGTTGGCCATTTCCAGCAATTGACAAGAACGTGTGAGGAACAGTGGGGCGGGGGGGAAATAAACATGGGGAAATAATTTTACTTTGTTTAATGACACATCCACTCCCAGTCTTTATTCAAACCTAAGTTAATTGTATCCAGTTTGCAAATTAATTCCAATTCAGCAGTCTCTCGTTGGAGTTTGTTTTTTAAGTTTTTTTGTTGAAGAATTGCCACTTTTAGGTCTGTAATCGAGTGACCAAAGAGATGGAAGTGTTCTCTGACTAATTTTTGAATTTTATAATTCTGGACATCTGATTTGTGTCCATTGATTCTTTTACGTAGAGACTATCCAGTTTGGCCAATGTACATGGCAGAGGAGCATTGCTGGCACATATCACATTGGTAGATGTGCAGGTGAACGAGCCTCTGATGGTGTGGCTGATGTGATAAGGCCCTATGATGGTGTCCCCTGAATAGATATGTGGACATAGTTGGCAACGGGCTTTGTTGCAAGGATAGGTTCCTGGGTTGGTGTTTTTGTTGTGTGGTGTGTGGTTGCTGGTGAGTATTTCCTTCAGGTTGGGGGGCTGTCTGTAAGCAAGGACTGGCCTGTCTTCCAAGATTTGTGAGAATGATGGGTCGTCCTTCAGGATAGGTTGTAGATCCTCGATGATGCGTTGGAGAGGTTTTAGTTGGGGGCTGAAGGTGATGGCTAGTGGCGTTCTGTTATTTTCTTTGTTGGGCCTGTCTTGTAGTAGGTAACTTCTGGGTACTCTTCTGGCTCTGTCAATCTGTTTCTTCACTTCAACAGGTGGGTATCGTAGTTGTAAGAACGCTTGATAGAGATCTTGTAGGTGTTTGTCTCTGTCTGAGGGGTTGGAGCAGATGCGGTTGTATCGTAGAGCTTGGCTGTAGACAATGGATCGTGTGGTGTGGTCTGGATGAAAGCTGGAGGCATGTAGGTAGGCATAGCAGTCAGTAGGTTTGAAGTATAGGGTTGTGTTTATGTGACCATCGCTTATTAGCACTGTAGTGTCCAAGAAGTGGATCTCTTGTGTGGACTGGTCCAGGCTGAGGTTGATGGTGGGATGGAAATTGTTCATATTCCAACCTATTCATGATGACGACAGCACCTCCTTTGTCAACCTTTTTGATTATGATGTCAGAGTTGTTTCTGAGGCTGTGGATGGCATTGTGTTCTGCACGGCTGAGGTTATGGGGCAAGTGATGCTGCTTTTCCACAATTTCAGCCCGTGCACGTTGGCAGAAGCACTCTATGTAGAAGTCCAGTCTGTTGTTTCAACCTTCAGGAGGAGTCCACCCAGAATCCTTCTTTTTGTAGTCTTGGTAGAAAGGTCTCTGTGGGTTAGTATGTTGTTCAGAGGTGTGTTGGAAATATTCCTTGAGTTGGAGACATCGAAAATAGGATTCTAGGTCACCACAGAGCTGTATCATGTTCCTGGGGGTGGAGGGGCAGAAGGAGTGGCCCCGAGATAGGACAGATTCTTCTGCTGGGTTAAGAGTATAGTTGGATAGATTGACAATATTGCTGGGTGGGTTAAGGGAACCACTGTTGTGGCCCCTTGTTGCATGTAGTAGTTTAGATAGTTTAGTGTCCTTTTTCTTTTGTAGAGAAGCAAAGTGTGTGTTGTAAATGGCTTGTCTAGTTTTTGTAAAGTCCGGCCACAAGGGAGTTTGTGTGGAAGGTTGGTTTTTTATGAGAGTATCCAGTTTTGAGAGCTCATTCTTAATCTTTCCCTGTTTGCTGCAGAGGATGTTGATCAGGTGGTTCCGCAGTTTCTTTGAGAGTGTGTGGCACAATCTGTCAGCATAGTCTGTGTGTGGTATGTAGATTGTAATGGATTGTTTACCTTCAGTCTTTTTGGTATGATGTCCATCTGTTTGCATTTGGAAAGGAAGATGATGTCTGTCTGTATCTGTATGAGTTTTTTCATGAAGTTGATAGATTTCCACTCCATACAGCTAAATTCAGTGCCTTGCATAATGACAGGTTTCAGAGTTATAGCCGGGTTAGTCTGTATCCGCAAAAAGAAAAGGAGTACTTGTGGCACCTTAGAGACTAACAAATTTATTTGAGCATAAGCTTTCCTGAGCTACAGCTCACTTCATCGGATGCATGCAGTGGAAAATATAGTGGGGAGATTAATATACACACAGAACATGAAACAATGGGTGTTACCATACACACTGTAACGAGAGTGATCAGGTAAGGTGAGTTATTACCAGCAGGAGAGAGTGGGGGGAAAACCTTTTGTAGTGATAATCAAGGTTGGCCATTTCCAGCAGTTGACAAAAACGTGTGAGGAACAGTGGGGGGTGGGGTGGGGAGAATAAACATGGGGAAATTGTTTTACTTTGTGTAATGACATATCCACTCCCAGTCAATGGAGATGCTCTGGTGTAAACCTGGTGTGAGGTTAGAATCAGGTCCTCAATATCCAGAGTGTACAACTGTCACCATTCACAAGCATTTCAAGGCCTAATTGTACCACCTTAACTCATGATGAGTACTTCTTATTACACAACTCGTCCAATTGACTCTAATGGAGCTACCTGAGGAGTACAGAACTACTGAAAGTAAACTAGGCCTACTCTGTGTATAGGTCTCTGCATATAAAGGACCAGTGTTTGATACCATTACTCACATAGTCAGCTCCTTACTACACAAGTAGCCCCATACACGCCAACATTCATTGTGAGTAAGAATATAAGAACGGCCATACTGAGTCAGAGCAATGGTCCAGCTAGCCAAGTATCCTGTCTGCCAAGAGTGGCAAAGCCATGGGACTTCACAGGATATGAACAAAACAGGAAATCATCAAATGATCCATCCATCCATTTCCAGTTACTGGCAGTCAGAGGCAGTAAATGGCGTGTCATCCCGGACCATCTTGGGCAATAGCCATTGATGGTCCTATCCTTCGTGAACTTATCTAATTCTTTTTTGAACCCCATTATAGTTTTGGCCTTCACAACATCCCCGGCAACAAGTTCCACAGGTTGACTGCGTGTTACGTAAAGAAGTGCTTCCTTTGGATTTTTTATACCTGTTGCCTATTAATTTCATTGGGTGACCCCTGGTTCTTGTATTATGTGAAGGAGTAAGCAACACTTCCTTATTCATTTTCTCCACAACTTTCATGATTTTATAGATCTCTATCATATCCCTCCTGTAGCAGTTTCTCGCTCTTGAGGGCAGAGGGAGGCCACTCTGCCTTACTACAGGCAGATGGGAAAAATTAGTCTATTGAGGGAAGCTCTAGCCCTCTGGGCGGGACAGAGCTAAAACAGTCTGTTAGCCCACAGCCTCCTGGCGAGCACAGGTGGCAAGTACCCATCTATAGGAGGCGCTCTAGCCCTCTGGGCAGGGCAGAGGAGAAACTGCTTGTAGCCCCAGCCTTCTGGCTGGGGCAGACAGTAAGTAACAATCTATAAGGTGCAGGCCTCTTGGCCTAGATTGAGTTTCTAGTGGTAGGTTGGGGGACCTATCAGGGCCCTATCAGTGGTGGGCAGTCCTGCCACTGGGTCGGGGGAGAACCAGGCTGCCTCACTTTCCAGCAGAACAGCCCATCCCACCCCCACTGAACCAGGCTGCCTCGCTTTCCAGGAGCACAGCCGGCTCAAGGTCTGGCTCCCCGGGCTACTTCCTACCCTGCTTAGTCACTGGGACTCCATCGAGCGGAACTCAGTCTCGTCGCCTTGCAGTCAGGTAGCGTCCACTGCAGTCCCTCCTCAGGATCTTCTGTCTCCTCCAACCACAAGGCATTGGTCCACTCGTGGGCTGATCTGGGATCCTGCAGAGGACTCCGCTACCTGGAAGAGACATCCACTCCCTCCCTAGGCCCAACACCAACTGAGCTCCAGAGCTCTCCTTTTATACTTCCTGTCCTGCCCTGGGACATTGGGTGAGGGGGGTGGGATGGATCTGGATCCATTCACCAGAGAGAATGTAGTGGTTCCTCACTCTCCAGTTTGGAGGGAGGCCACTCCACCTCACTACAACCCCTCTGTTATTTCTTTCCCATGCTGAAAGGTCCCAGTTTTTTAAATCTCTCCTCATATGGAAGCTGTTCCATATCCTTAATTATTTTTGTTGCCCTTCTCTGTTTCGGGGGGTGCGTGCGGGGCCCCATGCCTCTGCGGGGGAGGAACAGGAGGGCGGGCCCCAGGCCTCCGCAGGGGGGAGCTGACTTGGGGGGCAGGGAGAACCATCCCCCAGCACTCACCAGTGGCGCGGCTGGGGCCAGGTTGCTGCACTCCCGTTGCTGGTGAGTGCAGGCCCAGCCCTGCTGCACTCCTCACGGGAGTGGGGGCGGGGCTGGGGCAGAGCAGGGCCAGGAAGAGGCAGGGCTGGGGCGGGGAAGGGGCAGGGCTGGGGCGGAGCAGGGGCAGGGGCCCTGGGCAAGAGCCAGAGCAGAGGCTGGAGCAGCACGCAGCTGCGCAGGGCACCAGGAAATGTGGTGCCTCAAATTTCCTGGTGCCTTACACAGCTGCGTGCTTTGCGTATGGGTAAGGACGGCCCTGATTGGAAAGCCTATGATTTACTGAATATATTTATCCAATTCATATGCATGTATCATTTCTGAATCTGAAGTTAGGAATATTGACTATGTAACAATTACAACAGTGTTTTCACCTGGGGAACGCCCACAAGACAGTATGCAAACAGCCTGGTTGGGCCATTGGGGGAAAAATAGGTCTTTGAAGATGCTAATCTCCCTCCTTCCTGAGATGTTTTCTGGGATGCTGCTTTGACATTGCAGGGTCAGGTGATCATGTCACCTGGTACTGGACACCAACGTGGACTTCTAGTGTTTTTCCATTAAGAGGGGCTGGGGAGTCAAACTGGGAAATAAAGTATTCCCACCATATGCAAATCCTATTTAAGGCTGGGGAGTGAGTTAATCTTGGTTCGTTCTTCACTGAATCCCCACCCAAAACAGCTGCTTGAGATATCAAAGAAACAAAGACAAAAGGAAAAGGAGGAGGGGAAGTACTGAACCCGGGCTGTGAATGGTGTCTGGCCCATGAAAGATATACCTAGAGTTTTAAGATGCAAGCAAGAGCTGTCCAGCAACAGAGAAATTCTACAATCTGCTTAAAACAACACTTTTTATAGGGTGAGAAATTACTATTTGTAGCCAGTTTCTTTAGTGTATTGAACTTTGTTTGCATGATTATTTTATTTGCTCAATAATCTGCTTTGTTCTGTTTGCTATCCCTTATAATCACTGAAAATTTACCTTTTGTAGTTAAGAAACTTGTTTTTTGTTTATTCCACAACCAGTTTGTGTAATTCACAACTGGGGGGTGGGCAAAGCTGTGCATATCTTCCTCCACATTGAGGGAGGGGGCAGATTTCATGAGCTTACGCTATAAAGATTTCTGTGCAGCGCAACACAATATAATTTTGGGTTCACACTCCAGAGTGTGTGTACACCTGAGTGCTGGGCAATTTCCCAGCTGAAAGCCTTACCATACTGCACTGATTTCAGTATTGATGTCATTCTGCAGCTGGGAGTGTCCCTACCTGTGTGTGTGTATGTGCAGCAGGACAGGATGAGGGAGCCCAGGCTGGTAGAATGGGCGGGGTGCGTGGAACCCCAGTACATCAGGTGGCACCCCAGAAGGGGGGGACAACCCATCACAGAGCGATCAGAACGCCATGCAGTATTCAAGGTGTGGGAGTACCAGGGAGTTATATAGAGGCATTATGATATTTATTGTCTTATTATCTGTCCCTTTCCTAATGGTTCCTAACATTCTGTTAGCTGTTTTGACTGCCACTGCACATTGAGTGGATGGTTTCAGAGAACTATCCACAATGACTCCAATATCTCCTTCTTGAGTGGTAACAGATAATTTATATCCCATCATTTTGTATGTATGGTTGGTATTATGTTTTCCAGTGTGCATTACTTTGCGTTTATCAACAGTGAATTTCATCTGCCATTTTCTTGCCAAGTCACCTAGTTGTATGAGATCCCTTTGTAACTCTTCGCAGTCTACTTTGGACATAACTATCCTGAGTAATTTTACTCTTCACTGCTCACCCCTTTTTCCAGATCATTTATGAATATGTTGAACAGCGCAGGTCCCAGTACAGATCTTTGGGGGACTCCATTATTTCCCTCGCTCTATGAGAGGACCTTTCCTCTTATCCCATGACTCTTTGCTTTGCTTAAGAATCTTTGGTGAGGGATCTTGTAAACAGCTTTCTGAAAGTCCAAGTACCCTATATCCACTGGATCACCCCTGTCCACATGTTTACTGAACCGCTCAAAGAATTCTAATAGATTGGTGAGGCATGATTTTCCTTTACAAAAACCATATTGATTCTTCCACAACAAATTGTGTTCATCTGTGTGTCTGAAAATTTCATTCTTTATTATAGTTTCAACCAATTTGGCTGGTGCTGAAGTTATGCTTACCAGCCTGTAATTGCCAGGATCGCTTCTGGAGCCTTTTTTAAAAATTGGTATCACATTAGCTATCCTCTAGTCATCTGGTTCAGAAGCTGATTTAAATGATACCACACTTAGTAGTTCTACAGTTTCATATTTGAGTTCCTTCAGAACTCTTGGGTGAATACCATCAGCATCCTGGTGACTTATAACTGTTTAATTTACCAGTTTGTTCCAAAGCCTCCTCTATAGATACCTCAATCTGGAACAGTTCCTCAGATTTGTCACCTAAAAAGAATGACTTAGGTATGGGAATTTCCCTCACGTCCTCTTCAGTGAAGATGCAAAGAATTCACTTAGCTTCTCTGAAATGCCCTTGTCTTCCTTGAGTACTCATTTAGCACCTCGATTGTCCAGTGGCCCCACTGATTGTTTGTCAGACTTCTTGCTTTTGATGCACTTAAAAACATTTGCTTATAATTTTTGAATCTTTGGCTTCTTCAAATTCTTTTTTGGACTGCCTAATTAATCCTTTACACTTGACTTGCCAGAGTTTATGCTGCTTTCTATTTTCCTCTATTTTCCTGGATTGAACTTCCAATTTTTAAAAGATACCTTTGCCTCTAACCACTTTTTACATTGTTATTTAGCCATGGTGGCACTTTTTTGGTACTCTGACTATTGTTTTTTTAATTTGGGACATATATTTAATTTGAACCTCTATTACGATATATTTTAAAAGTTTCCCTGCAACTTGGAGGCATTTAGCTTTTGTGATTGTACCTTTTAATGTCTGTTTAACTAGCTTGCTCATTTTTGTGTAGTTCCCCTTTCTGAAATTAAATGCTACAGTGGTGGGCTTCTTTGGTGTTTTCCTTCTTCCCCCCTTCTCCCCCCCAAACTAGGATGTTAAGTTTAAGTTTAATTATATTATGGTCTCGATTACCAAGCAGTTCAACTCTAGTCACCTCTTGAACCAGATCCTGTGCTTCACTTTCGACTAAATCAAGAATTGCTTTTCCCCTTGTGGATTCCAGGATGAGCTGCTCTGAGAATCAATAATTTATGGTGTCTCTGCATCCTTTCCTGAGGTGAAATGTACCCAGTCAATATGGAGATAATAATAATGGGGAATTTCAACTACGTTTCTATTTTTATAGCCTCTCTGATCTCCCTGAGCATCTCAAAATCACCATCCTGGTCTGGTGGTTGGTAGTATATTCCTACTGCTATATTCTGATCATTTGAGCATGGAATTTATATCCATAGAAATTCTGTAGTACAGTTTGATTCATTTAAGATTTTTACTATGTTTGACTCTGCTTTCTTTCACATATAGTGCCACTCCCTAACCAGCACTGATTGGACTCTCCAAAAGTGTGGTATAAAATCCAGCAGATTGGGACTCTCAGTCTTTTTCCTCAGCCAAAGATTTTCTGATGATGCTTGACGGTTTTCAGTTTGTGTTTCTCCTTTGCGTCCACAGCAACATATCTGAAGTGACAGAAGTGTTGCTTGATGGTCTTCAAACCAAGATATATGATATTAGGTTTTGAACTCAGCAGATTAGTGAGACCTTAGGAGCAAATTCACTGAGTGACAAACTTTGATGAGTTTTGGAAAGAGGAGTTTGAGCTAGGTTCCCATGAACCTTGGGAAAAAAAGAGCAAGAGAAGGCCAAGCAACATATGACTGTTTCTTATCTGAGGTTATTGACAACATCAGCAAGCTATCGATATGATTTGAAAGAGTATAGAAAGTTGAAATTCACCTAGTTGCTGAATCTGAAAAGATTCAAGGAATTACAGACACATGTTCTTATTGATGCTTTTGAATCTCCAGAAGCACTTTATATGAATATTTCTGACATTAGTCAGTTGCATTCTGAACTGTGTACAACTCAGAACAGCCTCAAGGGAAAAGTTCATTTGACTTGTAAAGAACTATTCATATGCTGTATTTACATACTTGTTTGTCTTAGGTCAGCAAGTCGGCTGCCTTAATTCTGACTATTCCCTACTCTACGGCCACACTGAAAATGTCTTTTTCAACTTTAAAGCACATTAAGATATTCACACGCAACAAGCATGGAGGCAAACACCTGGCCAACTTGGCTTTACTGACCATCAAAAAGGGACTACTTAGGTATCTGCACAGCTTACCAGACTTCTATGACTGGTCATTGAGGAGATTCTTTAAAAAAGATAGAAGGATGGATTTTTGATTTCAGTAGAAACATTAGATAATCACATATTTATACATTCTCAGCTTTCATTGTATTTGGCAGCCAGGATTTGTCAAAATGAAAGTATTTGGTTTATAAAAAGAAAAGGAGTACTTGTGGCACCTTAGAGACTAACCAATTTATTTGAGCATAAGCTTTCGTGAGCTACAGCTCACTTCATCGGATGCATACTGTGGAAAGTATAGAAGATCTTTTTATATACACAAAGCATGAAAAAATGGGTGTTTACCACTACAAAAGGTTTTCTCTCCCCCCACCCCACTCTCCTACTGGTAATCACCTTCAGCCCCCAACTAAAACACCTCCAATGCATTATTAAGGATCTACAACCTATCCTGAAGGATGACCCAAAACACTCTCACAAATCTTGGGAGACAGGCCAGTCCTTGCCTACAGACAGCCCCCTAACCTGAAGCAAATACTCACCAGCAACCACATACCACACAACAGAACCACTAACCCAGGAACCTATCCTTGCAACAAAGCCCGTTGCCAACTGTGCCCACATATCTATTCAGGGGACACCATCACAGGGCCTAATAACATCAGCCACACTATCAGAGGCTCGTTCACCTGCACATCCACCAATGTGATATATGCCATCATGTGCCAGCAATGCCCCTCTGCCATGTACATTGGTCAAACTGGACAGTCTCTACGTAAAAGAATAAATGGACACAGATCAGATGTCAAGAATTATAACATTCATAAACCTGTCGGAGAACACTTCAATCTCTCTGGTCACGCGATTACAGACATGAAAGTTGCGATATTACAACAAAAAAACTTCAAAACCAGACTCCAGCGAAAGACTGTTGAATTGGAATTCATTTGCAAATTGGATACTATTAATTTGGGCTTGAATAGAGACTGGGAGTGGCTAAGTCATTATGCAAGGTAACCTATTTCCCCTTGTGTTTTCCTCCCCCCCCCAACCCCCAGACGTTCTTGTTAAACCCTGGATTTTTGCTGGGAATGGCCCACCTTGATTATCATACACATTGTAAGGAGAGTGATCACTTCAGATAAGCAATTACCAGCAGGAGAGTGGGGTGGGGGAAGAGAAAACCTTTTGTAGTGGTAAACACCCATTTTTTCATGCTTAGTGTGTATAAAAAGATCTTCTATACTTTCCACAGTATGCATCCGATGAAGTGAGCTGTAGCTCACAAAAGCTTATGCTCAAATAAATTGGTTAGTCTCTAAGGTGCCACAAGTACTCCTTTTCTTTTTGCGAATACAGACTAACACGGCTGTTACTCTGAAACCTATTTGGTTTATGAATCACTGTGGGTAGGTTAGAAAACAAAATTGTATCTGTCATCTAAAAAGTTATTGCATACCTTACTAAAAATGTCACCACGTGCCACTGTTATTTAGATAGAGATCAGTGGTATCTAGGATCTTTTACAGAGTTCTCACCATCAGAAAGGTGCTCCCAGCAGAAAGTAGGTAGGCTTTCCCTTTCTCTCTCCAACTCAGCTCTGTCCAGACTTCTTTATGCAACTGTACGTGACTGTGTTCATAGGCAGGGTAACACCAGGCATATTCAATGTCAATGTCTTATCCTTCTATTTACCAACAAGATCAATAGCATTTTATTGCCCCCAAACTCAAAATTTAACTGTACTTTAACCAAAATGCCCCAAGCTATCACATAACTAAAATGCAAATGAGGTCTGGCCCATTCAGTCAATTCCCTTTGCCCTCCAACAGATGCTGGCAGAGAGCTCCCTCCCTGGTAAGGTCCCTGCCCATCTGTAGTTCTTAAGCAACTCTGGGCCACTCTTCTCTCATTTAACCAAGAGTTAATAATAGAGAGCTCATTAGTCTCTAAGGCTTCTTAGGGCTTGCATTGTTTCAGCTGAATAGTGCCTGGCTTATGTTGTGGGCAATACAGGACCACAAAGGACCTATGGAAGCATTGTGTCTCCACTGTGTAACAGAGATTGAATCTACAGTACTATACAGAAAGTTAATATGATTCTCTTTTTAGGATTGTCAACCCTCCAGGATTGGCCTGGAGTCTCCCAGAATCGGCATCAATCTCCTATTAAAGGCAATCCAGGAGATTTTATTAGGCTATTTTAAGAAAATGACATTACATCATGTTGGGGGGAAAAAATCTCCCAGAATAGCTTCAGTCAGAGTTGGCAACCCTACTTTCTATAGGTTCTTAAAACTTTCCATAGAATTCGATAGCAAGAATATATTTTCTATTAAATTCTAGAGGATGAACCTCAAAAGCTGCAGAAAAAATTATGTCTAATTAAATTCCATAGGACCTTTCAAACAAGGAGCTCCTTGGAATCTAGGTGAGGGTGTCCATTTTTTCATGCAGTGCAGCACGTGATCCCCTCTGTGATCAGGCAACTTTATTGGCTAGTACAGGGGAGAAGGGACAGGATTAGGCAATGGCACTACCTCCTCCCCACCACATTTGGGATGGTTCACATTGCAGGGGTTTAGCAGGGAGCAATCCCTGCACTGAAAAAAGTTCAGAACTACAATTGTGGCTACAGTTCAGATACACAAGTGGGATGACACTCTTTGGACCCTCCTGTCCCTTGCACACTTTTGGAAAGGCCAGCCGTAGTCTGGCCCTAAATTTCCTGTAATACACCCTCTGACATTTTGAGGATCACTCAGACCAGTAAGGGGTTAGGTTATCAACTGCCTTGTAACTTGGGGTGCCTTAATGCTGCTCTGCTATGGATCAGAGCTCTGACACCAGTAGCCAGCCTACAAGCATAAAGATCTCATCCTGGCATCCATCCTTACCCTTCACAGGGTGATCCCTACAGCCCCCTTCTGGTCCTGAGTTTCCCAAATCCACCCCTGAGTTCTTAACTACCAGACACTTGGACTTTTCCTTTCTGGTTCATCATCTCCAAAGGAATGAAACCTGCTGCCAGTTATCAGTCCACTTGGTGCCACCCACTGCACACAGGTGGCACAACAGAGACCTCCTTAGGGTAAAAATAAACAAAAAGATTTAACAGAAAAATCACAGATTCAAAGATGAAGTAGTAAGAAAAAGTAAATACATTCAAGTTACATAGAAAATAAACAAAGACACAACCTTAGGCTTTGCAATTCTATATGAACTAAATTCCATTTTCTAATACAAGTTACTTATTGCCTTTGAACAGTTTCCCAGCATGCCCTCTGTCATACAGGGGATTCAGTGTTTTGCAGATAGCACCCTACATAGATGCTGGCCTTTGGTTCCTGGAAAGCCTTTAATTCAAACCTCTTCCTTTTGCAGGATTTTTGTCTTTGGGTTTGCAGGATTTGTAGGATTTTTGTCTTTGTCAGACTATGGTAATTCATGGTTACACAGGCCTTGTCTACAATACCAGATAAGTCAACCTAAGTTACACTGCTTCTGCTACGTGAATAACATAGCTGAAGTAGACATAGCTTAGGTCAACTTATTGCGGTGTCTACACCACTGCTGCGTCTATGGGAGAGTGTCTTCCGTTGACTTACATTACTCCTTTCATTCCAATGGAGTACTGGAGTCGACCTGAGAGCACTCTGCAGTCTTCACTAGACCTCCTAAATCGACACCCGCTGCATCAATCGCAGCAGCCTTGATCCCTGGTAAATGTAGAAATGACCACAGAGTGTGGGAAAGTCCCTCCTCCCTTAGTTTTCCAAGACTGGGGTTTTCTTTTCAGTTTCAGTGCCTTTCCATTAACTTTAATGGTCCACCATTGTCTTTCCCTGTACAAGGCTAGGTGATTGGAGTTAGTTTCACATAAAAAACTAGCCTTGTAGGTGCATCTCCCGGCCTGATTGCTTCCCCACACTGCTGTGAGGTGATGCTGTGGTTGCACCCTGATGACAATTACAATGTTCTATACAGCTATACATGCATCCATTCATAGCCATAACTTGTATACATATCTCCTAATGACCATCAACTTCAGAACATTACACACTTTCATAAAATATCTTACTTGGCATATATTTATACACAATAACGTTGTATAAAACCAGTTGATTCAATTGCTTATTCTTTGGGGGGGAAGTCTGAACCCCATTTTCCCCTTGGGGTGTCTGGACCATGACTGTCACACCCCATTTCATTTTATTATCTCCTCACTGACTAAACATGATTTTTCAAACCCACTTCAAATATAAGGTGCTGAATTATGGCTCTCAACCCACTGATGTACATGAGGAAAAAGCTATAAAAAATCTTTATGAGAAAAGCCTTCTGGCCAAATCCTGGTTGCAGAATTACCTAGTGTGGTGTTTAGATGTTGCTTGTAATTATTAGAACTGGGAGCACTGGCTGTTGGGAGTCTGAAAGGACAGGAAACAGGAAGGAGGGGGGAGGAGTTGAGAGGCTGGGAGAAAGCTACCGAGGGTGCAGCAGCAGCTTGGTAGAGAGGTTTCCACTTGGAAAGCAAAGTCCTGTTGAAGCTTGTTAATACCTCGCCTGGTTGATACAACACCTAGCAAAGAAAATGTTCTGCAGGCTCTGCCTGAATGATAAGGAATAGTGTCAGAAAGGAGCATGCTCAAAATGAAAGGCAGGTGGAGGGGCCCAGGCTTCCCAGCCCAGCTCCAGGTTCCGTCTTGGCCAGGGGGCAGGCCCTTGGGGGAAGAGGCGGGGCAAGGGTGGGGCCACAGAGGGGGCAGGTCCTAATGCCCCCCTACTTTCAGGAAGAATCCATTGCCCCTGATTCAGGCACAAGAAGGAGGGCAGCGGGACTCCTAAACAAAGGAGAAGGGTAGGGCCTGTGGAGTAAAAGAGCCTGTTTTGAAAAAAAGACTAAATAAATGGGACCCCACAAAAGGGGAATCTTGTTTAAAGTATTCCAGCCTGAGAGTAAGTCATTACGAGGAACTAAGAGGAAAATGAGGGCAGGGTCCCTGCAGGCCTATGTCAGGCCATGAGAGAGCACTCTGGAATGGCACCTATCCACAATACCTATTTACGGAGATTACATGACCCCCATCACCGCTGCCCCTTTCCTGCTATAAGTCAGAATTGTCCTGTAATACATTTTGCCATTGACATTGTGATGAAGTTGTCAGGATGAGGCTGTGCTCTGTTCAAGGAGCCCGGGATTTCACATTATAAAAACACTGCACGCATTCTGCATCTGTCAGACAAATGTAAACATCTGAGCTATTTCATTATGAAAATATACCTAGGTTAAAATTACTTTCCCATTCACATGTACAAAAAAGATTATATTTTTAAAAACTATTTATAACAAAAAATCTAAGCCTGATCAAATAAACAAAATGTCACACAAGCTGACAACAATTCTGAAACAGCCAAGATATAAAAACCCTGAGCATTGTGGCATTTATAATGAAAATACCAAATCAACAGCTGCCTTGCAGGTAATGTGTGCCTCTTCCTAAAGTGTTGATACATGTTATCTCTGCAGCTGCTGTGAAATAATAATGCAGCCAAGATTTGAAAGAAACAGGACAAAAAATCTGTAATAATAGTATTTTGCTTTTATTGCCTACCAATAAAAACAATCACCTGCTCTGCTTGGTATCCAGAGCAGTAAAGCCTCTGTATTGCTTTGCACTGCAAAGTCTAATTGACTGTTGTCCAAACAGTGGATATAAAGTGACATCCTACAAACTTGTCTTTTGTCTGTTCACTACAGTTAGCAGGAAGAGCTGTGATGCTTTACTGTTCTTGCTTATTGTTTGTGATTTACTCAGCAGCCATTCAGAAAATGGCAGGACTGAAAGTGTTTGGGAAGAGTTTGACAGCCCTCGCCTTGTAGGTCCGTCAGCAGAATATTCTGGTTGGTTATAAGCTATCCTCAGTGGAACAATATTTTGGTTTTACTCCGGTTTTTATTGGCTTATCCTCCCTGTGCTGTGGAAAACAGGTTCATCTTAGTGTTTTGAATTCAATGTTTATGGATTCTCATCTTCTGTAATTCACACTCTGCATAAAAGAGCTGAATGCTAACTAGAAGCATGAGTTCAGAATTTAAAAAAGCTATTTTTAAAATAATCAATTGAGTCATCTTAGGAACACAGCAACAGCATAAAGGACCCCCCCCCCATCTCCCAAAAAGGGAATAGTGGATATATAGAGTTGTATAAAAACATCATGCTTTAGTACTGCTCCTAACAAACTTGATTGCTTTTTGCATAGATTTACAAAATTAGCTGTTGAAAGGAATGCAGTAAAATGTTACCTATTTGAATTTTAACGAATATTTGTTACCCTTAGCCAGATAGTTGCAAGCTCCGTCTGTATATGCAATAGGCCTTACACCCAACCCCACCACCACTACTTTTGTATACCTCCATGTATGGGTCAGCCACAGTCACAACCTTTGCTCTCCCTGAAAGCAAGGATTGCTCTGGATTAGTGCTACCAGCAGCACCTGTCTCCTGGACAGTACAGAGAAGAACTTGCAAAGGTTGGCAGAGATACCAACTCTTCATGGCACTCTCACAACAACATGCCCTGTATCCTGCACAATATAGGCAGTGGCTTGAAGCCACAGTCTGGTCCTGTGCTTTGTTAGTAGTAATAATAACTACTGGTATTCCAAAAGTGCCAAGAGGCCCACCCAATATCAGGAACCCATAGTGCTATACACTCTACTGCAAGAGTTAGTCCCTGATCTGGAGAATTCACAATCAAAATAGACAAGTCAAACACAGAATGGGAGGAAGGGACAGAATATATAAGCAGAGTGACTGGAATGATGGTTTCCAAAGGGCCTGCTAGTTGCCACAAATTTTTAAAATATTTTTTCACATTTGACTTTTTAATATTTTTAAATAAAATGTATTATAAAATGCAGTGTGAGTGAAGAGGGAAGGCAGGAATGCTTTGGTTGAAAGGAAAAACAAAGGAAGGAAAGGAGACAGTGAGACAAGGTCTACACTATAAACATACATTGGTATTACTATGTCACTCAGGGGTGTGGAAAAATTCACACCTCTGAGCTACACAGTTATACTGATCTAAACCCATGTATAGACAGCACTATGTCAGAGTGGCCTGCGCCACTTCCTGCAGCTCCCATTGGCAGGGAACAGCGAACCACAGCCACTGGGAGCTGTGGGCAGCTGTGCAAATGTAAACAAACTGTCTGGCAGCCCGCCAGCGGATTACCCTGACAGGCCACATTCGGCCCATGGGCCGCCGGTTGCCCACCACTGGTGTACTAGCATCTTCACTGAAATGCTACAGCAGCACCGATGCAGCATTTTAAGTGTAGACCTGCCCTCAGAAACAGGAGGTGAGGGAAGAAAATAGATAGGAAAGTTGGAGAGGAGCACAGAAGCCAGTTAAAATGAAGCTAATGTGAAGAGACTGAGGGAGAGGGCAGGAAGGAACTGGAGCCAGCAGTCAATCAGCAGAGAGGAAATTGTGTTCAGAGAAACAACTGTAGAAAGGATAATCTCATTACATCATCAGTGTCCAACAGTGCTTGCTGCAACAGCTTGTATAGCTGCTCCTGCCAGCTGAAGTCTTTTCCCAAGCTAGATGTCTCCTGGAATTCCTTCCTTATGCAGTCCCACTGGCTGGTGCAGGATGGGCTGCGTGGGGACTACTGCCCTAAGCAGGGGATAATTAGGACATACCAGAAGGGGCAGGGAGGTGGCAGCACTGGCTCAGTATTATTCCAATCCTTATCCCTGGCACTGTTCTGCCTGCTGAATCTGAAATTGTCTCAAGAAATGTTAATTTAAAAATTAATTCAAATTGGTTTGGACAGGAACACTGGCAGTTGGATTCGAAACTGGCTAACGGACCAAAAAAAAACGGTTAATGGTGAAGGGAAATATATCCACAACCGGGGAGAGGTGGAGTGCTGCCTAGAGAGATTAGAAATATGGACAGTCTAATATGTCAGCAGAAATCATTTGAAATACAAATACTCCATGGGAGGGAGAACATTAGTATTCAGGAAGAAGTAACATTGAAAGAGAGCTACTGGTGACAGACAGCAAACTAGACATGAATCTACCATGTGACATTGCCACATATTAGAACAAAGCATTTGATTTGCATACTAGTACTGGGTAGGAAATAAATTTAGGAGACCTCAAAAATTTTTCCATCTCAAAGTAGGACAAAAAGTCAAAATCTCAAATTTTCATGAACAAAAAACAATGGTTCAGATCAGGTTAAGCAAAATATTTTCTTTAGATAATTTTTCATTTTAATTTTATTTCAAACCAAGAAGTTGTTTAGAACTGGAAAAGCAGATTTTTTTCATTTAGAAAATGTCAAAATCACAACATTTTGACAATTTCAAAGCTTTTTTTCCCCCAAAGTTTTCCAAGGAAAAAATTAATCAAAACCAATTCTTTACTATGAAAAGTTTTGGTTTTGACAAATACCCATTCTAAAATGAAAAACATTTCATCAACAAAATTCCCAACCAGCTAAGTTGCATGTGCAAAGGCCTCATGAAAAAGGGAGATTACAACCCACTATACATGTGACTTGACTGTATGTGGACAACTGTATTTAGTTTTAGGCACCTCAGTCCAAACAAGTATTAACAAGAGACAGAGTTCTGGGAAGAGGAACAGAGATTTTCAGGACCCTGACAAGAAGGATTTGTGAGAAAAGATGAAAAAAGGTAAATATACATCGCTTCATTAAATTACAACTAAGGAGGGAAGGAAAGATTACAGTCTCCATCAAAGGTTTAAATATACCAAGGTGGAGAGTAATTGCTTAATATAGAACATGAGTACATAACTAAGAGTAATGGAATTAATTTTAAGGGAAATTAAGATACTAATCACTATGAGTATCTTGGCAGAATCAGGCCCAGCATGAATAGAAGAAGTGAGCTTCTGTTTGTGTTATAGCAAAGCACTTAGAGGAGAGGAAAGTGATCAGGAACAGTCAGCAGGGATTCACCAAGGGCAAGTCATGCCTGACTAATCTAATTGCCTTCTATGATGAGATAACTGGCTCTGTGGATGAAGGGAAAGCAGTGGACATGTTGTTCCTTGACTTTAGCAAAGCTTTTGACACGGTCTCCTACAGTATTCTTGCCAGCAAGTTAAAGAAGTAAGGGCTGGATGAATGGACTATAAGGTGGATAGAAAGCTGGCTAGATTGTTGGGCTCAACGTGTAGTGATCAATGGCTCCATGTCTAGTTGGCAGCCGGTATCAAGTGGAGTGCCCCAAGGGTTGGTCCTGGGGCCGGTTTTGTTCAATATCTTCATAAATGATCTGGAGGATGGTGTGGATTGCACCCTCAGCAAGTTTGCAGATGACACTAAACTGGGAGGAGAGGTAAATACGCTGGAGGGTAGGGATAGGATACAGAGGGACCTAGACAAATTGGAGGATTGGGCCAAAAGAAATCTGATGAAGTTCAACAAGGACAAGTGCAGAGTCCTGCACTTAGGATGGAAGAATCCCATGCACCGCTACAGACTAGGGACCGAATGGCTCGGCAGCAGTTCTGCAGAAAAGGACCTAGGGGTTACAGTGGACGAGAAGGTGGATATGGGTCAACAGTGTGCCCTTGTTGCCAAGAAGGCCAATGGCATTTTGGGATGTATAAGTAGGGACATTGCCAGCAGATCGAGGGATGTGATTGTTCCCCTCTATTCAACATTGGTGAGGCCTCATCTGGAGTACTGTGTCCAGTTTGGAGCCCCACAATACAAGAAGGATGTGGAAAAATTGGAAAGAGTCCAGCGGAGGGCAACAAAAATGATTAGGGGACTGGAACACATGAGTTATGAGGAGAGGCTGAGGGAACTGGGGATGTTTAGTCTATGGAAGAGAAGAACGAGGGGGGATTTGATAGCTGCTTTCAACTACCTGAAAGGGGGTTCCAAAGAGGATGGCTCTAGACTGTTCTCAATGGTATCAGATGACAGAACAAGGAGTAATGGTCTCAAGTTGCAGTGGGGGAGATTTAGGTTGGATATTAGGAAAAACTTTTTCATGAGGAGGGTGGTGAAACACTGGAATGCGTTATCTAGGGAGGTGGTGGAATCTCCTTCCTTAGAAGTTTTCAAGGTCAGGCTTGACAAAGCCCTGGCTGGCATGATTTAATTGGGGATCGGTCCTGCTTTGAGCAGGGGGTTGGACTAGATGACCTCCTGAGGTCCCTTCCAACCCTGATATTCTATGATTCTATGAATATAAACTGAAAAAAAGTTTAAAAGTTATGAATTATTTTGAACAACACATTAATCTAAGGGAATAGTGATCTGGCAAGCAGTAAAAGGGGCTAAGTGCATCAAATAAATCATTTCTTGCAAATTATTCTCTCTGCTATAATTATAAGCTACTTAACAGTTACATTTGCAGTTAGATGCTATTCTACTTGGTTCATTGCTAGATACTAGGGGGCAAAAAATTTTAAAAGTGTTATGTGTCTGTTGTGATAACTTAAAATGGAAGGAATGGATTCCAAGTTGCAACAAGTTCAGATACCTCTGAACTTTCATCCTGTGGGTATTTTACTGCTTCCTACTAATGTGTCATGTAGTTTAAACTATTTTCTTTTTATATACTTCCTACTGTGTTTTTATCACAGGTGAACATACCTCATTATCCTTTATTGTGCTATTTAATGGTCACTTGTTAACTTTTCCCTTTTTTTATGTTCTTTTAGGTATAGGTGCTCACTTATAGAAAGCTAATAGTCCCAAATGAACAGAGATTCATGAATAAAACACAGTACATGGGTTTTTGGAAAAGTCAAGTACCAAGTTACTGCCAAGCACCGTTAGCTCCAGTAACTATCACTCATCTGATAGGAAAACTAAAAAGTCGGCTAAAAACTAAACCGGCTGCCTAAACTGAAATGAGTAGGGCCCTTACTCCCTTGCGCCTAGGGTTATTAGCAATCTGGCTGGTAATTGAAATTGCTAATGAATAAGATATTTATAAACCTGCAAGAAAAAAAGTACATGACTGTGACGGGGCAGCTGCCCCTCACTGGCTGGCAAAGGGTTAATAGCAGCCCTTGGAGCAGCTGGGCAGAACCAATTAGAGGAAGGCTGGGCCCTATTAGAAGGGCTGTCTCTCCGTGGAGCTTGTGGGGGAGGAGGAATGTCTGCCTGTAGAGAGACTTGGACAGGACAGGACAGGACAGGACAGGACCGGACCGGACCGGGCCAGGCCAGGAAGTGGCACTCCAGCCTGGCTGGCTCCCAGACTGAGCCCTTGATACATGTCGGGGACTGTTGCCCCCTTACTAACATTCAGTGGGGGTGTTTTAGTTGCTATCTCGCAGTACTAAAAAGGGGGAAGGGTCGATGGGGAATCAGGACCCTGAGACTGATAGTCCCCCGGAACAATGGGGAGAGGCCAATGCTCCAGGTCAGCCTGAATGACAGGGCGGGCAGGCTAATCAGGGAGTCAGGAGGCCAGGGAGGTCCCGTCCTCCCTGTCAGCTGGAATTGCCTGGGTCAGACAGAGTGGGGCCCAGCTAAAGAGAAAGCAGGGGACTGAGCTGAGCTGGGGAGCTGAGCTGTGCCAGATCCCAAGAGAGCAGTCCCTGTCCTGGGGGCAGAGCTGCAGCCCAAAGCCAGAGGCACAGCCCAGAGAGAGCAGACTTGCCCTGGGAGCAGAGCTGCAGCAACCAGAGCCAGAAAAGCAGCCCACGAAGCAAGTCACTGCTGGGAGCAGAGTCACAGAAGCAGCCTGCAGAGCAGACCTGTCCTGGGAGCAGAGCTGCAGCAACCAGAGGCAGAGGGGCCAGAGAAGCAGCCCAGGGAGCTGGAGGCAGAGCAGCAGAGACAGAGTGGTGGAGCTGGGGCTGGAGCAGTCTGGAGCTGGGTGCGGTGAGCAGCTGGGGAGACCGAGGGGGACCCGGGGCAGCAGGCCCAGCACAGGGAGACGCCTCGGCCAAGAGGCGCTGCAGGCCAGGCTTGGATCGTAACCCCGACAGGGCGGGGGCGACACTGGGAAGAAGGGTCCTACCACTTAGAGCCTGAGAGCGTGTGGCCACCACCAGAGCAAGTGTCAAACCCACAGCATCCCTTCAGCACGGCCAAGGCCTGAGAAGAAGGCCTGGGACTTACAAGGAACAGACTGTGAACTGCCCTGACATTCCAGAGACGCTGTTTGTGATGTTCCCTGCCACAGAGCAGGTTGATGTGTTTCCTTTAACCTTTCCCATTTTTCCTTATTCTTTTTAAAATTAATTGTTGATTAAATAACTTGCATTTGGTTTAACTTGTATGTAATGGTCAGTGGGTCAGAGAAGTGCCCAGTGCAGAGAGAGTACCCCAGAGTGGGGACACCCTAGCCCCTGTCCTAGGTGACCACAGCAGGGTTGGGGGTCAAGCCCCCCAGGAATCCTGGGCCCAGCCTTGTTGTGGTTACGAGGACTCTGCCAGACAGGAAAGTGGAAGGGGAGTCCTCAAGGGCAGGGAGGCCACTGGGTAAAGGAAGTGGGAGCGAGGACTCAGATCCTTTCGCTAGCCCGCTTCACCGGGGTAATGCAGAAGCCAGGAAAGTTCTCCATAATAGCGGGACTATTCCCCCGCTTACAAGTGTATAACTGTTTGTTACAAACGTGTAAAAAGAAATATACAAAGTTCTTGTTCATTAGCAATTTCAATTAACAGCCAGATTGCTAATAACCCTAGGCACAAGAGAGTATGGGGGAGTAAGGCACCTCCCTACTCCCCTGTGTGAGCTACCTGTACCACAGATTGCATGACAGGAACAGAAGCAAAGCTTCTCCTTCCTCACTCTATGAAGGTGGGAGGGACAGGGACTGTGCAAAGCTGTCTCCCAACCAACACTCCGGCCAATACATCTCTGCCAATACACTGACTGACATATGTTGCACCAGATATGCACCCAAAACCATTTACTTCCTTCCCCAGACCACTAAGGAGGTCAGGAGACAAGATTATGTCTCTTTGAATCCCAATCTGCTTCCCTAGGCTGGTCCTGGAGCAGCGTAACAAAGCACAGCTCCTTGCCAGGGTAGAATGTAAAGTGACAATGTCCCCCTATGTTTGTAATTAATGTTTTGTACAGAAATTATATTTAGGATACTCATCTAAAAATGCTTGGCCAGGTGTACCTACTTAAAGGTATTTCTACTCTTGGGTTTTACATTTGAATTAATTTACTTTTTATATGGTTAAAATTAAATTTGCATAACTAAAATGGCTTCAGATACAAGATTAATTATGTTTTCACAATTGTTATTATGATTGTTATTATAATGATCAGCCAAAAAAAAAAGTGAATGACAGAATGTTACACAGACAAAGGGTTAGATGAAGGTCCCACCTTATATGAGAAATCCCTTTCAGAGCTGTATCCCCAAGCTCAGAAGCAGGAACAATGATTAAAATCCTGGCCCCCGGAAGTCAATAGCAAAGCTCCCATAGACGTCATTAGAGCATTTCACCCAAAATTTATGAAGAGCTAGCTTTTGCCACCCTGGCTCAGAAGGGATAATACCTCATACCACAAGTAGTCCTTTAAGCATTAATTAGACTACTTGTGGCTGAGGTACTATTCAGTATGAGTAATCTGGCCCAATAGGACAGGAACACTGGGCAAAAATCCCAACACAATTCTTTTGTCATGCATTTTATGAATGTTGTACAGACTGGTGTATTTTTCAGTGCTATTTTTCTTTCCCTTTTTTTTTCTTCTTCATAAAATTCTTCCCTGTTGAGTCACTCAAAAAATGGTTTAAGCAGCAGATTGATCTCAACCTACTTAATTCAATTCCAAATGAAAGCTTGTATTCATTTTTTTCTTTTTTCTTTTCCAAACAAAATACAGTTTACCTTAGAGAAAGCCACAACCACAAAGTCATTGTACTGTATAACAAAGGATATAGCAGCACCTGTAGACTATAGATTTTCGATAAGAGCTGAAGTCATGATGATCCATGTTTTTTTCACATAAGTTAGTTATTTTCTATTTTAGAAGAATAAAAATCATTTAAACTTTATTATTTTAAGCGGTTATAAAATAAGGTCATAGCCTTCCATGAAGTAATCTGCTACTCACTTCAGTACAGGATGATAATGCTCCTAGTAGGCAAATTATTCAAAGCAGGCTAGCAAAGATAGGATGTTCAATAATCAATCCAACAGGATGCATAGCATTAATCTAACATTGCAGAGTCTAACCTCTCCCAGGTATAAATATAAGGATCAAAGTCAACCCTCAAACACTGTCAACTACCTCCATGGTGGCTTATTCTGTTCCTAATTTCAGAGTTTAAATAGCCAGATACTAAACACAGAATGACTGTCAAGATGACCCAGTCATTACGAGGGACGAGTAAACAAGAATAAAATAAGATCCACAGAGAGAAGTTTTCCCATATTCAAACTAAACTCAGAGTACATTTTCTGAGTTCAAAAACTTGTTAACTCTTTTGTTTTTAATTATTTTCAAATGCTTCTGCCCTAGTGTTCCTGGAGTCGGAAGTGCCAAAATGTCATTCCCTTTTCTGTGACGCCTACAAAATACTTGACAATAGTTAAGCTCTTGGTATGCAGCAACCACAGCCTATCATGCTGACCAGTATTATCTCATTGTTTACTTGTACTTCCCACATCAGTCTATACCCATCTGTTGACTCTTGTCTGGTATCTGGCTTAGGGCAAGGACTGTCTTTTTGCTTTGTGTTTGTATAGCCAATAGCACAATGGGGTGCTGGTCTACAACTGGGGCTCCTAGACACCAGGGTGGATAAATAAATAAAATGAGGGACTTCAGAACGATTCAATACACTTCAATTAAGTATGCACATTTTTGGGTGCTTATCTATGCTGAATGTCCAAAGTGTTTGAGTTTGCCTATTACTGCTCACACAATTCCTTGGCATTTGATAGCATCAGCTACCTGAAAAATAAAATTTTCTTGTGGGATAAAGGATCACTCACCTTTAATATTGTTTACTCATGTTTTGTATTTAAAATATCAATTTGATTAAAATGTGTTTTCTTCACGAGACATCTCACACAAACACATTTCCCTTACATTGCCTAGAGCAGAGGTGCACAAACTGGAGGGCACACTCCCCATCGCTCTCTGTGGGGGGTGCAATGAAACTGGGATCCCGTGGGTCCTGCAGGACCTGCTGCCATAATAGCGGTAGTGGGATAAAAACCAAGTGGGTATTGCAGAGCATAGCAGGAGTGGGATTGAAAAAATAGTCATCCTGCACCGCAAACAACATGAAGGCCTTGGCCAGTAGCTGCCACTCTCCAGCTGCCCAGCTCTGAAGGCAGCAGCACCACCAGCAGCAGTGCAGAGTAAGGTTGGCAATGCCCCAGCAAGCAGCTGCTGCTCTCTGGCTGCCCAGCTCAGAAGTAAGAGATTACTTCAGATTACAAGGAACAGGGGGAAGGGGAAAGCATAACAAATACCATAAATGGTAAGGGGGGCACAACTGGAAAAAAGTTTGCACATCACTGGTCTAGAGAATTATAACCTCTGAAATGGCTCATTATTTTATAGTTTATTTGTATCACGTTTGCTTCAGCTGAAAATATCCTTTATTTATTGGTGGTAGAAATCATCTGACTTGTTTAACTCAACAGCCTAGCTCTTCTTCAGCTCTGTGTAACCTCGAAAGCTTGTATCTGTAAGCAATAGAAGTTGGTCCAATAAAAGATATTACCTCAACCATCTTCTCTCTGTAATATCCTGGGACCAACACAGCTAAATCACCACTGCACAGTTCACCTTGAGCAAGTCATTAACTCTCTCTGTACCTCCACTCCTCAGAAATAAATAGTTATAACATTTCCCTACCTCACAGGGGTAGTATAATTGCCTGTATGATTTCTTTTGTTTGTGAGATGCTCAGGTACTGTGGTGATTGAGGGCTCTATGAAAACCTAGATAGAAAATGCTACCTTTCACTGAAGTTCCTTCATGTTACATTGCAAGCAGAGGGAAAACATGGAGTAAGGACACTAAGATTTAGGGCCCAATCCTGTGTATTACTCAGTGCCTCCTGTAAGGTATTTAGGGTCCAGTTAGTTTAGGGAGCTCAACAGGAGGGATACAGTGTCTTCCAAGATCAGATACCCAGTTTGACTGTCAACTACGTAAAATATTTTTAGTGTCCATCAAAATATGAAATTAAGAAACAGGAAAATAAGAAATGAACATGAGGGACCGCATCCTTATTTTCAAAGTGTACCTGCTCCTTCAAGATTTTTTAAACTGTTAAGTGTTATGCAAGAGTGTGTTTTCTCTACAATAGTCTACTAAAAGCACTCCTAAGTACTTTATGATCATAGGAGACCAAGCAGATGGCATTGAGCAAAACAAGGTTTTAAAAGAGATCTAGTTGAGGGATATTCAGAGTTATAGTTATCTTCAGAGATATTCCAAATTGTTTTATAACGTAGGATTCTTGAACAGTTTGGCACTGCAGTACAGAACTTATTTGCAGTGGTCTGTGGCGCCATTAAATATAAAGTGTTGCCTGCATATCAGGATAATTAAAAACGATGCTTCCCCAAACTGATATTTGCTTTAAGGTTTCTGCAAGCAACAGCGGTCACAAAATATTCATAAAGTCATTGTTCAAAACAACATAATGTTTATTGTAAAACAGCAGCAATGAGACAGCCACCTTGAGGAACCTATTTTTAGCTGGGTTGTAGTCTGACAGTTGTTGGCAGGCTCAATTTGCACCTCAGTTTTTGTTCCCATAAAATGAATTGCAGATGCGAATCTGAATCGCATTCCCATCTACCCAGCCTACACCTGCAGTCAAGAAGACAGAAGCATAGCTACTACAGAAGCACAGCACAGACAGAAGGAGTGGAATGGTGGTAATAATCCATGGTTGCAACATGCACTTGCAAACAGAGATGCTTTCCTTCTGAAAATGTATCACTACATATCAGACCAAGGATCATTTCAGTTAGTTTACATTTTATTTCACACACATCCACACTGGGACACCAATGCTAGAGCTCTGAGGACATGCCTTGAGATACATTAAAATGTCAGTTTTATGGGTGGCATAATGTAAATAAACATGAATCTATTCCAAGAATGCCTTGGCAATGGTGAAATGACGTACTTGGTGTTAATGACAGATTTCAATTAGTTCCAAGCAAAATATAACCCAAGTTTAATTTGGTAGTATAATGCATAATGCTTTGATTCATAAGTTAATTCCAGAAGGAAGCACTAAAATAATTGTCTGACTTCCCACATAACACAAGCCATAGAATTTCACAGAGTAATTACTACAGTATATAAGAGAATGATAGTTCCCTGTTGTATGAGGTGGGCACAAGTGAGCCCAATAACTTGTGGCTGAGCTAAAGCATATCTTTCAGAGCAAGTGTCCAAAAAGCATGAGTCAAACAACTAAACATCACAGGTCACATATTCAAGTTTTTCCCCACAACCATGAAGCTTAGAAACTATTGTTGTTAAATGTTAAAAGAATCTCATATAACCACAGGAATCCAGGAGCTGGGGCTCTAAGAAAACCACCAAATATCACCACACATGATTATATCACAAGCATTGGCAATACTGCTTTTTTTTAAAAAAAAAAAGACATCTGATCTTTAATAAAACAACTCCACATGAGGATGATTTAATTCCTTCCCTTGGTAATCTGGTCCAATGGTTAATTACCCTCACTGGTAAAAAGTTGTGTTTATTTCCAGTGTGAATTTTTTTAACTTAACTGCCAGCCAGAGGGGACTGAGGGGTGGCGGGTGAACTCCCTCTTTGGGGAGGCCAACCTTCTGGCACTGCCCCTTCTGCCCACAGCCAGAGGAGCCCCCTGCCACCCCCCCTTCATGTAGCTGAAGGAGCCCCAGCCAAAGCTGCCCAGGGCATTGCCCGCCCCTGGTTGGCCCAAGCTCTAGGCTGGTGGTGGGAGTAGAGCTCCCGCCGGCTTCAAGTCAGAGGGGGAAGGAGGTGGGGCCTCGAGGCTTAGCCTGCCATGGCTTTTGATACCTGCCACCGAAATTGTTATGCCTTTGTCTGCCACATGAAAGAACTGCATAAGATAATGAGGATATATAGTGTTACTTATTTTTTGAAGGGAAAAAAAGGCTTAAATCTGTCTTTCTTGTGTTTTTTGTGACCTCCTCCTTTCTCTCCCTCCATCCCAAAAGCAGCTTTTTTTTTCCCAAGCAAAATGAGAGGCAGCAAATAATCTCTTCAAATCTTGGGGCAGTTTTGCACTTTTTTATTTAATCAAAAAGTTTTGGTGCATAAAGAAGCGTTTCCTTATTTCCAGTGGCCAGCCCTGTGTGTGTGAACCTTGTTTTCATCTACATGCTACTGCTCTTTTCATTATTTCAAAAGACAGATAGAAAGGTAATCACTGTCTAGAGATAGTGTGGGTTTGAGATGCCCAGTTAGTCAATGATGTGCTCATGACACCATCTGTAGATAATACCATGCGCACTGACTTTCCAATGTGCCAGGGGATGCTTGACCCCTGACCAACCCCAGGCCCTGACCCCACTCCACCCCTTCCCGAAAGGCCCCACCCCACCTCTTCCTGCCCTGTTCCGCCCCCTCCCCCCACCAGTGTGCAGCATCCTTTCTCCTCCCCACCCGCGAGCCTCCTGCACACCGCAAAACAGCTGATCGCAACTGGCGCAAGGTCCGGGAAGGGAGAGGGAGACACTGGGGGTAGGAAGAGGTAGTGATAGGGGGCCTGACAGTGGTTGCTCAGCACCCACCATTTTTCCTCCCTGGGTGCTCCACTCCTGGAGCACCCACGGAGTCAGCACCTGTGGGTAATACCCTTTATTGTACTAATTAAACAGACATTTTAACATCTTTTCTAAGGCCTGGTCTAACTAGAAAACTAGGTTGGTATAATTACATCACTCAGGGGTGTGAAAAATTCACACCCCTGAGTGACGCAGTTAAATTGAGCTAACCCCTGTGCAGACAGAACTAAGTTGATGGGAGAATTCTCCCGTTGACCTAGCTACTGCCTTTCCAGGAGGTAGAGTACCTACACCAATGCAAGAACACCTTCCATTGGCATAGATAGTGTTGTTACTGAAGTACGACAGCAACGCAGCTGCGTCTCTGTAGAGGTTTAGGTATAGACATACTCTAAGGTCCCTAATGTCTGTTATTACTTTTATATCTATATTGCTCCATAAGCATGAAAGACTTTGCAGCTGCAGAGGCTTCTCCTCCACACTGAGAGCGCTCTGTGTTGGATTTCAAGCCTCCCCATCCCTAGATTTGCCATTCGAAACCCTGCCCCACCAAAAAGTGCAGAGAATTCATTCCTCTGAGGCAAGAAATATAAGTCAAACCCCAATATGCATCATTGTTGTGCCAACAAAAATTCACCATTTACAAAAATAAATTGAACAGTTGAAGTAAAAGAAAAAAAAACCCACAAGAAGGTATCAGTGAGTGTCCAAAATGCAGCTCAGCGTGTTATACCAGAGTTCTACAATTTGTTTGGCGGCTGCCCTCATCAGCATTCTTTGGAAAACACAGGCCCCAGCATGTCTGGTCCCTCTTATATTAAGATGGATCTGTTCAGTTAAGGATGGAAGCTGGGATTTTCACAGATCATATCTCTGTATAAAGCTGAAGGCAGCTGCAGTATGCTCAATTTTATGCAAATGAAGGGTGACACTCAGTCTTCTGGAAACCGCCAGTACATCCTCTAGTTGGGCAAAGTGTGGATGCTCCAGTTTCAGTGGATGTGTCCAGCTATGTCTAAAATTAAAACTTGCCAATCGTTTTGTAAGTCTCCATCATTCTAATGCAATTTATGTTAAGAATATAGTGCAGTTACTTCAAGGTATTCGGGGGGTGGGCGGAGCGGCGGCAACCAAAAAATTTCCCTGCTCCAACCAGATAATTGAGTGATTATATTTTTGGCTGTAAGGCTGCATATAAAATAACTCTTTCCAGTTCTGGTTTGTTTCAGTATATAGGAACAGGGTCAGAGGATTGTCCGTCTTTAAGAGTGCTTCCCTATTACCTCAGGCACCTGCTTCAAGATTTAGAAGATATCCTAGGGTATTGTGTGCAACTTTTTGTTCCATAGTGATTCCTTTCTCAGGACTTCAAAACAGGTCCGTTTTTCACTCTGAGCTAGTTGAAAAGAAAATGGATAAGGGCACAGCATGGAACAGCACCCAACAAAAGTTTTTCACTAAGGCATGTTGCTTCACCTTTGAAAAAAGGCAAAATGTTAAAGAAAAATACTACAGTTTGTTTATTTGAAGAATAACTGTTCTGCAGCTATGGAGCCCGAAAGGCTCATGTGCCCTATTGTCTAAAATGTTCACAGCGTGCAAAGGATATAACATGTATTGTACACTGGAAAACATTGTTTTGCTAATTAACTCTTTACACAATGAGATTTTAAAAGTTCAAAGAACTGTGATGCTGTCATCTCAGGAATATGCCTGTGATCCAATATGGGACAAAAAAAGGACTCTGCAGTTGAATGTACATAAAATGCACTGTATAATCATGACTTTCTCCTTGCTATTTGCTAGCTTTGAAACAATAATCATCGACCAAGAATTAAACAGAAACTAGAAATCTGTCGTACAGTTCCTACTGCAACCATGCCAAGAATACTGAAAGTGAAATTCAGCAAATACTTTCAGCTAAGTACTAATATTTTCAAGGGTATATATACATGCAACTAATGCCTCTGGTGGTTTTTTTGTTGTTGTTTTTCCTCCTCCATCTGGCACATTTGTTATTTGGAACACTCAGATTAAAGAACACAGTTTCCAATCCAATTTGTGGAAAATAAATTCATTGCTTCTGGTTTTATTTTAATTAGGTGGGAGATGTACCTAAGCTATTACTGTGTTACATCTCTTCTGGAACTCACAACCACAAGGAAACAAAGACATAACAAAAACAGTAGAAGAGAATCCTTTGATCCAGTAAAATCCACAAAGCTAAATTTTTGTTATCTAGAATGTTATGTGTAACAAATGCTTATGTCTCATGAAACAAACTAATCCTTTTCTGTGCTTCTAGATCTAGCATTGTCTGCCTATTCATATACCTACTGGTGTAGTTTAAACTATCTAATATCTATGCTTTAGCTTCTGGAGCCAAAGTTCCATGCTTACTAGTGGGCCGTATTGGCGCCAGGTCTAAGTACAGCTAATTGAATGAATCAGCAAATACTGGATACAGAAGATACTATTAAAGCAGAAATAATTTCAAGTGGTAACTTAACAGTTATGTATAGACAAGCCATTCAGTGGGTCCAATTTCAGTTTTCTTTACCACAGGCCACCCCACATTCCTCTGTAATTATAAAACCATTATTATGGCAGGTTTAAATCCCATCTGATTTGGCAGCAGTGCTGTGTATTTACTGTGATGGCAGTTCAGAACACTGTCATTAAATGTACAAACAGCTGACAATACAAGAAGGAATTCCAAAATACGTTTTTCCCCTCATTGCAGTGACCCTTTCTAGCCTTTCAAAAAAAAAATGTTGACTGAATTCTAGGAGTAGGTGTACAAGAGTGACTTCACAAAAACACAAACCATATTTTCCTTCAGTTACTACTTCAATAGCTACCCCTCCCCATAAAACATTTGCTAAGAAAATGCACAGCTTAAGAATGAAATTCACATGAAAGCCTGACATCTTTAGATTTCAACAAGGATAAGTTCTGGGGTTTTGTCATGCATTTTAACCTTTCGCATGATTTAAGGAAAAATGTTTCAAAATCAAAGGTTTATTGAACTATCATTTAACATTTTTCTCCCCAAATATAACAAGTGAAAGAACATTATGGCCTATATAATATGGCATGCGTGTTCACCTGTCTTTCTTAGCTTCATCTTTTGTAGACTTTGATCAAACACTCTACTAAGCTTGCACTGGTGGGATTTACATTGGCTGCTTACAATATTAATAGCTATCAGCATTTGTGCATTGGTGAGGGTTTGTTTGGTTTTCTCCCTGTAGATTTTTGAAGAACCTCTGAAAGCTCAATTAATGCAGTTTCAAAAGGGTTGTTCTCCGTAAATATTAAAGATTTGCAAGAAGGACACATACATAGCTTAACTGCAACATAGCAAAGACTGGGTACTTGCATGTGCACATGGACTTTGATCCAGTAAAGCACTTACACACCTAAACTAAAAATGTGCGTAAGTAGTCCTATTGATGACAGTGGGAGTACTTAAGCTTAAAATTAAGCACATGCTTAAGTGCTGCGCTGGATTTGGGCCTAGATACCTCATTCATTATGTGCATGTACAAATACGCAATTGTATTTTATGCATGCTGTCATGGAAGTTGCGCACAGAGATTTGATCCTGAAATGTCCTGGCACATGTAATCATAACCCAGCCTAAAAACAAAAGTGAAATGCATGTCCTATGTTACTGGAAACATTTAATTAATACACTTAGACTCGCTCTAAATGCAATGATGTATAAATTAGAATGAAGTTTATTTGCTTCCAGTGTACCTGGATGTCTTATCTACACAGTATTACTGAACATTTCCGTAAAATCCTATCCCAACACACATTGCTTCTTGTGTAAAACCTGGGATGGATTCCTCAGAGAATGTTTCTACTACAGTTGTTTAAAAGTTTTGACGTATTTTCATGGGTAACATAGACCAGGGATTGGCAACCTTTGGCATGTGGCCCGCCAGGGTAAGCTCCCTGGCGGGCCGGGCTGGTTTGTTTACCTGCCACGTCCACAGGTTAGGCTGATCGCAGCTCCCACTGGCCACGGTTCGCCATTCCAGGCCAATGGGGGCGGGGGGAAGCAACGTGGGCTGAGGGATGTGCTGGCCGCCACTTCCCGCAGCCCCCATTGGCCTGGAAGGCGAACCGTGGCCAGTGGGAGCTGTGATCAGCCAAACCTGCGGACGCGGCAGGTAAACAAACCCGCCCAGCCCGCCGGGGGCTTACCCTTGTGGGCTGCGTGCCAAAGGTTGCCGATCCCTTACATTGACACAAATTATTTTTCTCTAGTTTGATTGCCACCAAGAAATGGAGCCTTGGACCCTCATTCTCACTCACCTTCACTAGTTCAGTGTACAAAAACAGGGGGAGAAGAAAAAAAGAATGAAAATGGCCACATTTTCTTTGTAGAAAAAGAAAAAAAATCTCTGTCCTACAGTCTTTCTCCACATTCAAAATCTAGCCACCTCTAGGCCAGATTGGTGAACCCCTTTTTACCAGTGGTGAGTAGTTAATTACACCAGTGGGACTACCTGGGCAAGTAACTATTTCATTGCTGAGCTGAGAGTTCAAGAGCCTGAATTAGACCGGATGGAAAGCGTACCACAGCTAGAGTTACCTCCCTCCCCGTCCTAGCAATTAGGGGCAAGGAAGGGGCAGCAGAGGCCCTGCAATTTCTCAGGCTGAAAACTCACCTACTCGTCTATAGGGATGGGCTCACAGTAGGGTCCTAATCCTGGACCCTAAGACTTCTCCAGTCCCACCTGCACTCTGTGGAGGCTGTCAATATTTGTGGAGAATGCAAGGAGTTTATCTGCATGACTTCGGGGGTTCAGTAAATCCTGACCATGCAGCAAGCTAATGAACTGCTTCATACCCCTCCTGCTGTAGCCTGTCTATCCTCAGCCTTAAGCAGCGCAGGGCTCCCTAGTTTCCACCTTTATAGGCAGCTGTGGAAATTCTTCAGGAAAATCCTCCCACGCACCTGAGTTTCTACCCTTCACCTCCTCTAGCCCTAATCCCTGGAAAGTTTTCTTTAGTTATCACATATTTTATTTGCATTTGGTGCTTCTGCTGCACAGCCAGAAGAATGAATGTATTCAAAATTACCTTTGCGTCAGTGGAAGTGAGCAGAAAGTGTTATTGAAGCTGATTATGTTTGCTATAGTGTTTTAATGCATATAGCTCCTCTTCATCCAGAGTGATAATACAGAGTAAAACAGATGACCAAAAAAAAAAATCTTTGGAAGGGAGAATAAACTTCATCATCTGCAAAAAGAAAAGGAGGACTTGTGGCACCTTAGAGACTAACCAATTTATTTGAGCATAAGCTTTCGTGAGCTACAGCTCACTTCATCGGATGCATTCCACTTCATCATCTGGTTTCAGTCCAAGGATTGATTTAATTTGGTAGCTTTGTTTATTTAATTGTTAAAACAGCATTTAAAAAACACAAAGCACTGTTAAAGGAATCTCTTTATTTTAGAAATTCATCTTCCCCTAGATGTGACTCAAAGACCTCTGAATCCAAGAGACACATGAGCTAAAGATAAATTTCAAATAAAAAGCCAGTAGTCCTAGTTTTCATCTCCTCTTTGCAGGACTCTAGTTGCCATGAAAACAATGAGGAGTCTGGTTTTTGTGGATAGAGACTAACATGGCTACCCCTCCGATATTAGCTGCCATGAAAAAGCAAGACTATTGCAGTATGCTTCTAAACAACTTATTTATTCTGACAAGCACAATTTTAGCCCGCTATATTACTTTGTTCACTATTGTTCTGCAGATGTTCAACAGTGAGCAGCAACGCTGATAACATCTCAAGAGAGCAAGTAAAGAATAACTTACACAGTTGAAAACTACAATGGGAATTTTAGGTAGACAGCATGTACTTACGCAGCCTGGAAATAGTATAAAAGTGAGAGCAATTTTTAAATATGCCTTAGAGCGAGAAACTAAAAAAGCTGAGTCTACCTAAGTGACTTAATAACAGTCTACAAGTACCTGCATGGGAAAAGATTTCTGATAATAAATGGCTCTTTTTTTAACCAGGAAAATGAATAACAAGAAAAGCAACTTCATTTATAGAGAAAGAGAGACATTTATAGAGAAAATGTGGACAATTTCAGCACCATCCACAAGGATTACAATAAAAACTTCCTTATTATCATTTGGGATTAAAGACTACAGGCTTTGTAAAGCACTGTACAAATTGGCACTGACATATTATAAGCCCATAGCAAGAGAAAGGAGGTTCATTATGTTCTAGAGTTCTCACATGTATGATCTGTCAACTATGTGAAATTTTAGTATTTTTTTTTACAGATATGCTAATCTTCTCTCAAGCTGTGATGATGCGCCCCATGCATTCTGACTACCACGTTAATGACTTACTTGTAGAATATATTTAGCTTCACTAATTTAAATGCAGGAAGAGAAAATATGAGACCACTTGTGATATAATATTCAACATCTGTTTATGGCCAAGTTCTGTTCCCCAGCCGTTTCCCCAACTCTTTTCAGGAATGGTCAAAGCTAAAACGTGTAGGTAAAAATGACTAACTTCGGGAGCTAGGTGTCATTTTTAAGTCATTTAGGCATTCAGGACTGAGTCCCATAGAAAGTCAATTGACTTTCACTCAAGTGACTTTTGAAAATGGAACTTAACCATTTAAAAAAATTTTAAAACAATGTGTGTGGTAGGGCAGTTTGTCAGAGAGTTCTTGCAGAACAGGCCCAGGCCCCTTTCATGCAGTGGGACTGCTTGCGTGAGTAAAGTGCTCAGTTAACTTTTTAAGAAAACCCCGAGAAAATGGAACCTTTTTGCTGCTGTCAATATCTGGCAGAAGTGTTATGTATTGGGACCAAAAGTATCCCTAATGCAGCCACACTGAAATCAGCAGTTATATCAAGGGTGTGCCCCATGGGTTCTGTGATAGGAAACCTTGTGTCTAGTATCTTAGCGAGTTCTTTGGTTTGTAATATTTTTGGGATGGGAAGAGGAGTTGTAAGATGACCAAAACTATTCAGAGGTTTGGGGTTGTTTATTTATTTATTTAAATGCATTTACTACAGGTACTTTGAATACTGAGCAACCCAGCCTCTATTCTCAAGAACATGTAGAGGGGTCATTGAAGGTGGATTTAACGGAAGGCAGGAAAACTCCAAATATGCCCTCGATGAACACTGGTTCTAGGAGAATGAAAATTATTATTCACCATTCATATAGCACAGAACATGCTAGTCATTTTACAAGCAATTAAACAGATCTCTGCCCTGAAGTGTTTGCAATCCATGTTAGGGACAGTCATACAAAAGGACAGCTAAATGGAATCAATGAGGTCTGACAGTGAAGAGAAACAAAGGAGAGAGAATGACATATTCAATTTAAATTAATTTTCTGTCATCTCTAACATCCACTTTTTATGGTACCTCTCTGCAGCAACTCCAATGTCTGCAGAGAATACGAGTGATCTTCATGCACCCTTATGTCTAACCACATCTGTAATCAGACTTAGAGATGCTGTCTTTACTTAGAGCCACAACCTTCAATCGCCTTTTCAGATTCCTCGTAGTAAATTCACTGAGTGTGCTCTGCATTCAGCAACTAATATATAAATGAAGAGACATCAGTTCTGAACTTTTGACCAAATCCCTGACCATGCATCTGGCACCAGACCAAGGATTCAAAAAAATCCAAGGTTTGAGCAGGTCTGTATATTTACTTATTTTGAGGTCCCATATTGAAATTCTTATGCTCAGCTTCCCACACATGTATTTCTTTGTGAAAAGGAATCATTGTTTCCTCCCAGTGATCCAGATTGTCACATTTACTCACATTGAGTAGTAGATCTTACCACTGATTGGAACTACTTGGAGAGTTAGGAACTACTCTGAGTGAGTAAGGGTGGCAGAATCTCATACCATACAACTCCCTTAGGAACAAAGGGCCATCGCAAACCTCACCAGCTTCTGAGGTTCATTTTTTTGAGCTTGCCTTCTCTAATAAACAGGTAGCAACAGGTATATTTAAAAAAATACACCCCACCAAAAAAAAAAAAACAGCCACCCTACCAAACCAAGACACTCCACTGCACACACTTCTCCCTGTAGGGAGAGGGTGAGAGAACAAACATGTGACAATGTATAATCACATTTCTTAATGAGCTACTGGAGGGTGCTCTGGTCATATGATAAACACAGTAAAATAACATATAGCATAGGATTAGAATACTATGCTATTTTCATAAATCACAGAAGGCAACATTTCCTGTTATCACCTGAGGGAAAGTCTTGGGATTACAAAGAGCAAGATAGGGAACTCAATACGAGGGAATAGAAGAGGGAAGTTGGAAGGCACTAAAATGAAAGGGCGTCAGAGCTTTGTCTATACTCAGAGGAATGACATGCCTCTAAACAGCAAAGGAAATAAACGCAGTACTTTCAGTGGATTGATTCTGAAACTCTTACTATACAGTCTGACCACTAAATGGCACCATTGCTTGTCTCATTTTTTATTTTCTAATTGTAGTGAGGCGGAGTGGCCTCCCTCTGGACTTGAAAGCGAGGGACCACTACCCATCCTACCCCCTTGGCATAAGTACTGAGGCAGGGCAGGAAGTATAAAGAGAGGGGCCTTCAGCTTAGTTGCCAGTGCACCAGAGAAGAAGGTGGATGTCACTTCTAGGGAGCCGAGCCTTCTCTGAGACCCTGGAGAAGCAGCCAAGCAAACCAGCACCCTACTGCCTAAAGAGGAAGAGGACCCAAGGGGTCACTGAAGTGGTCACCACCTGGCTGCTAGGCAGCAAAACGGAGCCCCAGCTCTATGGAGAAACATCAATTAAGTGGGGTAGGAGGTAGCCCAGGCAAACCAGACATTGATCTGGTTGTGCACATGGGAAGCAAGGCAGTGTATTTCAGTTTCCCTGCTGACCCAGTGGAGGGACCATCTGCCACTAATAGGACCATGGGTTGGGACCCGGTGAAGTAGAGAAGTCCCAAGTCCCTCTATCCTCTTTGCCGCTACCCCACACCTGAGGATTGGCAGCACACTCACCCTAGGCCTGAAGGCCTCTGCCTTGATTATTGGTTGCCCCAGCCAGGATGCTGTGGGCTCTAGACCAGAGGTTCTCAAACTGGGGGGTGGGCTCCCCTGGTGGGGGGAGAGGAATTGTATTCTGGGGGGGTCACAAGAAGCTTTAGGAGAAGAAAAAAAACGTACTGCACACATTTTATCCACAGCAGTGAATAACTAGCAAAGTTGATTCCTCCAAACATATCAGGCCCTCAGATGGGGCTGTGCATTTTGACAGATTTCTGTTAAGTCTGCACTGCATTATACGAACTCATAGCCATCTGTACGTTAATCCGTTTGCTACAATGGGGTGGTGCTCATTTAGTTGTAAGCATCGACCACAATCACAGTTTTGCTTTTGTTCTCATTACAATGGCTCATTGGCTCTGTTTGAATCAATGCCTTGCTGTATTTAATATTTAGTGAAAGTTGCATGCTGATTTTTTTAAATCGGTGTATGTACTTGTGTGGTGGGAAGGGGAGGCGTAAAACTACTACAGACTCAAGTAAGTTTGAGAACCACTGCTCTAGACTGTTGACTGCCTTATCCAGGAGGCTCTAGGCCAGTGGTTCTCAACCTATTTACCATTGTGGGCTGCATATCTCTGTGTGTTATGTGGGCCACATCCACGCAATATATATGCTATCTATATGGCCCTGAGGATATCACATGGGCAGCAGCAGCAGTATGCTGACTGGGCCACAAGCGGCCTGCAGGCCACGGGTTGAGAACCACTGCTCTAAGCTAAAAATAGCTTATTGCTCTGCCCCACCCAGAGGGCCAGAGCCCTAAATTGTTCATTGCTGTCTGCTTTAGCCAGGAGGCTCTACGCTAAAAACTGCTAACTGCTCTGTGCCGCCCAGGGGACCAGAGCCCTAGACTTTGATTGCCGTCAACCCTAACCAGGAGGCTGCAAGCTGTAGACTGCTTGTTGTTCAGCCCCAGCCACCGGGTCCTAAGCCCAACTACCGTTGCCTGAAGCAGTGAGGTGGACTGGCTTCCCTCCACATTTGAGAGTGATGTACCACTACACTAACACATACAACCTTTACATGAAACAGCAACATTAAAAGCCTCTTGTTTCGATACGTTACCTTGCAATCAAAATTTAATATTTTTTTAAGTTGTAGTTAATAAAAAGAGATATCTTTCTGCTTTTAGCACTTCGTTTTCATTTCCTTCCAGCTAATGCCAGCAATAACTGGTGCTTCAGCAACTTATTACTCATTAAATACTCATTTAAAACACCTTTTCTACTGTATATTTTGGATTATAGAAAGTGTTTTTGATACTTCATTCCATTTTACAGTACATGCTTTTTTGTCCAAATACCATCAAAGCTTAGGTTCTTTCATTTCAAACCAGATTTTTTTTAACTTGTTTTATTTTATTTGTTAAATTTCCAGGCTTAGATTTAGTTAAAATGTTTAATGGAAAACATAACAGTATTGCCCTGAAATCCAACAAAACTTGGGGGAAAATATTCTAATAAATACATATAATATTCAAGTTCACTTTTATTAGACACTCTAGGTCTGCCAGAAAAAAAATTGTGCTTTTAAATTGTAATCTATATCCTCTTTAAAGTCCTACAGATGCATTTGGTGTAGGATCAAACTACTTATTTTATATAATATTAATACTTTCCCACTTTGCTAATATATTTTGTTTTAGACTGACACCAAGTCTTTTGCACTCACAACAATTTCTGATAAACGCAATTATTTAAAACACAGATTTGGAGTTTTTGATTTGTAATTTGTTTAAGGAAAGTTCATTTTGTTTATATTATTCCTTCAGTGTTATCAGCTCTGGAGATGGATGGGAAATGTCTATTTATGCACAGAACTGGTACAGAACGGACCACAGTAGTGCAAGCTTCCTCTTCCTCACTGATCTGTATTAACAATAAACTCCCTGTAGGTGGGGAGAAGATAGTTAAGTCTTGATGCTGCTTCAGTGCTGAGCTCTCTCCTAAAATGTCCACCAAGAATGTTAATTAGCACCATTTTTCATCACATTTCCAAGGGTTTACTAGGAACTGGAGTGAAATCACTAGACAATCATCAGATGCTACTAATATTTGGTGACTACTGACCTTGTCAAAATTCAAATCTTTGACACAGAGATGAAAGAGGATTATGGTGCTTGAACTGTTGATTCCCTGTATATTCATATGCAGTTTCCCATTTCATATAAAGTTATTATACATATTGTCACAGTTCAGGGCAACTGCACATGCATTCCTCCCGCATCCCTTCCCCACAGTGGTCCCTCAAGAGCCCCTATTCTTAGGCTTTCAGCTCTCTAGCTGTTGCCTATCTTGGGCGGAGATCCATGTCTCACTACCTTCTGACCAGGATATGTCCAGGCTGAACAGTTCTCCCTGCCTTCACTGTGTAGTTCTGACCAAAGACAGTCTTCCTCAACAGACCTGCTTGCTTTCTTTTCAGAGACTGCTAACAGTGCAATTGCTCCAGATATAAGTTACCACATAGAGTTCTTTTTAAGTAAGCATACTTTATTCTTAAGGTAAAAAGCATTACCGAGAAAACGTATTAAAGGCAATAAAAGAACCTATACACATGCTAATCAGCTTAACAGGCATCACCCCATCTGAGGGGTTTCTTTGTGGTTACAAGTTCATCATAGCTTCATCTCAGAACAAGTATACAGTCTTATGGGGCCTTATCAGGGTTCCCTCTCCCCTCTGAACTCTAGGGTACAGATGTGGGGACCCTCATGAAAGACGCCCAAGCTTATTTCTACCAGCTTAGGTTAAAACTTCCCCAAGGCACAAATTCTTTGCCGTTGGAGGGTACGCTGCCACCACCAAGTAATTTAACAAAGAACCAGGGAAAGGACCACTTGGAGTCCCTATTCCCCCCAAAATATCCCCCCAAACCCTTACCCCCACTTTCCTGGGGAGGCTTGAGAATAATATCCTAACCAATTGGTTACAAAGTGATCACACACCCAAACCCCTGGGTCTTAGGACAATAGAGAAATCAGTCAGGTTCTTAAAAGAAAAAAGAAAAAAAAGGTAAAAATCACCTCTGTAAAATCAGGATTGAAAATACCTTTACAGGGTAACAAAAAATTCAAAAACACAGAGGATTTCCCGCAGGGCCAAACTTTAAAGTTACAAAAAGAAAACCAGGAATACACCTTCCTCTCAGCACAGAGAAAATCACAAGCCAAAACAAAAATAAGCTAACACATTCCCTTGCTAGATACTTACTAATTCTAATGGAGTTGGATTGCTTGCTTCCTTGATCTGTGTCCGGCAAGCACACAAAACAGACAGACCTCCACCTCCCCCACCCCCGATTTGAAAGTATCTTCTCCCCTTCTTGATCCTTTTGGTCAGGTGCCAGCCAGGTTACCTGAGCTTCTTAACCCTTTACAGGTAATAGGATTTTGTGCCTCTGGCCAGGTGGGATTTTATAGTACTGTATACAGGAAGGTTGTTACCCTTCCCTTTATATTTATGACAGGCCTCATTAGACCAAGTCCTTCCAATCCTCCCCAAAGGATTGGGGCCCTCTGCGGACCAGTGGTCATATCCATTTACCTGATAAGGAAGAAGGCCTTGAATCAGTTTAAAGTCCAGAAGTCTTTTTTTTTTTTTCTTTTGGTCTGGTGGTCTCCAGACAACCCAGTTTGAACTAGTTGTGCTTATCTCCCCAGTTGGTTAGCTTCAAAGGCTGATAACATAGGAAGCTCATTAGCACCCCCATCCTTACTAGAGAAGGTACATACCATGCTACAATACAACATACACAGTTGCATTTTTAATACACAATGTACCCCAAAGGCGTTAACCCTAATTCGATAAGGTTTAACTTAACTCAGTAAGGTTTGAATAAGGTTAAACTTAATTCAATAAGGTTTAAACAATAAGGTTTCTTCAGGATATTGTCAGTCTGTCATAAAATCAAAACATTCACAAACATAAGCAATAAAACACAATAAGAAGTGCAGGATGCTAGTGATGGGAGAACTTCAGAATGCCAAAGCAGTGCAACGAGGCATTAGTGTACATGAGAATCAGGCTTTATAATTTTCAGATGCTTCTCTGACCCTCCTGGGTCTGTTCAAATTCTGATCAAGCCAGAAATACTACTAAAATGTCTTCCAACACTTTGGCATTTCTGTTCTTAGACCCAGATGCACAACAATAAAATCTAACGGGCAGAAAGATTAACCAGGTTTCTGTGGACCACAAAAAAGATTTTGTCTGAGTTTTGAGTCAAGCTTCAATATACATGCTTTGAGTGTTTCTTAATCCACCTGCAAAAGATGGATCTCATAAAACTTCATATCTATTGTATTTATTAAAATTGTTATATTTAGTCCCACCTCATGCAATTAAACTACATTATTACACAGGCCAGAACTCTCAGACAGATTCCTCCTTTCCTAATGGTCTCTTGATAAAAAAAAAAAATCATAACACTGTTCTGCTTATCGGTTTAGAGTGCAGAAAGGGCCATAGGAGTTGTGTCTCAGATTCAAATAGGAAAAAACATTTAGAAACCAGCTCCTATATGTCTGCGTTTCTATCCCAGACATATGGTCAAAATAAGGAGTATATATAAGCCCATTGTCAGTGATTTCAGACCTCTTCGGTCTCCTTCATATTTGGCTTCCCACTGCTCCCATTGGCCAGGAATGGTGAACAGTGACCACTGGGAACTGTGAGCAACCGTACCTGCGGACGCTCAGGTAAACAAAGCATCTTATGGCCCGCAGCAGGCAGCATTATCTCCTGCAAATTGTAACCAACATTGTTTGTCTGAGTGACTGGCTGACCAAGAAGTAAGACTAAGTAGACTTGTAGGATCTAAAGTTTTACATTATTTTATTTTTTAATACATTTTTGTACATAATTCTACATTTGTAAGTTCAACTTTCATGATAAAGAGATTGCACTACAGTACTTATAAGAGGTGAATTGAAAAACACATTTTTTTTGTTTTTTACAGTGCAAATATTTGAATAAAAAATAAATAAAGTGAGCACTGTACACTTTGTATTCTGTGTTGTAATTAAAATTAATATATTTGAAAATGTAGTAAACATCCAAAATATTTAAAATAAATGGTATTCAATTGTTAACAGCGTGATTAATCACGATTAATTTTTTAAATTGCTTGACAGCCCTAACAGATAGCCAAATGTGAAGTAGACTGAACAGGTCTGAAATCACTGCCAATGGGCTTATATTTGTATCTAGGGGGAAGTATCTAAGGGTGCAGTATAGAATCAATTAAAATCAGATTTTCTGGTTTCTAACTGGTGTCACTTTAACTCATTAAAAAAGGGTTAGTAAACCACTGCAATATGATAGGCGTGAGAGATGCAAATTTGTACCCTGTAACACATGTTGCTAGTGATTAAAAAAACTCAGTACGGTGACTAATGTTAATGAATTGTGCATACCATAAACGCTGAATTACCCTTGTAAGTACAAACATCACAAAAGCAAATTGTGATAGAAAAGAGCATCAAATGCCAACAATTAGAATTTCCTTCACAAAGAGGTTTTACAATAGGCTATTCAGGTAGACCCATTAGTCACTGTTCTCAACTAGCACTTGTAAATGTACTGAATGGTACAGTCCTGTCTTTCAGACACACAGTACAGTGAATTTCTATACTCTGAAATTCACTGTACTCACTGAAGTATTTTTAGCATTATATGACTCATTCCTGCATGGTGCAGAATGCCTGTTTACATGTACTTGTTGGTAAGATGATGGGATTCAGTCACAAACCAGATGACCTGAGATGAAAATCTCTAATTCAAGTTTTCTTAACAACATGCAACCACTTGATAAGGTAAAATCACTCTAGTGTATGGGACAGATAAACATCTAAGCACTCAAAGACATCCAAAATATTCTTAGTTTTTGCAAGTCCACATCTACCAAGTAACAAATCTACTGGACCGAACAGAGTCTCTCTGTTCAGTGCACATGGTTATCTACCAGCTAATTTTGAAGTGTGATTTTACTAATTTCACAATCATGCTTCTTTTGGGGACTGAGGGGATCTTTTTGGATTTGTCTACAATATTCAATTTAAAACAGTTTAGGTTTAGGTCGGTAGCTGACTACCACCACATATTTGATATGTCCAGGTCAACATTTTTCAAATATGTACAAATTCGTTCCATTTTAAAACATGGGATTTTCAAATGAGCCTAATGAGTGTTAAATGCCCAACGCTCATTGAAAGAAATTGTAATGGGAGTCATGTGCCTAACTCCCTTAGGCTCCTTTGAAAATCCCAGCCAAGTAACAATGTCTTAAAATAAGAGTCTCTAGGAGTCAGATGTGAAATTATAAACTCAGAAAAGAGTGTTCAGACACTGGGTGCCAATTCAGCCCACTATACAGGTAGTCTTTACTCACAATATTGAGATCCAACTTCAGGTCTGATTTCAAACTCCCACATCTTGGAATTCAGAGTACAGGCCATCTCTACCAGAAACCATGTGGTGTGTTCTCTGATCTGTAAGCAGCCATGTCAGGTACAAACTTCTACTGAACACTGTTTAATACACAAGCGGCCCAGAGACACAGGGAGGGAAGCTGCTGAGAATCAGTGGAAAATAATATGGGAAAATCGAGGGGAAAAAAGCATCCCAAAACATTCAGATTAATTTTAATTGGATGCAAAGGGCATTTGTATTGCCACCATCTTACCATCCTCTCAGACAAGTGCTGGCATTGTAACAAACAGCTGGGGAATAACATGCTTATGTTCTCATGGTGTGAGTATTTACAAAAAAAATTGGGAGAACATATGGTACACACTATTGGGAATGCCACAGAAAAAATATACTATGTACCCCATTTGGTGCATCTTTGGAACTTAAACAAAAAACAAAAAAAAACAAAAAACGGGCTGCATGGGTAAAGCAGCCTCCAAAATGGTGAGCCAGGAATTGCGTTCAGGGAGACAAAATATAATGATGGACTGGAAAATGGCAGGACAACTATCACTCAACAGATGGTTTTCAGAGATTTTTTTATGCTGTGGTTATGGAACACAAAGTGGATAATATAAGAGCAAACTACTGTATGTCTCCACACAAAAAAACACAAGATCTGATCAATACCTTATGCAAGAACTATAACAACTTTCCTCACAGGAAAGTTGTCTGAGTTACGAAAATGTCTCCCCCACTTCAGCATTGTACTGAAAACTATGTTTAACCATTCCTCATTTGTCTTACTTATTTTGGCAATTCTACCCACAGTTCCACTGAGGTAAATCAGCATGCAGTCAGTGCAACTTCTCTGGATTTACACCATGTTCAGTAAGAGCAGAATTTGGTTTATTGTTTGTAGGTATGACTAACTTCTGCAAGAGTACAGGTATTTATAAGATAGTGTAACAAACTCCATTGCAGGGTGTCTCTGTGAATGTTGTACACTAATCCCTTGGATGTTTAGTAGTGTGCTGGGTATACCACAAGCCCAGAGGCAATTTGTAACCATGCCTCAGTGGGTCACAACTGAGGATGTGAAATTCAGGATGAACTGCTAAGAAATAAGGCAGATACACCCCAAGACTGGTGGCTAACCCCCACAGGATATACCAAACCAGCAACAAAAGTAAATTTCTGTTTCCCCACACTGGCTAACAAGAAACATAAAGGCAGTTTCCTCAGGCATTCCAATTCTTATGTCACTACCAAAAACACTGGATTCAGAGATGAGTGGTTCTTTATAACCAGTCTCATCAAACAATAGGTTTTTCTGATCCCAAAGGACCAGCCACACACCCAGGTCAATATATAACTTAGATCTTACCCCCAAATCATGCTGATGCCAGTCCTTTAGTATCTAAAATCTAAATGTTTATTCAAAGAAAAGAAAGAAAGAATGTTAAAATTGGTTAAAGGAATCAAATACATACAGTAATTGCAAAGTTCTTGGATCAGGCTTGTAGCACTGATGGAATAAACTGCTGGCTTGATAAGTCTCTGGCTGCTTCAAAATAATTGGAAGGTCCTCAGCCCCTTGGTTAGAATGCTCCCATTAGTACAAGTTCATAGTCCAGATGCTTGCACAAGAAAGAGGCTGGAGCAGGATAGAGGCAAAATGGAGGGGTTTCCAGGGCCATTTATACCCTCTGCTATGTGTAGGGAAACCCATTGTTTCAAACAAAAACCTCAGCACAGGTAGTGGAGAATTGCAGGTGACCAGATAATGTTTGGAGTCACATGGGCAAGTCACATGTTCATGCCCAATTTGCTCAGTCATTGCAGGAAGCCATTATCTATATTCCAGACAGCACATAGGACAGTCCACTCAGTGTAGATGGGCATCTTCCATGATCCGTTGTCAGTTAAGTGTCCTTTTGATGGACCACTCAATTTGAATAGTACCTCCAAGATGTGCTGGCTAACTATTTCGTGGGCATTACCCCAGGAGCAAACATTTGAAATCCAGGTATAGAGCAAATATTCATAACTTCAAATACAAAAATGATACAAGCACACATACAGCATAATCATAACCAGCAAATCATAACCTTTCCATAGACACCTCACTTGACAACCTTTGCACAAGATTTGCTGCAAATATATATCAGTGGTTACAACAATGTTCTATATAGTCATATTTTAATTAGATAACATCACACAAGTATTGTAGGAAGAGAGCTGGTTTAAGTTTTTCTTTCAAAACTTCTGTCAGTGAAAAATGGCTTTGTCATGAATACTGAAATGTCCATTTTCAAAGAATTTTTTTTTTTGAGTTTTTGATGAAGAAATGAGAACTCAAAAGCCAAAATTTCCAGCCAAAATATGGTTTTCAGACAAAATAGTTTGCTTTTGGGGCCAAACTTTCTTACTAGTTTGACAAACTTGAAAATTTTGGAAGTCTTTTTATAATGAGAACATTTTGATTTGTCCCAATTTTGCATGGGAACAAAATATATTTCCCAACTATCTCCAGTTGTAGGTGCCCCAAGCACAAGCCTTTTCAAGACCGACCCTTTGATGGGTTCCAATGAAACTTACACACTTTGGTTAGCTAGGATTTCTGTGACAGGATGTATCTACCCCCTCACTGGCCCCACAAGGGTTAACTGTGCATTGCAAGCTGAGGAAGCCATGCCCCTCCGTCCTTGCTGGGCATGTTCAACCTGAAGGCAGGGAATAAAGGGAAGCAGCCCAACTCAGTTCGGTGGGACCGCTGATGAGGACAGACGTACTGAGAGTTACCTCCATGGAAAGGACTGAGTCACTGCGGACCTCACCAACAGACAACTCCAGAGACCCAGAGGATCCATGGACTGCCGTACTGGGAGACTGGGTAGCACGTGACACTAGTCCGGTCATCTGTGTGTTTCAGTGGGATTCCCTGCTGACCCAGTGGCGGGACAACCCCCCTTCCCTGGCCATTCTTAGGCCATTCTGGGCTGAGAGCCGGTTGAGCAGGTGGTCCTGGGTCCCCCTACCTCCTACTGCCAGCCTCACACCATGGTGGCAACTGCCTCTGCCTAGATCTCAGCCTTAGGCCTAGAGGCTTGCAGTTGTCTACTGTTCACCAGAGTTGGAACACTAGACTATTGAGACTGTTTGTTTGTTTGCCGCCCCGTCCTCCCCGACAGCCAGAGCAATCGAGACTGTTTGCTTGCCACTATGCCCTGTCTGAGGGCCTGAGCAACCCAGACTGCATGGGCCTCAGACCCAAAGGACTCTGACCACTAGGCTGCACTCTCCCGTTTTGTGGGTGAGGCCATCAGAGAGACTTGAGCAGCTGGGCCATAAGCTCCCTGCTGACCACATGTGACCAGACACCCCTTGATTCTCCAGCCAGAGTTCAGCTTTATTATCTGTCTCCCAGAATCTACTTTGGGACCACGTGTACAATCTTCCTGCCTGTCCTGTGTCCACCTGCCAAAGCTACTGCTGGCCCCCTGACAACAGGGTTTGCCTCTGTCTAGATCTTAGCCTTTGCAGCCCAGCTCCCAGGCAGCTGCCTCCAGCCTACTGCTCCTGTTCTCATGCAGAACCACCACTCTCTAGCCCCTGACCCTCGCCAACCTCAATTTGTACTTCCCTTCCTGTACTGGAGGGATTATGGAGCCTTCTATTGACTGGATGTGGAACTGGTGGGAGAGTTGTAACACAGTCTTGTAGTGCGCCAGCATATTCCTTACAATAGGAGAAACAGTGATTTTCATAACAGACAGTTCATGATTCTGTACATAATATCTGCCAAGGGATAAATACATAGTTATTAAAAATAACTTACAGCAGTGACTCCTCAAAATTATAAATCTTGGGCTGGATACCCCATCTAACATGGCACTAAACCGGCCAGAGATCTGTGTAGGAGAATTCACATACATGATCTGAAATCCCTGAATATGACTTACCAGCTATGCCTGCCGGACAATTCCATCCAGGCCCCAAATGCATATGGAGCATGCCATTTTGTTCTACATGATGGTGTCCTCCACATAGTGATGTCTCGCAAGCACTGATCATGTGAGGTCACTCCTTGCATGCAAGTGTAGAATTGCACTCCTTACTGAAAAAATCATAGCATGCCACTTCTCCTGTCAGGAATCTCTGTCAGCATGCTGCCTTCTATGTCAGTTTCCCCCTACCCCCACCGCACAATAAGAGGAAAGAAGGAAATGTCAAGGGCAGGAAGGAGTATGGCAGAGACTTATGCCAGCGGCAGAAGTTAGAGTAGGCACTCCTCCTACTCCAACTAGCAGATCTGCCTGACTGAGGGTAACGAAGCACAAATGGCTCCCTGCATTCATCGTTGTCCACTGTGGAGAATCATGGCCCTAATATTATGACTGTTGTGAAAAATCTGATGTACTGCAAGACAGCGGAGTATTGTGCTTCAGATGGATTCCTATATGAAAAAATCTGTCTTGGAAGAGAAACTATAAAAGCTTGGTTAAAAGTGTAGTATGACAAGGAAAAACTATTTTTTCTTAAAAATCTAAACTAAAGTGACTCAGAAGATATACACTGTAGGGAGTAAATACTGTAAGTTAAGTAACAAGAGTACCATTTTTAAAAGGATATTTTTCCTGACCATAACCACTCTTTAAAAAATGTTGGAAAAAACTGAGCAGAGCTCAAACCTAACAAATCTTTATCCAAATATTGATCTATATTTCTAGTGTAAACAAACCAAAAAGGGATGAGACACTATATGAAGCAGAAAAAACACATTGATCTTGAGATAACAGTTTGAGCTTATAAATCGAACATATTTGGTATGAACATTGTGGAAAGAGAATAAATACCTAACATCAAGATGTCAGCTTTATATAAGCTCTTCTCTTGATCATAACTACAAAGTTAACGGTATTTTTAATGTCAGTTTTACTTTAAAAGTTAAATAGATTTGTTTCCATCTATATAACCGGCCTCTGCTTTTAGAGGCTGAAACCAAAACTAAACAGTACATGTGGAAGCTATTGACTTGTGCAGCATAATCATAAATAACAACCTCACTGAGGAACAATGCTAGGTTTATGACAGATGACATACTGCTTCCTCCTAAATATATATTGTATTACTTCAGTGTGATTGGCAATACTTTAAACAAAATGCAGCTATTTTCCAAAATGGTGTATTTTCTATTAATACAAACTTTAACCCTCTGTTATACCAATATAATTATATGAAATGTGTCTTTTATTAAATATAAAAAGTTTCAGCATGGTTAGACTTACTTCTGGTCTATTCAGGTTCTTAGGCTACATCCATCACTATCATACCTGAGAATAATGTTGTTTTCATTAGTTCTCCAGGATTTTGCTTCTGCTGGAATCAGTAACAAAATTCTCAATAATTTCAGTGAGAACAAGATAGGGCCTCAGATCTCTCATGCATAAAAATCCATTCCAGCTAGCAAAATTAGGAAACCATGGGGAAAAAAATTAATTCTTCTACTCACCTACTCAGAGGAATTTTATTCAAGACAAACTATTAACAGCAAGCAATGTACCACAAATAGATAAAGGAACCTGGGGTTGAATTTTAATATTGGAGTTTGCATATCAGAATTCCTGAGGCATATGCAAAAATGTATAGGCCACAGGTTCTGATCCTGCAGGCCAGAATCCTGCTAAGGGCTAGCGCTAGTTGGGATTTTTATTTTTTGACAAATCGGAGAATGCCAATTCAAAGGCTTCTCACACTGACGTGGGGAAGGAGGGGAGAGAGGGAGAGTAACCCTCAGAATAGCCAATCGTCCTGGGGTCTTCTTGAATTAGAGCAGGGAGTTAAGTCTAGGTCTCCTACATCACAGCTAAGTGCCCTGACCCCTGGGACATTGGCTTTTCTGGCATGTGTCTGTCTCGGTCTCTCTCTTATTTATTGTGAAAAAGGTCACATTTTTGTCCTGATGTGGAAAGACGACAAATTTTGAAACTTCAAATTTTTTTTTGTAAAACAGAATCATTATTTTCTGGCCAGCCCAACTAAGGGCTCACAAACAAGTTCAGAGGGGATCACAATCACCCTCTCTCTTTCCGGCTAGATGGGATGAGGGTCCCATAACTTTGGGGTTGTACCATGATATGGAAAAGATTAAAAAACAATGATCTATTCTAAAAGCACACTGCTGCTATCGGGACGAGTTCTGTAATCCTGAACGGCGCAAGTCTCCCACTGATTTTATGGGAATTTTGGTCCATTAAGGACTGCAGAACTTAAGCCTCAGTGACTAAACAACAGTTGAATCCTGTATCAATTGAAGTCAATGGGAGTTTAGCTATTAACTTCAACTGGAAGCTTAACAACCAAAACTCACATGGGAGAATTCAAAATCCATAGCATAAACTAAGGGTATTTCTACACTGCAATTAGACTCCCATGGCTGGCCCATGCCAGCTGACTTAGGCTCACTGGGCTTGAGCTAAGGGGCTGTTTAACTGCAGTGTAGACATTTGGGCTTGGTCTGAAGCCCAGGCTCTAGGAGCCTCCCACTTCGTAGGGTCCTAGAGCTCAGGCTTCAGTCCGAACCAGAATGTCTACACTGGCTAAACAGTTAAACAGTCCCTTAGCCCAAGTCAGCTGGCATATGGGTTTTTAACTGCAGTCTAGACGTATCCTAAAGGTACAATCCTTGCATCAAATATGCAGGTGTATGTAGCCCTCTGGTGTAGCTTGTCTAGTATATATCTGTGTGCCAGTTGGTTTGAAAAGATACTATATACAGCTTTCACACCCATGTCTCTAAGATCAGACTTCAGCTGTAAGAATATATTTTTCATAGTGCTGATAAGGCACACTGGGCCAGGTGGCAGCCTTGGTGGTCTCTCATCCTCCTTTATTACTTTGTTTTTCCTATGGAAATCCTTGAACAGTTAAAGACTGCATTTAAAAGCCATTATGATCTAAAGGAGGGATGGCTTTTAGCTTTCATGTTCCTTCCTCAGGCTATCCTGTTTAACATTTTAGCTGTTAAGGAAAGAGCTAAGAGAAAACAGAACCATTTTTATCAGTTATACTTTCTTGCCCCCTGCTGGAAAAATCTATCAACTGAATGTGCAGAACTGAACTTTTAAAAAAATATATTTTCCACAGAGAACATCAAAATAATTGATTCTAAAAAATAAAAAAAACCAACCCTCAAACATGCTAATGAATTTCATTTCTAACCAAGACAAGAGGAGAAATTATTTAGCAAAATGAAATGAAATGAAAACAAGACTTCCTTGGTAAATGCTATTTTTTCCCTTGTACCTTAGATTTAAAGGGCCTAGTTTTGCCCTTGCTCTAACACTAATTTAAAAGCAGTGCAGCTCCACTGAGTTCAAAGCAGTTAATCTTGATTTACGCCAGTATAAAAGACTTCAGAATCAAGCTCATTCACTGCAAGTCGTCTCATGCCTACAAAAAAAACCCCTATAACTTTGTAAGAAAACTATATGAGAAAAAAATCATTCGGGCAAATGGACACAAGTAATATTATGCCTAATATTTTTCTGCAGTGCATATATATTTAGTTTGCTTGGAAACATTCAGTTTGAAAGGGATGCACGGGGCAGTGTTATTTTCCTCCTTATGATATATCATGTTTGGTATTATGATATTACCAGTGAATAAGTGGGTGGTAAGTATGCCACTGTCAGTAAAGAGTATATATACTTTTACAGTTATCTACATAGTAACTTTCTTGATAACAGAGGCTCTATCACTCTTGCATTATGTATCATTATGGGAACATATTTTGTAGTTTATGAGGATCTTTGAGAAAGTATTTTCTCTGCATGTTGAGTTATCTTCACAGTCCCATGCCTCCAACGTTTCTTTAAACAAATACAGCTCCGTGTGAATAGCAGTCACCCTTTAGAAATGCAGTGAGGTCTATTAGCCCTATCATCAGCATTCTCTTTTCCATTAAAGTCCAGTTATGGTGGATTAAATAAGTATAACTGTGTCACAAAGAAGGAAGGGTAGTTCTTTGTTAAGTATGCTGCTGGGAAGAGTCTCTCTGACTTTTTATGCCTCTTTAGGCTTTTCAGACAAGCAGCAGTTCCCTCCTGTGAGTCATGAACCTTTGTAGAAAGCTTTTCTGTCATAAGTAACCTTCTGATTTCTGTTTAGTGACCTTAATCTTCAAAATGACAGGATACCTCTGTGGCGTGGAAAATTTTTCCTTTTACACTCCATCCAATGTGGAATGACTCACACGAATAAGCGTATCATATTTAGAGAAATGAATATTTTCATTCAACCATTCTTTTTCAATGAATACTTTCAAAGACCAGGTCTTAGCTTGATACAGAGACAAGTGGTCATCTCTGATGTGATAAAACAGATGGAATGTAGATGTGAGCAGAACAGAATCATGTGTCCTTTTGCATTTTTCAGTTGCAGGGGGATTCAAGCCTAGATTGTTCGTTTGAAAGGCCTCAGTGATCCCTGACATTTATCTTACTGTTATTAGTCAACAATCCAAATCAAGCATTCTCAGCCTTTTTCATAGTGTGGACCAGATATTAGAGAGCTTGGGCTGGGTATTATCTCTCCTTCCTTTTGCAAGTATTCAGGGCATCTTCAGCTCTCACTAGTGGCTGCTTATCATCCCTGTGGCAAGGACAGTAATTGCTTATGCATAGCAAAGTAAAGTCCTTTTAGCTCTTTAATGCAATGTATCCCCTGAAAACACAAAAGACAACCAACACAATTCAGCCAGCAAACTCTCTGCAGACCACCTGCGGTCCACAGTCTTCAAAGTGAGAGCAATTGATCTAAATTGTATTTTTTATATATATATATATATATATATATATATATATATATATATATACACACACACACACACACACACACACAGCGGCAACATTCATGACTCGATCATCTGTAAATGTCAGGCTCTAAAACACAATTGTAAATATCTGCTCAAACACATCAACATTTCTCTCTGCCTTAAGTTCTTTCCCAAGAGGAAAAGAAATCAAAGATGAACTATTAGCAGGACTGTATGGTTCAGGGAGTTGGTAATGTCATCCAGAGGCTTTCACCTCTAGGATACAAGTTCAAATCCACTCCATATCAGTAACGATCCATAGTGGCTTTTCAAGTGACCTGTTCGAAATGAGTTTGTGTTCCAAACCCAACTCCTGTGGGAACTGTGTTCACACCACAAAAACTACCAGCACAGCTGCCAACCTTGTTAGTGGCTTCAGCAGAAAGGCCAAGGATTAATTGGGAATATGATTGGTCTACTCATAAGCATCAAATCTGTGCGTACTCCAGGGCTGGAGCACCCATGGAAAAAAATTAGCGGCAGCCAGCCACCAGCTCCCCTTCCTTCCGCCCACTCTCTCTCACCTTTGGCCCTGGCCGATAAACTCCTCCCCGTCCCAGTACCTCCTGCACACTGCTGAACAGTGCAGGAGCAGGGAGGGGCCTGCTCAGGGGAAGGGGCGGAAAGAGTGGGGGAAAGGGTGGCGTTGGGGCAGGCCTGGGGTTGAGCGGGGGTTGAGCACCCTCAGGGAAAATTAGAAGCCGGCACCTATGGGTCTACTCATTCACTCTTAGAAGTGGTACTCTCCAACATCAAAATACAGGAACACTGGCAGGACACTGGCTGCTAAGAACAGTATCAGCTCATGGGTTCTTCTGATGTGTCATTTCTTCTAAAATGGGCACTCTGCCATGGAGCCATGAGTGATGATGAAAGGGAGGCAAAACAAAGCACTTGAGAAGAAGTGTGGACCCAAGGTTCAAATCCAGCCCGGGAGGATACAAGTGGAAGGTGATCTGTTCTATCTTAGCATTCTGCATCACAGCAAGTTCTTCTGTTACTCACAGGATAGCGCAGCTGTATCATACCTACCAGCCTTTGGTTTGTGCTCCCATGTTACCAGTGATGTCATTAAACTGGGGAGGCATATTCATCTTCAGCCCCGTGTTCTTGTGTATTCAAGTCAGGTTCAGTAATGTTTACATTGACAGCAGGATCCTGCCTGGGACAAGGCCAGAAGGCTAACTTTAGTGCCACTACCCTGCAGCACCTGTGTGTATGTACAATGATGTACATATTTATTGTGCGGACTTCCAATTCTTTTGGTCCTCCTACTTCTGCTGCTATTTGCTATGGACTTGTGTTCATTCCTGGTGTAACCTGCATCAAGCTATTGTAAGCAAACAGAATTATTGTACACGTGCCCTGTGCTGTATAAACACCCTCTCCCTCCTTAACATAGAAGAGCAGCAACAGCATCCTTTAAGTTGGAACTCTACTCTGAAAAGTTACTGTCTAAAACAGCCGATGTTGGGTGCCACATTTATTGTCTCTCATGAATTTTATAGTACAATTGGTCAGTTTACAGGCCAAAAGATGAGATTTGTTCTTTTCATACTCTCAAACCTTCAGACTCAGCCTGGTATCTGAAAGTCAAGCTATATTTTTCTGGCTATGGCATCACCACGAGCAAGAACGATCCTCTACCTGGAACTCACTGTTAATGCACATGCCAGAAAAGTTGTGATTCACCACTATGTTGAAACATTGTCATTTACATCAGTGAAAGCTGTATGTAGAATGATACAAAAATCAGAAGGGGAACATTTTGTACCCATTTTGCACAGGTATAAGTAACTGTACAAGGTGCAAGGCAGTGGAGGAAATATTTTTTCAAAATTAGAGAGGATCATCTTTTATATGACCAATCCAACACGTTAGATTAAAGATACTTCATAATACAAATAGGTCCAGAGAAGCTTTTCTTTTGGACTTCTAAATACAAGTCAATGTTGCAAACCTACTAGTTCCATGACCTCTGCACATTTTCAGGTTCTTCATATGTTTTGACTGCTGTTTAAAGTAGGGTGAGGATAGGCTTCCTGTGCCCTTCTCCATCTCTTTGCATGCTTATGCATCACAATCTAGTCCTAAAAGTGCATTAATTTGGTTTTTTAGCCCAAGTTGCTCCTTTGCTGAGTTTTTAGGGGCCCTTCAGGTTAGTTTTCCATCTGGAACAAAAATCAGTGATTACAGAGTCAGGTATTTTCTTAGTGAAAATACACATGAATCTTGTTCTTTCAAACAGAAATGGAAAAAAACCACCCTCATCTTCCTCTCCCTGGAGAAACCTTGACTCAGGCACCTCTATCCCCACAAGCAGCTGCCATGTGCCTGTCTCTCTCCAGGGCCTCACATATTCTGCTTAACACACATTCGCCCCTCTTCCTCACTCTGAGGATTGAGGTTTACACCGGGAAAACCAATAATCCATGGATTCTTACCAAAAACTAGCATGACCTGGAAATGCACGTACCCTCCTTTCCAGCAGCTATTCTACAACACAAAAGGGACCTCGGAGCTTCTGCTGGCATACCAAGCAGAATTCTTTAACCCACGCAGTACCCTTAACAACACTCTTGAGTATAGTGACTACATGGCATCTTTAGTTCTGTGGGGAGTATCACGCTGTGTGCTTATACATCAATGATACCTAATGAGCAAGCCATTAGCATCTTTTGCCATAACAGCCCCTAAGCAAAGGTTAAGGCCTGGTCTACACTACAAAGTTTTACAAAGAAAACTTTTGCTCTCTCAACATAGCTTTACATGAGTCCACAGTCAATTCTGAGTCCTGCGGACAAATCCTCAGTTTTAGCTGACAAAGTATACCAGCTGCCTGAGTGAGAGAAGCCTCTACCATATACTCCTACCAGCACAGTGCCTGTATGCACATAGAAGTACCTGTACCAGTATATGCAGTCCTCCTGCAGCAATCTCATAATGTAACTATCCCTGCAGCAGTGACCTCTATCTGCTGACCAAATGTCATAGTGACCAGAAGCCCCCATTTAAAATCCACAGAATGTTTTGCAAATGCATCTTTCCCTTCCACCTATTCAAGCACACCAATATAAAAATGGCTCCAGCTTACCCTTGTGCTGCTGCATGGTCCAGGAGGGAAGTCCTAAATTTCCTCAGCCTCTGAGGAAGAGGGGCAATAATGTGTGCAGACCCAACTGCAGCATTCCTGCAGGAATAAAGATGTGTACACTAACATTGCAAAGGCCTAGAGAACCTGGGGTGCAGCAGGGAGGAAGGCCAATGCTAAGTAAAGTGGAAGGAGCTGCAAAAGCTTTATCAGAAGACAATGGAGCACAGTCTGAAATCTGGTGTTGCCCCCAAGACCTGCCCCTATTGTGACTAGCTCTATGACATACTGAGCAAGGATTCCCATACCACTCCCTTCCCAAGAGTGACAGTGGATGCCTCATGAACTGCAGTGAAGGGCACCTGGAACTGATGATGGTGGAGATCATGGAGGATGGAGAAACAGAGTGTGCTGAGCCAACCGATAGCAAGTTGTAGAAGATATAGAGAATATTTGGATCTTATTCTAGTTTCTTTGCCCACTAAGAAGCATGTTGTCTTTTTTTGTTGTTGTTAATCAGTTTTGAATTTGGTGCTGCTCAAATATGCCAGACTGCATATGGAGAATGAAGTCATGTCTTAGAACGGATGCAGCATGAGCAGTACCATCTCAAACGTCCCTGCCAATCTGTCTGAACCTTAATCTGGAGCAAGTAGGCCAATTCTGGTGTGATTTATGTTAGGGTAATTTTACTGAATTTTGACTGAGTTGAACACTGGTTAACCAGGAACCAAATTTCTCCCATGTTCCAAAATGAAAGGGTCCACTCTTATTCCGTAAATGGCCTTTCTGCAACATTACCTTCAAGAGTGCTAATTACTGTCATCTTTAGAGGTGACTTTAATTATGTGGACACCCTTTCATTAACAATGGAATGGAGGCTGTAGAGATATGTTTGTGAGAGATTATAATTTAGAGCTGCTCCCTCATAAGGGACAGTATTGTGAATATAGGAATTAGAGATGTGCCGTGGAAGCTGGGGTTGAGAACACAGTGTAGCTGTGTGCAGCAGTTCACCACAGAAGCTCTCTCTAGTTTGTCTTATTAAACATTTTATTCCTTTCTCATTCCCTGGTTTGTTGTTTAATGAACCCCAAGATCATTACATTGTTTCAGAAGTGCTGAATGAGAAGGAGAATACAGTCTTTTTGAAGTTAACTCCTGTGTTTGAAACAAAGCTGGGGCAAGGGAAGCACATGGAGCAGCAGAGAAGAACAAAGGCTAAGAAGGACGGGGGAGCCAAAAATGGATGTTTTGTACTCGCTGTCCACTCTGCAATTGTCAAACAATGTTGCAGAGAACTGGAAAGAATTCAAAAAGAGATTTGAATTGTGTTTAGCAGTCACAGGGGCAGAGGAGAAAAATGATAAAGTGAAATCATCTATCTTTTTGCATATTGTTGGGGAGGAAGCACTGGATATTTGTTACAACTGTATGTTTGAAAAAGGAGAAAGCATGAAGGTAAGTAAAATGCTGATGAAATTTGAGGAAGTTTGTGTGCCAAAAAGGAATGAAACCTTGAGAGAGAATTTTTTTACATCCATGCAAAAAACTGATGACACCATTGAGCAATCTGTCACAGAATTCAGGAAACTCAGTAAAACCTGTGACTTTGGTGAACTGACAGAGTCTCTGGTCAGAGATAGAAGCATTTGTGGCATTAAAGAAAATGTGTTAAGAGGGAGACTGCTCCGTGAAGGAGACTTAACTTTAGAAAAAGCTCTCCAGAAAAAGCAGGGCAGCAGAAACTGCGAAAGCATAAGCCAAAGAGCTAAATTCACCAGAAGGGGTTATCCATGTACTAAGTGCAAAAGAATATAGCCAGAATAGAGCAAATCAAAGAGTGGAACCACTCTCTATGAAAACCACTGCTAGGAAGGAGAGTGGGTACAGATAGTCATGTGGAAGGTGTGGACCACAGCATGGCCTCATATAGTGTGTTGCTTTTGGGAAATTGTGTCATACATGTGGGGAAAATAATGATTTTGCAAAATGCTGCAGATCCCAAATGCAGAAGAGTCAAGTGCATTCAGTTGAAGTCAACCTTTTTGAGGAGTTTTTCATAGATGCACTGGGATCAGCAAGCCTGATGAGAGGGACTGGATAGTGCCTATGACAGTGAATGGAACAATTATTTCACTGAAATTGGACACAGGAGCTCAGGTTAATATTCTGTCTGAACAAGATTATGAAACCCTGAAAATAAGACCAAAACTGGAACCAACAAAAATAAAAGTAACTGATTATTCTTGAACAAATATACTAATGAAGGGGAGGTGCATTGCTAGCATCAATCATAAAAATACCATTTACAGGCTCCTGTTCATTGCAGAGCCAAAGGACGTGACACCAATTTTAGGCCTGGCAGCATGTGAAAAACGGGTGCTCTCACTACAAGATCATACTGAACCTGGATATGAGGCACTCATTCGGAAATATCATGAGCTGTTTCAAGGGCTGGGTTGCTTACAGAGTGAATACAATAAACAAGCAGGTCCCTCCAGTTGTCTATCCATGTAAAAAGGTGCCATTTGCATACCGTGATCTCCCATTTCTTAACCCAAGTGATAGAGTGTGCCTGAGGAATCACACCTCTAATACTTGGGGTCAAAGGGGTACCATTAAAGAACAGCTGCATCAAAGGTCTTATGTAGTCCAGACAGATCAGGGGGACACATTTCAGTGTAATGAAAGGGATCTAAGAGTAATCCCAGAAAGTTCCAAAACATTGACAGTAGAGGTGGACTCTGGCATTTCCAAACTAATCATTTATCATCAACAAACAAAGGAGAAAGAAAAGGAGTACTAGTGGCACCTGAGAGACTAACCAATTTATTTGAGCATAAGCTTTCGTGAGCTACAGCTCACTTCATCGAATGCATTCAGTGGAAAATACAGTATTTGCTTCAGGTTGGGGGGCTGTCTGTAAGCAAGGACTGGCCTGTCTCCCAAGATTTTTGAGAGTGATGGGTCGTCCTTCAGGATAGGTTGTAGATCCTTGATGATGCGTTGGAGAGGTTTTAGTTGGGGGCTGAAGGTGATGGCTAGTGGCGTTCTGTTATTTTCTTTGTTGGGCCTGTCCTGTAGTAGGTGACTTCTGGGTACTCTTCTGGCTCTGTCAATTTGTTTCTTCACTTCAGCAGGTGGGTATTGTAGTTGTAAGAATGCTTGATAGAGATCTTGTAGATGTTTGTCTCTGTCTGAGGGATTGGAGCAAATGCGGTTGTATCGTAGAATATGCTGAATTGGAATTAATTTGCAAACTGGATACAATTAACTTAGGCTTGAATAGAGACTGGGAGTGGATGGGTCATTACACAAAGTAAAACTATTTCCCCGTGTTTATTTTTCTCCCTACTGTTACTCATACCTTCTTGTCAACTGTTGGAAATGGGCCATCCTGATTATCACTACAAAAGGGTTTTTTTCTCCTGCTGATAATAGCTCACCTTAACTGATCACGCTCATTATAGTGGGTATGGCAAAACCCATTTTTTCATGTTCTCTGTGTATATATATATATATATCTTCCTACTGTATTTTCCACTGCATGCATCCGATGAAGTGGGTTTCAGCCTACAAAAGCTTATGCTCAAATAAATTTGTTAGTCTCTAAGGTGCCACAAGTACACCCCCTCCCCCTGATTTCCTGCTGGTAATAGCTCATCTTAAGTGATCACTCTGGTTACAGTGTGTATGGTATCACCCATTGTTTCATGTTCTCTATGTATATAAATCTCCCCACTGTATTTTCCACTGAATGCATCCGATGAAGTGAGCTGTAGCTCACGAAAGCTTATGCTCAAATAAATTGGTTAGTCTCTAAGGTGCCACAAGTACTCCTTTTCTTTTTGCGAAGTATTCCTCTTTCTTTTTGCTGATACAGACTAACATGGCTACCACTCTGAAACCTGCTATGCCTCAGTGACTTGCAGAATTTCTGAAGCACTTTGTGGCTTGTTTGGCTAAGCTATGCAGCAAAAGTTTCCCAGGGTGTTGAGAAGGAGTTTCTAAATTCCTGTGGTAGCTTTTCTCCATTGGTTAGGTTGCTGTAAATAAAGCCATCGTAATCATTGACAAAACATCCACCAAACTAACACAAAAAAACTAATTAACAAATGCTTAGAAATAACAAAAAATCATAGAATATCAGGGTTGGAAGGGACATCAGGAGGTCATCTAGTCCAACCCCCTGCTCAAAGCTGGACCAATCCCCAATTTTTGCCCCAGAACCCTAAATGGCCCCCTCAACGATTGAATTTACAACCCTGGGTTTAGCAGGCCAATGCTCAAACCACTGAGCTATCCCTCCCCATCCATGCCCAAACCAAAACCCTGGCTCTGAAACCTCCAGAACCCTGGAAAACAAACTTACAAGTCACTCCTCCATAGCAGGTCAAATCAAAGGTCAGGTTCTAAACTCTTCCATTTTGGGGGAAGCTTAGCTCCAGATCTGAGCTTTATAGACTCAATGACATTTGGAGAAATAACATTTTAAATCAGGTTTTAACATGTATGATTCCCATAAAGATTACAGGTGGAATTTTCAAAAGTGCTAAGTCACTTCGAGACACATGACCCATTGAAAAAAAAAATGACTGGAACTTGTGCACCTAAGTCACTTGGCTGCCTTTAAAAATCCCACCCTAAAATAAAAACACAAGCCATCTAGGAAAGATACTATCCAGCAATATCTAGTCCAGGACAAGCAAAAAAAATCAAGCAAGACACATGAAATATAACTACTTATTACTGCCCAAACTAGTAGCTAACCTGCATTTAAAACTCTAGAACACTAAATGACCCAATCAAAGAGTAAAATTATAGCTCCCCTTGTGAGAGCGCAATAGGAAGGAAAAGGAAGGAAGTCATTATGCCACAGTGCACCACAATGATAGGCAACCATAATTCAACAGCTGTTACTGGCCCAAAGGTTCACAGTGGGACCCCCTGCATATGACAAAGCATTGATAAAGAGAATGGTCTGTCTTCCTTTTGATGTAGCAAGACATGCTATTTACTGTGCTCCCACTGTGCGCCTATGGTCATTATATCTTGTAGAGTCTTGGAGCCGGGCAAAATCTGCACACACAAAATGTGAACTAATGATCTTCTGCTGCATTTCTGACCCTTTTATGTTTGTAACTGGGCCTTCATCCCTGGAACACCTCTGAGTGAGGGGGTGATATCCCAGGCATTTTCTCCCTCCTGCCACCCCATGCAAGTTGCCACCTGACCTTACTGGGTCTTCAGTGGCTTGGCCGTCCAGCCCAGACACAAAGTCAAAATGAACCCCTTCCAGGGTATGAAAGAGTTCAGTAACCAATTAGTCTCTTTGCCCCTTGCTAGGATCTTCAACCCCAGCTCTGGGCCCTTGAAATTCAGCCCTTTGTTTGGGCTCCCAAATAAGCCCTGTCCCCTTTGGGGGTTTGCACTGCTTTACCTGTGACCAGTGAGGGAACCCAGGCCTGCCCAATAGTCCATGTTCCAGCTCAGGGACCCTATACACAGCAGCCACCCACTACTCACTCCAATCCCGTGCTGCTATTTCTCTGGGCCTCTTCCTACCTTTTACCTCCTGCCCTATGTCAGGGCCAGCATCCTCAGGTTCTTCTTCACTCTTCTGGTCCCGGTCAGCAACTGACCTGGTGTGGTTAGATGTTTGGCTTGTGTGTGTTGCCTCTGTGTTCTCCCTGTGTGCTGCCCCAGCCCTACACAGACAACCGGCACAGCAGACCTCAAGTAAACCTCCCAATGACCACAAGATCTGTTAAGGGATGAAGGCACCAGGCCAGGTTTATTGTTGATGAAGCATGGTACTAGAATCCCGCAGACTCTACCAGCCACTAATACATGCATGCCCATAACAATGGACCAGCTCAGTGAATGGCGGGACTTTCCATTCCTCCCTAGGCCAGACAAAGACACTCCCTCTGAGATACATCTTTATACCGCGATACAAACAAGTTAGTATTGCCCCTTTAACATAGTTAGTTACTGCCCCCTGATGTGGCTAGTTATCACCCATCACCTTGTACATATTGGTTTGATCAAAACATCTTTATTATGTACTGTCATCCTGACCTTATCCTTTAGGAGGAGTCAGTGTTATCCTTGGGGAATGTTTTTGTACCATTCTTGATATCGGGATGTGTTTGCGTGAGCACTTTGTGACTAACACTTCTTAGGAATGTGTATTTTCTGCAATATCAGCCCTGTTCTCACTAGATTCTGTGAGCAGGTCCTGCCTCCTGCTCACAGCTTGTCTTTGCTTTGTATCAGTAAAGCTTTGACAACTACTTTAGCCCAGGCCTCATACCAGGCCTCTGATAAAAGGGCTTTTGTCTCATGCTGTCTTCTGACTACACCTGGTAACATGGTGCTGACTCCGTGGGAGCATCCATGGAAAAAAAATGGTGCTCTTGGGCAGGCGGGGCCCCATCAGCTGTTTGGCAGCCGCTGGATTAGCTGTTTCTAGCCAATCAACTGGTATCATGGCTACCTATCAGCTGTTTGGCAGGGAGCCAATATGAGCTCTTTCACAGTGTGTAGCTGCAGTTCCTAGCCTGGCTTCCACTGCAGGTAAAAGTGGTCCCTTTCCAGGGCAGAGGGAGCAGGGTGCTATTTAGGTAGGGAGGAGGGAGCTTCTGCTCCTCCCTGAGTTTCCTATCACAGTGGAATGCAAACAGGAAAATGAACTGCTGCTCCATGCTGTCACCAGAGGAACGTGAAGCCCTTAGCTGTGAGCTGAGCAAGAAGTGGCTTTGGCTGATAGGGCTGTCCCTGAGGAGCTGGAGCTCCTCCCTGCCCCTGGGCTCTGGGCTGTTGGAAATGTAAATTCCCCATTGTGCAGGCTGTTGCTGCTGCACAGTTGGGAGTCGGAGATCTTTCTGTATTGTTCTGTCCACCCCCACCCTTTCGCACACAGAGGGAGTCTTTAATGAGGTTCCCAAATGCCCCCTCAGGCTGGGTGTTAGGATATAGATATTCAGGCCTGTCTGTAAAGGCCTATACTCTAAGAATTTAGGTGTATTCTTATCACTTAGCTAGTTCTAGAGGTATAAAAGAAAATCAAAATCACCATCTGCCGGTGTAAGGGCCTTCTCTTACTGTGACAGTTTGAGGCCCTGTTCTTAGGCTAAGGCCTTTGGCTAAACAGCAGAGGCAGCCATAAACTGGGAAGCGAATGCTAGTCACATTGAAATAAGCTGCTATTGGGCTGTTAGGAATACAATCCTGTCCTGATAATGCCTATCATCTCCAGAGAAAGGGAAGTGCCTAGAAGATGTAAAAGGAAATTTAGTTAGATAGAATCCTATCTGGCAAAAACTCACTTATCAATAGCTGGGATGTGAAATCCTCATTTCTGTGTTTGTTCTATCACTGTAGTCCCCACTTCCCCATTGTTTGTCTGTATAATCTCTGTCTGGTTCTGTGATTGTTTCCGTCTGCTGTATAATTAATTTTTCTGGGTGTAAACTAATTAAGGTGGTGGGATATAATTGGTTAAATAATCATGTTACAATATGTTAGGATTGGTTAGTTAAATTTCAGGCCAGCACCAGCGCTAGCAGCCCCGGGAGGAGGGGGAACCGCTGATGCCGCTTTGAGTGAATGGGTGGAGATGGGCACTAGACAGAGCCACAAGGAGGTGGGGAGCAGAGAGAGGTGGAGTGGGGGTGGGGCCTTGGGGGTGGAGTATGGATGGGGCAAAGCTGGGATGGGGCACCTGCTGGCAAAACCAAAAGTCAATGCCTGTGCCTGGTAATGCCCTCAAGCTCCTTTTATCTGAGCCTACTGGGCTCTAATAGGCTATTACTAGCCCTTGGAGGACCAAGCCTCTCTAGCTTTTTGAATCCACTTGCAGAGGAATGACATATGGAAAAATCACTCAGGAATACATCCCTCACCTAGACAAAAGAGGCACCCAGGGTGCCATTAGTTAAAGAGCACTGAAGATTTACACAAGCAATAGGTTTTAACCCCATATTGCTAGCACTCCTGTGGTAGTGAGGGGCAGGTCTAGCCTATAAACTAAATATCTGACTAAAAATTTTTGCCAATAGGCAAAAGACTAACACTACTAACTAACGAACTAATTAACAACACTACTACTAACTAACACTGGCACTAGCACAGTGTGCAAAGAACCAGGTGGGTGCTGTAAAAGTTTAGTCTAACCTCCATAAGCAGTAAGAAGGAGCTGAGGGATGCCTGGGCTCACTCTGCCTTTTACGCCCTCAGGTGGTGTTGGTGGGGAGAAGCACAAGGATATCCAAGGCATCAATGTAGCCCCAACTGGCAACGTGTTCAAAAGAATCCAGCCTTGTGCACATGGGGTGCATGCCGCCAACAAGTGAAATCCATATGGGCTATCACTCAAAAGAACCACACTTTCTTGCTGAACAGCCAAATCTGAGAGCCATGTTGTCGTTTGACAAGTCACCTTAATTATTTTCCCTGCACTGAAGTCTCAGAAGAAGCTTTCATACAAAATTGAACTAGACAATATGTCAATTCGTTTTACACTGATATAAGACATTTTAAGAATCTTTAATATCCATTGCTAAGAGCAGCATTCACTACAAATAGCATCCCATATATTAGCATTAATAAAAGCAGACCAAAAATCTAGAGACCTAAGGGGAGATTTCCAAAGGCACAAATGGCAGTTGGGAGCCTAAGTGACATTTATGCCTTGGGAAATCTCCCTGCTTGAGTCAGAGATGTTCATAGGAATGGAAACTAAGCTGGAATATTTCAGAATAACTTTTCTATTAGCGGGGCTGGATGGATACTTTAAAAAAAGATTCTGAAAATATGTACTTGAAAAAAAAATGTGAAACCCACTTTAACTCTGTCCTGGCCCCTTTTGTGTTCACTTTCTGCAAATATTTTAGTGACTGAGCTTAACAGCAGGAATGTTCACACAAGCATTATGTAATGACTAGAGAATATTTGTAGAATGGAAATTTTGAATTTAATAAAAGTGAATATTCATATTCCACTCTTGATTGTAATTATTATGCTTATCCAATCAGCAACCAGAAATACACCATGTAACCTACATATCCCAATCAAAACTGAGCAACATCTGGACTATTGAATGTTCATAACAAATTGCTCATAGGCTCCCTCAGATTCAGGGAATCTCTGGGATGAAAAATATGACAATGAAAGATAGGTAAAGAAACAGGGACTATATAAGAGGTGAAAGTAAATACAAAAAGTCAATGAGGAATACAGTAAGGCAGCAGAAACAGTTCTCTAACGAGAAAAGAAATGATGCCATACCTGTCCTTCAAAAAATGCTACCCCTTCCTTTGTTTTTTGCAGTGTTGTTGTAGTCATGTTGGTCCCAGGATATGAGAGAGACAAGGTGTGTGACGTAATATCTTTTGTTGGACCAATGTCTGTTGGTGAAAGAAACAAGCTTTTGATCTTCACTGAGCTCTTCTACAGGACCTGTGTTCTGTGGAGCTTGTAGGCTTGTCTATTTCAACAACAGAAGTTGGCCCAATGAAAGTTATTACCTCACCCACTTTGTCTCACCTCTTCTTTTGATCGGAGTGTCACATTTTTGACATTAGTGTCACTCCTTAGCTAAGAAGTAGCAGATGTCTGGGGTCACGCATATCAGCTTCCAATTGAGGAGAAATCAGTGACGCAGAACCTTAGTATATTCTAAGTGTAAGTTGCTTTTTTATACACATACACCAGCCCTGGAACAGAGGTAGTCACAAAGAAAACACAAGCAAGCCCCTCTTCCAGAAATCTCAGCCTGCACACCAACGCCCAGGTCCTAGAAAGCTATGCTGTCCTCAAAATTACTTCTACATATAGATAATAAAGCAGAGAACAGACTCTCTGCTATCTGCAAAGACTACTGCATTCTCTCCAAGGAATACTACACTTCAATACTAATAACAATACAGCATTTCTTCACAGAATAAAATCTTGCTCACATGCTAAATAAAAGAACACTTTGAGACTGTAACAGCGCCACAAGGTGATTCTTGTCATAACAATATATTCCAACTTTTTCCTTCCCCTTTTCCAGCTGGCAGTAGTAAGGATATGACATAGCCACCTATGTGTAGTCTTGCTGGTGTAATGAGCAAAAGGCCTGTAAGAGATATGCAACAGGAAGAGACCCTGGAACATGTGCTTATGTGTTAGTGTGCACGCACACACACACACACACACACACCCGTTGATATAAGAATTTATAGGACAGTGTAATTTTCAATACAGTCCTCAAAAACGTTTAAGATAATTAAGATGTTCAATAGTTATCCTTCTAAATACTATTGTTTCACACAAGCTCATCAGGAAATTCAATAAATCACTTAAACAACATCTGAACCATGTAAGTGGCTGGTATATTTTCATGCATTCTTAGTGGCAACAACATACAGCTCTGTTCCATGCCTAGTTCTCCAGTAAAATGACTTTAAATGATAACAGGTGTTTATTGTAATGGAAATTGCTGATAGGTATTGTTGGTCAACATTTAAATTAATTTCACTGTTTACAGAGCCAGATGGCAAATTCTGAAGTACCAGCATGGGCAAAATTAATAAGCCTCCTTGTTGCAGATCATGATGTCTCATCTGTAGATTCACTGGTTTCTATATCCAGCTACCCCATGATCTGCTACAATACTCCTCTGACAGCAAGATTAACTGGCCTAGTCTCTGCCCAAGAAAACTACCCTATATATCATCAGGTAAAAGTGGCTAAAGGTCATATAAACAAACTTCACAAAAGATTAAGAGAAACATTGGGAAACAATAATTTTGTTCTTTTTCATCCCTGCACGCTAGGCCAGTTACAGTGTCAATTCAATGAGCTGTTATTTTCTTGCTCATCTAGCAGTTTGGGATTGCAGAAAATGTAATTTAACTATAACGCTCAGCAATTAGAAAATCCAGATTTTAAAATGTAAAAAGAAATTTTTAAAATTCTCCTCCAAATACCTTCATTGGGAAACGCTTGGTGTTGAATTTTATCTGATTCAAAAGGTTTGTTTGGGATCATAGATTCCCCCCACCCTCTTCCAAACAAAAGCAAACAAGCACCAGTGCTGGCAGAACTGAGACATTCCATCAATCTGCCAGTCAACTCTGCATCTTGGACAGAAGTTTCCCATATTAAGTCAAATTAATGGTTAAAGGATGAAATTCACCCAGGTGCAGAGGATCCGTGCAAAACTGCACAACATTTAAACCTTGTGATACAAGTATAAGGGGTGTAGCTCCTTAGGGAATCATGCCACAAAGGAGGTTTAAAGGCGTATTCTTTAAGAACTGCAGATTCAATCCTTGCAGATGACAGCCCACCCAGGGATGTCACATTACAAGGAGTGAAACATACACAGATTTGAACAGGGTTGAAGTTTGGGATGAGGGGGATTATGTAACCCACTCAGTATAGTGCTCTGTTCCTCTATGGTGGTGGCTGGGCCCCCTACATACAACCTCAGTAAACAGAGCCGCATCTCTTTGTACAGGCAGGAGTAGCTCATGCTTTAAAAATCTAGAAGTCCTAGATTCAGCCCCCATTACTGATCACACATCTGGTGCCATTGTGTAGAGGTGGTCATTGGGAACAGGCTGGGGCAAGGAGAGATATATACTTGCAGAGGTCCCTCTAGTGCAAAAAAATCTCATAGGGAATTAGCAGTAGGTATTCTAGCACATAGACTTTTCCATTCTGTAGACTCTCTGCAAGGACTGCTAACAAGCATGCCAAATAAAGCCAGATTGTGCACAAATGCTCGAAGAGTGTGCCTGCTTTTACTAGTCCTTAGGAGGCTGTAAAGAATTTTTTCTGCAGGGCCAGCTCTTCATTCCTTGAACCCCCAGGGACACTAGTAGAGACTGTGATTGTGCCTGGCCCTGGCACAGAGGATGCAAAGACTGTAGGAGGATCCTTGCACCCTCCCAGCCTTCTGCCACTACACAAGAATCACAGACATTGGTCTTTAATGTCAGAGGTGATGGCAATGTGGATACCTGACACACTAAGAATTAAACTGATGCCACCAGCTCATTTCAAACAACAAAATTTTCTCTCCTGCTCTATAGGAGAAACAGAGGAATTTGTGATAAGGAGAAGTGAGAATAATATACCCATCACTTGTATGGTGTGGGTAGAAAGTGGGTGTCTTACTCAATGTTCTGTCCCTGTTAGAATTACCAGTGTTTATTTCAAATAACTTTTTCACATAGCAAAACTGAGGATTTAGGAGAATGATAGCCAAGAAAGGTTTAAACTCCTGTACTCAAAATGGAACTGTCAAGATGTCCAGAAACCAATCTTTAAAGTTGTATGTTATAGTTTAAAATGTGCTTCTCATGCCATTCTAGTTTCTTTTTTAAATGATCATTTGAGATGAATCCATACAAATGTGGCACTTTGTGTTAGTCCCAGACAAAATAATATTCACTGAGGGCACTGACGGGGAAAAACAAAAGTGAAGGGTCAAACAATACAGAAAATAATTTGTGCAAAGAGCAATACAGCAATGTTGTTACAATAATAGCTGATAGTAATTTAGGTTTGTGAATGTATTTGTATTTAATTTTCTGGAGCGCTTCATAAACTTCAGTTTTACATATACCAATTTTGTTCAGATATTATTGGTTCACAGTAGGGCTGTCAATCGCACTTAACTCACGCGATTAACTCAAAAAATTAATTGTAATTAATCGCAGTTTTAATTACACTGTTAAACAATAGAATACTAATTGAAATTTAATAAATATTTTGGATGTTTTTCAAAATTTTCAAATACATTGATTTCAGTTACAACACAAAATACAAAGTGTACAGGCTCACTTTATATTATTTTTGATTAAATATTTGCTCTGTAAAAATGATAAAAAAGAAATAGTATTTTTCAATTCAGCTCATACAAGTACTCTAGTGCTTTATAGTGAAAGTGCAACTACAAGTGTAGATTGTTTTTTGTTACATAACTTCATTCAAAAACAATGTAAAACTTTAGACCCTACAAGTCCACTCGGTCCTACTTCTTGTTTAGCCAATGGCTAAGACAGATAAGTTTACAGGTGATAATGCTGCCCACTTCTTATTTACAGTGTCACCTGAAAGTGAGAACAGGAGTTCATATGGCACTTTTGTAGCCAGCATTGCAAGATATTTGTAGATGTAGTGCCCATCTTTAAAAAGGGGAAGAAGGAGGATCCTGGGAACTACAGGCCAGTCAGCATCACCTCAGTCCCTGGAAAAATCAGGGAGCAGGTCCTCAAGGAATCAATTTTGAAGCACTTAGAGGAGAGGAAGGTTATCAGGAACAGTCAGCATGGATTCACCAAGGGCAAGTCATGCCTGACTAACCTAATTGCCTTCTATGAGGAGATAGCTGACTCTGTGGATGAGGGGAAAGCAGTGGACATGTTATTCCTTGACTTTAGCAAAGCTTTTGATATGGTCTCCCACAGTATTTTTGCCAGCAAGTTAAAGAAGTATGGGCTGGATGAATGGACTATAAGATGGACAGAAAGCTGGCTAGATCGTAGGGCTCAGTGGGTAGTGATCAATGGCTCCATGTCTAGTTGGCAGCCAGTATCAAGCAGAGTGCCCCAAGGGTCAGTTCTGGGGCCGATTTTGTTCAATATCTTCATTAATGATCTGGAGGCTGGCGTCGATTTCACCCTCAGTAAGTTTGCAGATGACACTAAACTGGGAGGAGTGGTAGATATGCTGGAGGGTAAGGATAGGATACAGAGGAACCTAGACATATTAGAGAATTGGACCAAAAGAACTCTGATGAGGTTCAACAAGGACAAGTGCAGAGTCCTGCACTTAGGACGGAAGAATCCCATGCACCGCTACAGACTAGGGACTGAATGGCTAGGCAGCAGTTCTGCAGAAAGGGACCTAGGGGTTACAGTGGACGAGAAGCTGGATATGAGTCAACAGTGTGCCCTTGTTGCCAAGAAGGCTAACGGCATTTTGGGCTATATAAGTAGGAGCATTGCCAGCAGATTGAGGGACATGATCATTCCCCTCTATTTGGCATTGGTGAGGCCTCATCTGGAGTACTGTGGCCAGTTTTGGGCCCCACACTACAAGAAGGATGTGGAAAAATTGGAAAGAGTCCAGTGGAGGGCAACAGAAATGATTAGGGGACTGGAGCACATGACTTATGAGGAGAGGCTGAGGGAACTGGGATTGTTTAGTCTGTGGAAGAGAAGAACGAGGGGGGATTTGATAGCTGCTTTCAACTACCTGAAAGGGGGTTCCAAAGAGGATGGCTCTAGACTGTTCTCAGTGGTACCAGATGACAGAACAAGGAGTAATGGTCTAAAGTTGCAGTGCGGGAGGTTTAGGATGGAGATTAGGAAAAACTTTTTCACTAGGAGTGTGGTGAAGCACTGGAATGGGTTACCTAGGGAGGTGGTGGAATCTCCTTCCTTAGAGGTTTTTAAGGTCAGGCTTGACAAAGCCCTGGCTGAGATGATTTAGTTGGGGACTGGTCCTGCTTTGAGCAGGCGGTTGGACTAGCTGACCTCCTGAGGTCCCTTCCAAACCTGAAATTCTATATTTAGGTACCAGATATACTAAACATTAGTATGCCCCTTCATGATTCCATGGTGATGATGCTCATTAAAAAAATGTGTCAATTAAATTTGTGACTCAACTCCTTGGGGGAGAACTGTCTATCTCCTGCTCTGTTTTACCCACATTCTGACATATATTTCATGTTATTGCAGTCTCAGATGATGATCCAGCACATGTTGTTCATTTTAAGAACACTTTCACTGCAGATTTGACAAAATGCGAAGAAGGTACCAAGGTGAGATTTCTAAGGATAGATACAGCACTCAATCCAAGGTTTAAATGCCTTCCAAAATCTGAGAGGGATGAGGTGTGGAGCATGCTTTCAGAAGTCCTAAAAGAGCAACACTCCGATGCGGAAACTACAGAACCCAAACCACCAAAAAAGAAAATCAACCTTCTGTTGGTGGCATCTGACTTAGATGATGAAAATGAACATGCATCAGTCCGCACTGCTTTGGATGATTATTGAGCAGAACCCATCATCAGCATGGACGCATGTCCTCTGTAATGTGGTTGAAGCATCAAGGGACATATGAATCTTTAGCACATCTGGCACATAAATATCTTGCGACTCCAGCTACAACAGTGCCATGCGAACGCCTGTTCTCACTATCAAGTGACATTGTAAACAAGAAGCGGGCAGCATTATCTCCTGCAAATATAAACAAACTTGTTTGTCTGAGTGATTGGATGAACAAGCAGTAGGGCTGAGTGGACTTGTAGGCTCTAAAGTTTACATTGTTTTATTTTTGAATGTAGTTATTTTTGTACATAATTCTACATTTGTAAGTTCTACTTTCATGATAAAGAGATTGAACTACAGTATTTGTATTGGTGAATTGAAAAATAATATTTCTTTTGTTTTTTACTGTGCAAATATTTGTAATAAAACATAAATATAATGTGAGCACTGTACACTTTGTATTCTGTGTTGTAATTGAAATATATTGGAAAATGTAGAAAACATCCAAAAATGTTTAAATAAATGGTATTCTATTATTGTTTAACAGCGCGATTAATCACGATTAATTTTTGTAATTGCTTGACAACCCTAGTTCACAGATGCAGCTACAAGTAGCACCAGCACATAACAGCCTAGGATATGCCACACACAGTCACTGCACTGTTATTGAGAAAGAGCAGAATCTTATCTTTTTCATATTTAATTGACTGTGTGAAAACAGAATAAAGGGAAAGATAAGGTTTCTGACTGATATTAAATGTGCAGAAATTACCTTGATTCTGGTTGTTTTCCCTCTCATTTTGTGGATGCACAAAAATGTATTTTTTCTCACAAACAGGAGCCTATGTTCTAAAATTGCAAAACCTTTCAGTGGGCTACTAAGAATTAACATCCATATGTCACCTGGTTCTGGAGTAGAGAGGGCTGCCTCTAGGTTATCTCAGATGGGGTTGAGTCATGCAAGGAAAGAATACCATATGCTGAAAGACGGTGTAGGTCTGATAAACCTTTTCTTTTTAAATAATCCTGTCTAGTTTAGAAAAATCCACATCTGTAAAAACACATAATGAACAACAAACATTCTTGATGATTAAGTCAAATCAGAGATACACTATACATCATCCATATAATTCCAGTTTTCCCCTTTGCATACAGAGTTACGCAAAGGTAAATTGACTGTCCAACTCCAGATATGCTTCTGTTATTTAAAAAAAACTGCAGAAAAGGTGGGAGAAAAAGAAGATGAGTCAGAAAAAATATGTGATGAGGAGTTTCAAATTAAGATAATTGTAGTAATTCTTCGTATTTGTATAGCACTGTATTTATTCCAAGCACGGTGCAGACATTGCCCAGTTAATCTCCACAACAGCCCTCTGAAATGAGTGATTAAATCTTATTTATGGCACTAATTGGCCTATTTCACAGCTGAGGAAACTGAGGTGATGGGCCAGATTTTCAAAAGTATCGTGGTGCCTAAAGACACAAATAAGGGCATAGAGGGATTATCATAAGTGCTTGTAAATTAGGTGCCTAAATTCAGTTGAAGTCAATTGTAGGTAGATGCCTAGCCTACCTAGGCATTTCTGAAAATCCCACTATGTGTTTCTTTAGGTGCCTAAATACTAGAGCTGTCCAGTAAAAAAAAAAAATCAATTTTGTAAAAAATGTCAATGGTTCAACACTTGGGTTCTGTCTGCACGAGAGCGAAAACAAGGCTTTTCAAAATTGTCACAAAAGATAAGCAAGTGACCTAGAATAAGTGAGCTGTAGCTCACGAAAGCTCATGCTCAAATAAATTGGTTAGTTTCTAAGGTGCCACAAGTACTCCTTTTCTTTTTGCAATAGCTTAATGGTTATGTAACCCACAAGATATGTTAGAGACCCAGTTTCAAGTCTCTTCTCTGCCTGATTTGGAGAAGAGACCTGAACTTGGGTCTCCTCTATTCTTCTTAGGTGCCCCAACCATTGAATTAATGGTTATACTGGGGTAGCTCTCCCCCATTTCCCAACACAAAAAAATCCATCTGGGTCCTGACAAATCTTTCCAATGCAAGTTTAATCAAAACCAATAACTTTCTCTAAAAAGTTTTGGTTTCAACAAATTGGCATTTTCTGACCAAAAAAAATTGCATTGAATATTCCACATGCTCTCTGCTGAATACCTTGTAAATCTGATCCAAAGTGAATTGACTGAGGCTACACGGTGAGTCAGTGGCAGAGCTAAGATTATTACTCACGATCTCCGTGTGACAAACATGGAGCTGCTCTGTAATACATTCATGTAATACATGAATACAGTATGTTGACTTGGTTATTGGGATGTTTACTTTATGACTATACTGGATTAAATTAACAGAGCTGTTGGTAAACAAACAGGAAGGTGTAACAATGACTTGGGATAAGATACCCCCCAGTAAAGGCTGAAGGGTCATTACAGGACAATGGAAGAGCCATTAGCCCTGAGGAGACTGGCTACATCTCCTGTTGAGCTTATCAAACTGGTTTTTGACTAGCAAGGCCAAAAATCCCAGGAACAGAAAGAGCAAAGAACTCTGGCTGCATAAAAAGTGGAAGACAATCTTTCTAAGGGTGGGGGTGGGAAGGATACAAGTTATATAGGAGCTGGTCAGACTGCAACAGGCACCTGCTTATCTGAAGAAGCTCGACCTGCCTGGGTCGCCATCAGAGAATGGCAATAGGCATTAAGTAAAATGACAAGGATCTAGACTGATGATTGTTTTATAATTCTCTCTCTCATGTTATGCTGTGTTCTACTGCCCAGATTAAACAATAATCTGGTTTAATAAGGCTGTCAGGTCATTCTATTATGGAAGAACCAAGGTGCCAACCCAGTCAGACCTGCTGGGTAAGCATGGTTGATAGACGGACCCTGGGCTACAATACCCCGTCTGAGGAGTGGGAGAATCATGTGATTCCACTCTGGTTAGGTAAAGGCATGGGGCCTAACACCTGAGGGAGGCACACTCAGAGAAAGGGAACAGAGGTGCTGCTAACCCTTACAACCATGACACTCCTGTTTTCAAACATGTTATTTTGCTCATTCCTCCAGACCAGGGATCTCAAACTCAAATCACCACGAGGGCCACATGAGGACTAGTACATTGGTCCGAGGGCTGAATCACTGAAACCTTTCCATACAACAATATAAAACTATAGTCGAAAATGAAAAAAAATGAAGAGTCATATAGTATGCTATTAAAAGTCAATGTATTAACTTTTCTAAAACTGTAATGTGAAGAGGGGTTTTAATAAAATATAAACACTCAGTAATGCACCTCACTCAAAGGACAAAACAAGCCCTTACTTTTAGAATTAGTTCTGTTAAAGCTCCCCCCCTCTGCTCCCTGCCCCACCTCCACTCCACCCCCCTTCCATGAGGCCCCACCCCTGCCCCGCCTCTTCCCACCCCTTCCTTGCCCCCATTCCAACCCCTTCCCCAAAGTCCTCGCCCCAACTCTGCCTCTATTCTATCCCCTTCCCCAAATCCCCGCTCCGACCCCGCCTCTTCTCCACCTCCTCCCCTGAGCACACCACATCCCCACTTCTCCCTCCTGGAAAGCCCTAAGCACTGCCAAACAGCTGTTTGGCAGTGGGAAGCGCTGGGAGTACGGTAGGCAGAGGAGTGGGGATGCGGCGCGCTGGGGGGGGGGGGGGGGGCGGGGGAGCTTGGCGACCACAGGAAATAACTCCGGGGGGGAGGGGAGCTTGGCAGGCCGCAGGAAATAATTCTGCGGGCCGCATGTGGGCCGCGTGTTTGAGACCCCTGCTCCAGACGATCTTCAGTCCAGGACGCCATTCCTTCTTCTGGTGTAAGTACAGTGCTGTATATTCACAATAAACTTACACTGTATTACATTTGCATCAGCTTCGTTCATAGTTTCCTCCAAAACATGTTTTTGACTTTTGTCCTGCAGCTGGTGATTTGGTTCTATTGTTCAGTGCCAACAACGATATGCTTGAATAACACTGTAGAGTAGCCTAATTAACATATTAGATAAACAAAGAAATACCTCCCTTGTGGAATACAAACAAAACAATTAACAGACACCAAACCACTGATAAGCCATTAGAGCAAAACAAGTGTCTACCAAATCATAAAATGAAGGCTCATTAAAGCAAATCTAGTGCTGTGCAGCAACATGCAGGGTTTTCAGTAATTGCCTTTATGTTACTTACTTGTGACTCAACAACAGCAGAACAATAGAAAGGTGAAACTGTACAATAAATTGGCTGTAGTGTGTGTACTTCTCCCATTGTTTGGTGAGCTCAGGAAATGCACAGCAAGTTTGCCTTCAGCTGAAATGCACAGATATAATTAACAGGCCTCCTTCAAGGTTGAAGACTAATGCAAAAGCGCTGGCAGCGTTCTGAACAGATGTAAATCTCAGGTGGTTTTCAGGTGTCTGCATCTCTGTAATGTAAGGCTTAGCTCAGAAGCCTGTGCATACCACATGCACAGGCCTCTGGGGTGAAGCTTGCAGAAGAGAGAGGTGAAGGACAGTCTGGGAACAGCAGCAGATGCTAAGCTGGGCACAGGAACAACTTAATGTCAAGGTGACCTCTCGGCCCTCAACAGGAGCTCAGATGAGGAACTGGCATGCAGCAGATAGTCACAAAGGTGCTAGGCTCCCAAAGTGATTTAAAGGTTTCTGATGAAAATAAAGTGTTCTCCCATCAGTACTTTATCAGAGGATGAGGGCCACTCTAGAAAGCAGGAAGGGGAAGAGACTGTGTTTCCTTCATTTAGGAGGACCAAATTTTTTTTAAAATAAGTTGTTTTTAGTAATTATCTAGGTCATTTGAGTGCACTCGATAACACTGCTGCAACCCCATTACCTCAGCCACATCCTTAATAGTGGATGCATTAATCCCTTGTCATCCCTTAGAATAGCAGTTCTCAACCCGTGGCCTGCAAGCCACATGTGGCCCAATTAGCACACAACTGCGGCCCAGCTCAGCTGTGTGCTATAGGCCACGGGCTCAGGCTCCCAGCTGCCCTGCCACAGGGCGGGCTCCAGGCAGATGCCCGGCCCTGCACAGCAGGGCTCAGAGTCTGGCCACCCGGCTTCCGCCCCAGCCCAGCACAACAGGGTCCTGGCGGGATCTGGGATCCCCTTCCCATGGTGGGGTCCCGGTCCTGGCTGCCTCCCATCCTCCCACAGCAGGGTCTGGGGTTGGAGTCCTGGCTGCCTCCCATCCCCCTGCAGCAGGGTACAGCATCCCCCCCACAGTGGGATCTGGGCAACCAGCTGCCACATAGCTCCGCATGGCAGGGTCGGGGTCCCCACGAACAGGGTCCGGGGTCCCTGCCTCACGCCCAGCTCTCCGCTCCTGGCCATGTCTCTGTGGAGGGGTCACTGGGCGGGCTGAGCATAGGGGTTTGTGGCGGGTATTGTGGTTCTCAACCTGTAGCCCACCTAACACTTTGTGGGCGGCATCCACACTATATACTACCTGTATGACCCTGAGGATGTCACATGGGACTGCAGCTGGATGCTGAATGGACCGCAAGCAGCCCACAGGCCACAGGTTGAGAACCACTGGACTAGTTTATCACAATGGTCCCTTCTGGCTTTGGAATCTATGAATAGTTTCAGATACTGTGTTTTGTTGCTTTAATTGGAATGTGTCTATGTTCTGATTGTATAAGTGAGAACGGATTGTCACTCTAGCTATACTTAAGAAAGGGCATAAGAATTGTGCAAGATATCCCCTGAAGTAAGTGGGTCACCCTCTGCCTTTTACAGGCTTTTGGATTCTGGTTTGAGAATGGGCTTCAGGTTCCACAAGGAGATGGATTATGACGTTGTTCTAAAGAACAGGAGCTCTATTCAAGGGAGCAGGGACTCTCTTCAAGTTTCCCCACCTCTGGGTTCCCCAGCTGCAGATTCTGAACCTTGTGTGGAGTGATTCTTCGGGCTGGATTTGACTGGTGATGGTGATGCTGACGGCACAGTGAGACCTGATCAGACCAGTGATGGCAGCACTGAAATAACTTTACAGCATTCTGATAGGTGGCAGAAGTGCACAGCTGAACTGTGCAGTGATAATTGACCAGACCTGCCGTGGCAGAGCTGATGTCACTGAACTGGACCAGATAGCTACACAGTTGAGTAGGACCTGATGATGCAGACTTCTCTAGACTGGAACAGACAGACAGAGAAGAACCACTCTCTGATGCTCCCTGACTACTACTGAATCTAACTGGACCTGTGAATGGAGCATTAGGTGAGTGGGGATTGTTGAGTGACTAAGAATTCTGGACCTTGACAGGGCAGACAATTAATATGCGGAGCTGCAGTGTCTTACAGACTGACTGGGTTTTGCTCATTTCATTGTATGTAAATATATTTATGGTTATGTTTCTTTTGTTTTCTCCTTTTCCCCAAATAAAAAATTAATTCGTGATTCCATGTTCCCAATGACTCCTGAATGCTTGTGAGAGGGGAAGAACCACCTAAAAGGGAGACCAAAGGAAGTTATATATTAATTTTCCCAGCAAGGAGGAGGAATGTGGCTCTGGGTGGGGGCTGTTTCATTTGCAAAGAACCTGCATTCAGCATCACTAAGCTGAACAAGTGGAACTTTATTAAACCCTGTGGACAGCTCTGTCCATATGGCGGAACTGCTTTCAGCCTAGCTCTCCACGTTCACTGTGCTTCTGGTGTCCTGTCAGTAACAGTCCCTCCAGGCCTTCTGACTCCAGTTGCACTGATCATGAAACATCTTCCCTATTTTACAATATAAATATTAAAAAACAAATAATTGATACCCTGACCCCCATCCCATGTCCCTCGGCCAGAGGTTGCTAACACGTAGCCAAGATGGAGTCTTGTCTTTACCACGGACTCAGCTGGGTATACAGTCTTCTGATAAGTTTGGTCTCCTTAACAGCAATGACCCACCTCTGTCTCCCTGTCCCGTCACCAAGCTAGCAAACTCTCTCTCTGGAAAGTCTTGGCCCTCCCTGTGGGGTTGGCCTCTAGATAGTTCGCAGTCTCTCTATGTTGCGATGATGTGTATCTCTGTAGGCTCTCTCTGGGCATTGTCTGCTAACTTGTAAGTGTCTTCTGTTCCTTCAAAGCACTTGCTGCTCTTGTGTAGTCAGCTGGTAGACATGCGTGCTACTGCATTCCTCATGACTCCTTCTGGTGTCTCTCTAAAGGATGGATCCTCGCAGGAGTGCCCATCTCTAGGGTTGGCAGGTCCTTGGCTGACCTGCTGTACTCTTGTGCCTGCTTTCTCTGATTGTTGGCCATATCCTCTCAGAGGTGTCTACACCTTCTGGCTGCAGAAGATCTCCCCTCACTGGTATCAGTGTTTTGGTCCTTTGTCCCATCAGTGCCTGCACTGGACTGTTTTGCGATGGGGGATTGCTGTGTGCCGAAAATGATAATAGTGCGTCTGAACCAGAGGAAACAGCCTGGTGTAACTGTCTGTTAGCTGTTTTCACAGCTGATTCCATAGTAATAGGGCAGTCACAGGCTGCAGTTATACAGAGCCATAAGAAGTTTGTTACCTCATTTCTTTACACTGTTCTGTTCATAATAAAGGGTTTATCTAGACACCAATCTGTTCATCAGTATTACACTACACCACCCTTCTCTCACTTTTTATTGCAAGTTATACAAACTTACCAGCATGTAAATACACTTATTTTTAATTTTGATTAAATATTGATTTCTGAGGCAATGTAGAAAGAAGCCGAATTCTCTCGTTCTGGAATCATGCAGTACATGGAGCCCTCATAGGACCACACAAGGAACAATGACCACAACTGATGGACTTACAAGTTCTCAACCATCCTTTCATTAAGAATCTTACTAAGTAGATGAACAATAATCAAAAACATTACAATACAACAGGAAGGAAAGGGGTAATACAACATGCCTAGTCCTAATACTGGCATCACTTACATTTCCTGGAGGTGTCAAATCAATCATCAGTTATCTTCATCTTGGTATCTCTTTCCCCAAAGGAGCGCAGGCCAGGATATAGCCTTTATAGTACGTTACACTGATACCCCCTGTACCTTATCCATAATGGTTTCAGCCCCTTTTCCTTATCTGTGCTTCCACACACCACTAATTTCAGGTGTCTTGTTTTTAATAGACTAACTCCTTAGTTCCTCTTACATTCTTTAGCATTTATGTCAATGAGTTACTATGGTAACTTGCTGTCATAGCAGAATTTCTCAAGATGTTACTACAATACTGTTACTTGTGATATTAACTGACATATTGCAACGTATTTTCCAGTCTATTGCTGCATAGTTTCCAGAACATCATCATCTTAACACATCTTTTACTGTGATCTTACATTTTACTGGCACAGGATTATCTCTTGGTCAACTAGTCATGCCAACCTGTTTCAGGTCTGTGATTTTCTGTGGCCAAGCTATGTATCTTACAGACCTAGAAGCCTATAGGCCTTGAATTACAGCCTTATCTTCCTTTTTATCTATCTATATACACACTCATCACTGATACATACTTATTAGTCCCATACCCCTGAGGTATGAGCCTACCTATATTTTCCCACTTAACCGTACAACTCAAATCTAATCTAATCCCCATACATTCATATTTAGCTCAGATTGTGTTGTATCTTTCTTTGCTAGACTGAAGAGCCCATTATCAAATTTTTGTTCCCCGTGTAGGTACTTACAGACTGCAGTCAAGTCACCCCCTTAACCTTCTCTTTGTTAAGCTAAATAGACTGAGCTCCTTAAGTCTATCACTATAAGACAGGTTCCATCCTTTAATCATTCTTGTGACTTTTCTCTGAACCCACTCCAATTTATCAAATCCTGTACTCCTGGGGGAATTCTGCACCAAAAAATTAAAAGTTCTGTTCACAATATTTTAAAATTCTGCAAAATCCTGCAAATTTTATTTGTCAAAATAACAATTCATAATGATGCCAGTTTCAATTATTTTGGCAATTTATTTCAAAATATCTATCAGCAAGTATGTCTGTAACAATACAGACAAACAAAATCCCCCCACCCCCAGGAGTTAAAGAACCCCCTACAACAACTCAGTTCCTGCTTCTCTGCTCCGCCCCGCCACCATCCCAGCCAGGGGGGCCAGACATTCACACACCCTTTTCCCCAGGGCCTAGCCACAGGCTCCCCCCCAGCCAATACACCCTACTCCTGGGGGAATTCTGCACCACTGTGCATGCACAGAATTTATGTCCCCTGCAGATTTCTTTGCTTCCCTGCAGAAAAATGACTCTCTCACAGGGAAGCAAAGGGAAGCCACAAAAGCAGTCATATGACTCTCCCCACCAGTATGTTTCAGGTGCCCAGGGCAGCTGGCGGAGAGATAAATCACTGTGGGGCATGGGACAGGACTGGAGAAGACTCAGCTGGTGGCTCGTACCCTGCGCCGGGCTCAGCTGCTAGTCCTGGCTGGGCTGGGGAGGACGGGACTGCCTCTTCCCCTGGATTATCTTCCAGTTTCTCTTCCCCTAGATTATCTTCTGGGGCCATGTCAGACCCACCCCCAGATTTCTCCCCTGGCTGTAGGAAGCTCTGCAAACTCCTCCTGCCTCCCATGCGCACTTCCTGCACCCATTGCTCCTCAGCTGCAGGGGGAAGGGTCTCTGTACAGGGAGCTGCTCCCCCATCTGCCCAACCCCCATGCATAACCAGACCCTCTCGCCAAGCCTCAGCCCCCTGCACCCAGAACCCACCCCCCGATGAGTCCCACTCCACCTGCACTGGACCACCCTGACAAGCCATCCGCACCCAGATCCCCACCCTACCAAGCCCAATGAGCTGCACATGGATCCCCCCCACTGTGCCCCACTCCCCAGCATTTGGAACCCCCCATTAAGCCCCTAAACCCCAACCCCCTGCCAAGCTCTATCCCCCCTACACCCAGATGCCGCCCGCTGAGCCCCAACCACCTTCACCTGGACCCCCTTCAGAGTCCCATTACCATTGCCCCCAGAACCCCCAACAGATCCTCAACACACCCAGATCCCCCACTGAATTGCCCACACCCAGAATGCCCCACACAGAGCCCTCTTAACCTACACCAGGATCGCACCACACTAAGCCACTCCACACTTGGATCCTGCATTGCTGAGCCTGCCTGCCCACACCTGGTGCACCTGGCATGGAGGGGCAGGGCCCTGAGGTGTTTCTGGGGTAGGCCCAGTCCTTGTGTTCTGTCAGGGTTGGGTGCAGCCTCACCACTGAGTCTGTGTCCCAATTGGGAGCTGCACTGTGATCTCCCACCTCTGTGTAGCCAGTGGCCTGTGCTCACCAATGCCATGCTGGAGCCTTCACATTTATTTGACAAATAAAAAAAGCAGAATTTTGCAGAATTTTGAAATATTGTGTGCAGTCATGCCCCCCAACCCAGATACCCACCCTCCTACACCTCAGAGCTCAGGGATCCAAAGGGAGAAACAGCCTGAGGCTGGGTCCCAGGCTAGGAAGGAGTTTCCTGCACACCACTGCCTCCTTCCCTCAGGGCATGTGGGGAACTGAAGCTGCCAGGAACCCTCTATCTCCCTCTCTGTCTTCTATGTGCAAGCCTAGCTCTGCCAGGTCCAGCAGCCCCTAGTGGCAGCCAGCAGCACTGCAGCCCATTTCTGTGGGGGAAAGAAAATTCTGCACAGAAAACATTAATTTCTGCAAAATTCTGCATTGTGCAGTGGCGCAGAATTCCCCCAGGAGTAAATCCTTCTTCAGTCGTGGACACAAAACTGGACACTGTATTCCACCAGAGGTTGCACAAGAGCCAAATACAGTAGTAAAAAAAAAAAAAAAAAAAAAAAAAAAAAAAACCTATTTGAGATTTCCCTATTTATGAGTACAAGGATCGCATTAGCTCTCCTGGCCAGAGCATTGCACTGGGAGCTCATGTTCAGCTGATTATTCACCACAACCCCCATTTCTTTTTCAGAGTCACTGCTCCCCAGGATAGAGTTCCCCGTCCTATAAGTATGGCTTACATTCTTTTTACCTAGATATATACTTTACATTTAGCCCTATTAAAACACACATGGTTAGCTTGTGCCCCTCATACCAAGCGATCCAGATCACTCTGTGTCAGGGACCAGTCCTCTTCATTATTTACCACTCCCCCAACTATAGGTAAGCAGCATTATAGTTCATATAAATGAGGACGCCAGACCTAGCTTTTCCCTTATAGAGGAAACAAAGTTTTCTAGCTCTGGGGCTTACAAATGTAACAAACCACATGCTGCAGACAGTAGACACATAGACCCATTCTGACAAGCAGCGATTTGAGTCCTTGTCTTTTCACTGTACAACAGAGGACTCTACCACTTTAGATACCTAACACACATTGATTTAAGAGATTTTTCAATACCTTTCAGGAACTTGGCTCTAACAACCGAAGTCTCATTGAAAGTCAATGGGATTTAGGACTCCCATGGCCAGATTTTTAAAGGTATTTAAGCACCTAAAATACAGAGGCCCACCTGGGAGTTAAGGACTTTTTAAAAAACAAATCACACAAGACACCTATATGCATTTTTAGATGCTTTTGAAAATTTTATCCTTAATGACTTCTCTAAGCTCACACAGAAAGTCCGTGGCAGAGCCAGAAATAGAATCCAGGAATCCTAACTCAAAAGTCTGTGACATCATAACCACAAAACCATCCGTCCTCCCCTTATTTGTTCACTTCATTTAGGGTGATCAGATGTCCCAATTTTATAGGGACAGTCCCAATATTCAGGGCTTTTTCTTATCTGGGCCCCTATTATCTCCCACCTGATCTCAATTTTTCACACTTGCTATCTGGCCACCCTAACTTAATTCTACAGATTAAAAATATATTAGGTAAGAAATACCATACATTGGGAATAAAATTAAACAGTATATATGGGAATATATTAAACAAAGGACCTAACATGTTATGTGCATAATTTGACAGAAGAAATGCCACCTATGGAATTTTATAATCTTATACCATAATAATCAATCTTCTGAGGTCCGTTCTTTTCCATATTCTAATCAATGACTATTAGTAATATTTCTCGATATGCACGTGCTATTATTTCCATCCTTAATGTGGTTCTGACTATCATTACTTTGTAGTTTACTATTCTAGTGTTTAACATATTTAATGGTAATGTTTTTATTTAATATCAATAAAATGTTCCAACACACATTATAATGAAACCCAAAAGGACAGCCAGATTTTTGATGGGATACTGAGGGAGACACAAACATTTATTTTCATAAGCTACAATTTGCCCACAAATCTATAGTTTGTTCAATATTTTAAATTGGTAGCTTTATTTAGTGTCTGTTCTGGAGATAATTGCAAAACTGAGGATAAATATTTTTTGCATAAAAAAATACTGAGAAACAACAAGTTAAATTATTTTTGCTTCTTAACTGATTAAAAATTTAAGATGAGACAATATATATATAATGATCATAGATCTAATCAATATGTTAGCCTGTCTGATCTGGTCTGCAAAATACAGTGAAGTGACTGTATCAAACAAATCAGAAGACCAAATTTGGCCACCACTCACATTCATGCAACTCTACTGAAATAAATGGGATTGAGCAAGTGTGTTTTAGAACAGAATTTGGCCCATTGACTTTAATGTGAATTGTGCTAGTGTATCTAAAAGAAGTAGGCAGAGGGCCAGGATTCTTACCACATTTACACTGGTAATGGCAGTTTTGAGTAATGCTGCTGAGTTAATGCAAAAACTGACACTGGTTCTTTCTCTCTTGCAATCTATCAGTCTGACACTGCATATATTGTATATAATGTGCATTGCTTTAGAGAGTAAAAATGTTTATTTTAAATACATAAAGTCCTGCATTTATCTTTATTACAGCCCAAACAAACAAAGTCGATCATCTCTCTCTACAATCAAGCTTCTATTATTTATTAAAAACAATTTGATTATTTTGGAATGAGATATGTAATACATGCCCTCATTCTGGTAAAATTACTAATGCAGATTGAGTTTGCCAGAAGAATTACTTAACTTCTGTACTTATTGAGATACTAACTTAATTTATGTACTTATCATGATAAAGCTCTTTATTATCTGTTACATGAGGCTGATGAATTTTCCTTAAGCAATGTGCAATTTTTGAGAGTACCTATTACAAGAAAATTGCTCCATATCCTGGCTCCATACAGTTTACACCTTTTCTTTCTCTATTTCATTTACTGGGTCAGAGCTGTCATTATGATCTGAGTTAATTCAGAAGGAAAGTTCTCTTAAATGTTCAAATTATCTAGTTATACTGCTGATTTCATATTAAGATATAAATAAAACAGGCAGAGTTGGCCTTGTTTATCAGTGTAAAATTCCTTATGTAAGACAGAAGTTAGTCTAAAAGCCCAACCAACCCAAAATACCAATGGAAGTCTGCTGTGGTGCTGTGTTTAAGCATTTCCACAGGAGAAAGGCAAAATTTAAAAACAAAAAACAAAAACAAAAAACAGTTTACTAATTGAGATCATTCAGTTCTTAGTTCAGATCAAATTACAGTTGGTTCAAATCTTTCATTCAAATAAAACCTTAAACAGTTTTAGAGTATGAAAAAAAAAAAACTGGGAGGCTTTTTTGGCACCTCTAAGTAATCCTCCGTAATGGAAATTATTTATCTTGAGGCTTGTGTCTTGCACCCCTGAGGCTGAAAAAGATTGTCGCCTTCAGTAGTTGCAGTAGACAACTGTAGCCTGTAGCGATCAGGCCGATAAATGGGAGAATCCCAGTGAAGACTGGCCTGCACGCCAAGTATTCTACTGTTGCCAACTCTCGATATTTGGTGCCTTTCTTAAAGTCCCACCTCTTGGAGTCATATGTTTATGTGAGAATCTCAACTTTTATTTAAAAATAAAAGTAAGTATCTAGCCCTCATGATTGAGCTTGAAAAATACAAACCCTAAGAGCTCAAAAATAAGAAAGGAAAATAAACAGAAACTAACATTGAGCATTTGTTTAAATCTGGTGGTTTTGGGGGGCTGACTCAGGATTTTTGAAGGTTAAGGTATCAAAACGGGTATTCTTGTGTAAATATGTAGCATATATAAATCTTATTTAAGTGGTCAGATCTTTCAGTTTGTAAAAGATCTGCCATGTCATAAGATATGCTACAAAAACATTATGTCCAACATTTGAGAGAGAGAAGTATCAGTAGTTGCTCTGTGAACCAGATTCCGGATCACTGTTCCTCATCCTAGCCCATCATTCCACGTATTTGTAGCACTCCAACTGCACAAAACAGCTGGTGGCACAGGGCCAATGTAGCAGCTGACAACACTATTTAAGCCTCATCCTCTGTTTTGGTGGCATGCTCAGGAACAAGGCAGCATGCCAGTCCCCAAATGCCCTGTCCATTACCAACTAGAACCGAGTGAAATTCAGAATTTCCATCCCACAAGAAAACCTGAAACGTCATTTTCATCCCAAATTGGAATGAAAAGTTGAAATTTGGAAGTTATTTGTAGAATAGAAATTCTGAAAGATTTCAATTCAGAAATGTTTTGTTTGATCATTTTAATCAAAACAAAATTTTTGACATTATCAAAATTGAAATCTTTTGTTTAGTTTATTGAACTGATCCAAAAAGCTTTGTTTTATATTTTCCTGTAGTGGTGCATTGCATCATGGGAGTTGTAGTTTGAAAACCTGATGCCCCATTCTTTCCCTATGAGCCAGGATAGCTCTCTCATAATGCAGTCAGTCACGTGACTGCCGTGATGCAGCACACAGCTTTGTTAGAGGGAAGCCTGCATTGCATTATGGGAAGTTGTAGTCCATGAGGGAATCCACCCCTCAGAAGAAAATGGAGCCTGAATGACAACTCCCATAAGGCAATGCACTGACGGGAAATGCATTTTAATGTTTTGTTAGATTTGAAATGAAATGTTTTGGATCAGTTAAAAAAAAATTAAATTCAGGTCAAACTAATCCAAAATGAAATATTTCATTTCACTTTTCCCACTGGAAAAAAAATGAATATTTTCAGCAAAATCAAAATTTTAATATGGAAAAAATCATTACAACAGAAACTTCCTGACCAGCTCTTTTACCAGCCAAATTAATGTAGAGGAACCCTTTGGCTTCTCTAAATTGCCCCTTCCAACAAGCCACCTTCACATACATCCAGTATTATTATTATTCTGTCCCTGGTGCAATGCAAAAGGGACAGTTTTATGAAGCTGGACACTTAACTGGTTGTAATCACAGTGTCATTACATTCATATCATGTTAATCTTTCTCTAGTCCTTGCTACTGTTGGGCCCATGAGGAGTATAAAGGCAAGTTATCAACAGTTTCACCTAATAAACTGAAAAATGTATTTGTAAGATGAACGACATATCTGTCCCAGCCTTACTTCACTGGATGTTATAACAGAGATATTCCTATTTGTGTTACCTTTCCATGGGCCAGAAATATTATGAGAACCTCTCTTAAAGCCATATGAAGTGTCTTGCCCATGGTGTCTCCTGAGTAGCAAACATTCTTGGGCAGTAATAAAACAATAGGATTTTTTTTTTCAAATTCTTTTTAAAAGATGAAGGTGTGGGAGTAGCAGAAGCCTCACTGGTATAAAGTGAGAAACCCCAGTCTAATGGTAGAAGGCAGAGGGTCTCGGTTGGAAAGATGAGAGCAGATTAGGCCTAAACTTTAGCAAAACATGTGTTTGTGGACATTACACCATTATTAGCCTTTAAGAAGTATTCTCCCCAATTTTCAGAAATGAGGTGATATCAGTGGGTTAGGGAAGCAACATAATGTTATATCTACTACTAAACGACGAGAGCTAAGATTAGAAAAGCACTGAGTCTGTGCTAGATCTTTTCAGGTCACTGCTGTCACTTTGCAATGTGCTTCCTCAGTGATGCCTTGGTAACTGAAGTGTCTCCACCACTAGAGAAAGAAGATTGTTTCTTTAGTGCATTCTTTCTGTGCCAATGAGGAGGGATTTCAGTTTACATTTCTGTGATGAACCATGTAAGCAGTAACAGATGGTGCTAGGATTAGAGTGAAGACAAGGAGATACCAGGGGAGTTGAAAGAGAAGTTCAGAGCATAACAAGCTGCTTTCCAAACCTTCCCTAAAGAAGATCCTACAGTTGTAAATATGTTTACTTGCTACTATTATTTTCTGTTACCTTTTTTTAAAAAAAAAATAAAGTAACAATAAAAGCAGAGAAGTATTTCCTTAAAATACCATAATAAAACTGCAAAAAAATTTCAATCTAGGTATTTAGGTGATCCCCATCACTGTAATATCCTGTCTCCAACATATTATTTTCTCTTCCCTCTACAGTAGGAAAGTATTATTATCCCAATTTTACAAATGGAAATCTGAAATACAGAGAAATTAAGTGACTTGGCCAAAGTCACACAGGAAACCTGCAGCAGAGAAAGGAACTGAATGCATGCTTCAGAGTCCTAGTACAGTGCTTTAACCACAAGGCCATCTTTTCTCTTTGATACATACAACACCAGCTGTCTTCTACAATTCCTTATATACCGTTTATCAAAAGAGCTATTCTAGCAAGGCTCACAAAGGCATGGAGAGCCATGGCTGAATAAGCAGCAAGGCCCATAGCACAGTGTGGAAAGAGGCACCAAGACTGGTAGTTATAAGGAATAGGCAAGAAAAGTTCCTAGGTTTTGCAAAAAAAACCTCCACAAAGATACCCAGAGTTTGGTTTTATTTCCCTATTTGCAGGCCACCATATATATTAAAAGGAGGTAATTAGTCTGTGGCCAGACCTGCATAGAGAGACTGAATATTTTAGCTTTGTTATTCTACTTGAAATGGGATCATGAAAAAACGTGCTTAAGACCAAGTAACAATTTAAAACAAACAGAGAAACACTAACTGAGATTTGTGATATACATGCACTGCCCTGAGCAAAGCTAGGAGCTGGTGAGTGAGAGGCTTATGAAGATTCCACTGCATCACCATTTCATGCCTGCTGAGACCAAATCGAGAAAGACCTACTCCCATTTGAGTGCCTAGCCTAGATGTTGAGAAAAAGTGCTTACTTCACCTGGTATTGTGTTATTCTATCATGGATGATTCGTCTAATATGAGTGACTTCTCCTCCCTATGAGTCATACTCATAGAGTGTAAGGCCAAAAGTGACCACTACATCATCTACTCTGGCCTCCTGCCAATACAGGCGAACACCACCACCTAGTACCTGCACACTAAACCCAATGATGGAAATGAGACTAAAGTAAATGAAGCCCAAAGGAGACTGGACTATTATGTGCCACAGGCTGCAGACAGAAGGAAACGAGCGCACCTATGATTGAGGCCCCCACAATGGCAGGAAAGGGATTAAATGAGATATACCCAGATAATTCTGACATTCTGCAAATGTCCCGCATCCACAAACCACAGAAGAAGGAGAAAAAAAACCGCAAGGTCTCTGTCAAACTGACCTAGGGGAAAATTCCTTCCCAACCCCGCACATGGTGATCAGTTAGACCCTGGGCATGTGAGCAAGAACCAGACAGCCATGCACCTGAGATAGAGAGAGAGAGAGAATGCTCACTGCCACCTGGCCATCCCTGATGCTTCAGAGGAGGGAGCTAAAACCGTCCCAGAAAACATGGGGGTGGGGAGGAATCCTTTCCTGACCCCTGACAGTGGTTGGTTGAAATCCTGAAGTATGAGTTTTAAGGAAAATGAGACATACGCCAGAAGTGAGCCCCGGAGCTTTTGAACCTTGTCCCCATCATCATAAGCAACCTCCTCAGACAATTACAGTCATAAATGTGCATAGCTCTCTTTTTTAATTAAATTGTTTGCCTCCACAACTCCTATTGGAAGGCTGCTCCAGAATCTCACTCCTCTGATTGGAAGAAGGTTTCTAACTATTTCCAGCCTGAATTTGTTCATGGCCAGTTTATATTCATTTGATCTTGTGGCAATATTTTCCTTTAGCTTAAATAGCTCTTTGCCCTCTCTGGTATTTACCCCCCCAATGTATTTATGGAGAGAAATAATATCCCCTCTCAACCTTCTTTTTTGCCAAGCTCTTCCAGTCTCCTCGCACAAAATAGGACCTCCATTCTCCTGATCATCCTAGTAGATCTTCTCTGAACCTGCTCCAGTTTAAAAATTCACCTTTCTTGAACATGGGTGAGCAGAACTGAATACGGTATTCCAAATGAGGTCTTACCAAAGCCTTGTACAAAGGAATTAATACTTCTCTATCTCTACTAGAAATGCTTCACCTAATACATTCTAGAATTGCATTTGCCTTTTTCACAGCCACATCACACTGGTGGCTTATAGTCATCCTGTGATCGACCCGCTACTCAGGTCTCTCTCTTGCTTTGTTATTTCCAACTGATGAGCCCCCCATTTGCAGCGGAAATTATTATTATTAAACCCTAAGTCAAGTGGTTCCCAAACTTGTTCCGCCGCTTGTTCAGGGAAAGCCCCTGCAGGGCCGGGCCGGTTTGTTTACCAGCCACGTCTGCAGGTTCGGCTCCCAGTGGCCGTGGTTCACTGGTCCAGGCCAATGGGAGCTGCTGGAAGCGGCAGCCAGTACGTCCCTTGGCCCGCGCCGCTTCCAGCGGCTCCCATTGGCCTGGAGCAGCGAACCACGGCCACTGGGAGCCACGATCGGCCGAGCGGAAGGTAAACAAACCGGCCCAGCCCGCCAGGGGCTTTCCCTGCACAAGTTTGGGAACCATTGCCCTAAGTGCATCACTTTATACTTTGTACTATTGCAGTTCATTCCATTTCTGTCACTCCAGTCTTCAAGGTCATCCAGATATATCTCTATAGTATTCCAATCTTCCTCTGTATTGACCATGCCTCCCTACTTTGTGTCATCAGCAAATTTCATTAGCAAACTAACTTTTTGTACCAAGGTCATTAAAAATATTGAATAAGATGATTCCCAAGACCAATCCTTGAGGAACTCCACTAATAATCTCCCTCCAGTCCTATGGTTCATCTGTCAACACAGCCAATTGCCTTCTCCCCATTAGCCAATTCCTTATCCATCTTACAATGCTTGTACTAATCCTCATCTTCTCTAATTTAACTAATAATTTCCCATGTGGTTCCATGTCAAATGATTTACTCAAATCCATGAATATTAGATCAATTGCATTCCCCTTATCTTAAAAAAAAATCAGTTATTTTCTCAAAGAAGGAAATCAGGTTAGTCGGGCATGATCTACGTTTAGTAAACCCGTGTTGCATTACATCCCCTTTATCATTTACCTAAAGGAATATCGTTATTCTTTCCTTATTTGCTCTAAAACTTGCATACTACTGAAATAAGATTAACAGGTCTGTTATTGCCCAGATCATTTCCCTCCCTCTTTTTTAAATATACCTATGATGTTAGCTATTCTCCAGTCATATGTACTACCTCCGAATAGTTAGATTTATTAAAAAGCCTTGCTGCTGGACTAGCAATCTCATGTGATAGTGTTTTCAGTATTCTGGGATGGAAATTATCTGGTGTCCCAAATGTGAGTATATTAAGATCTTTTAAGTTTTCCTTGCCGCTCACATGTGGTAATTTTCATTTCTAGACATTCATTTTCATCAGTCGTACTGCCTTCATGCACATGTGCCATATTATCATGCATACTGAAAACTGAGACAAAGCATGCATTTAGTGTAAGGGCCATGCCTAGATTATCTTTAATCTCCTTCCTAGTCATACTGCATAGTAGCACAACTGCCTTCTCTTTATATAACTAAAAATCCTCTTATACATTTTAATTTCCTTGGCAAGAGCTAATTCGGCTTGACTTTTAGCAATTCTCACTTGATTCCTACATTTTCTAACCTCCACAATATAGCTTTTCTTTCCCAATCAATCCCTTTTTCCATTCCCTAGTGGCTTGCAGTTTACTCCTAATAACCTTTTTGAAGTGGTTATTCATCTACCTAGGCCTGGAGACTTTCCCTACCATGTTTCTTCACCTTTCTTGGGATGCAAATTTTAGACCATTTTTGTATAGTTGATCTGAATAAATTTCAAGCCTCCTCCACATTTAAGTCCTTGAGATCTTCAGTCCAGCTGACTTCTTTAACCAAGTCCCTTAATTTCACAAAGTCTGCCCTTTTGAAATAGAAAACCAGAGTTGATTTCCTGATTTTGATTATCCCTTCATTGAATTTAAAATCAATTAACATATGATCACTTGATCCAAGGTTATTTACTATGACCAGTTTGTTGGGGTATCATTAAAAGCAATTAAATATTAAAGCCCTAAAATTAATGCAACACAGGAAAATTTTAAAGGGTTTTTTGGCTTGGGTTTTTGGTGTTTTGTTTTGTTTTTTTTTTTTTGGTAATGATTCCCAAACAAAACTGGACTTGGAATAAAAAAAGCTTTTGAAAACACATGTTGAAAGAAGATAACATTGATGGAAAACAGTTATAGTGTTTTCCATAAGCCCCCACCCCCAAATAAATTAATTAAGGGGGAGGATGATATACACAAATATAATACTGAATTACAAATGAAAATTTTCTAAATGGTAAGATTAAAAATTGATAGCTATACTTTCATAATTTAGAATTATGGATACTAAAGGAGTTTAAATAAGATAATACTTAGGACAAGGCCTTACTGCTATAAGTGTTGTTTTGCCCATTCCTTTTTTTAAACATAGAACTTCTGATTGGCTTAAAGTGATGTTATTGCTGACAGAACAAAGGTAACATGTTGTGCTGGAAGTTTTGAGGTAAAAATGCACAGACCTGCAACAAAGAAGCCTTTCACTGGGAAAACCCAGGGGCAGGATGACATGGAACAAAATGACATAGAGATTGTCTAAACAGCAACAGAAACTGTATAAATTGAAGTTTGCCCATGAGCAATGTACAGATTACCTAAAACCCAAATGTGTGATGTGCTAAAAGCCAATTGCATAATGATTAGGTAATTTGTAATCTAGAAATGTATAAGTGAACAAGACCCAAACTGGAGAAACACCAGACCAGATACTGAAGGACCGGATCAGAAGATCAGAGGAGGTGACAACTATCATGGACAGTGGAAGGACTTCCCAGTGCCCTGGAATGCTATAACTTGGGTCCATTTACCTATTAAATCTTCTCTGTTACTAATATGTTCAGACACTAAGTGACAATAAGTCTATCTAAAATTGTATAAAAAAAGGCAAAAATTGATTAAGCCTAAATTGACTGGACTTGTGTCTCAGTTTCCCAGTTACACCCCTGTGACACTAAACACCTTACACACTATTATAATAATCTTTGTACAAAATATGCCTTTTGGGGTATCATTTGAAAACCAATAACTCACTGATTATTAATATTCTTGTGTGAAGTACGTACAAAATGTGTGTGTATGGATGTATGCTGAAATTACGACTGGAACGTGTTTAAACCAGGTAGGTGAGAGGGGAGTTAGTCATCAGCTCTCCCGAGATCTTGAATACAAGTGAAGAAGGGTTGACCAGAGACAATGGGATTGCACCTTACATGCGCAGTAACCAGAATCATCAAAGCTCACAAGGAGGCTGGGGGATCACCTTGGTCATCAGACAAAAGCAATGAAGGCACATAGATAGATTGGCATGCCAGGTGAGCAAAGCTAACAAGTGGGGGAAGCAGGGGTGAAAGTAACTTAAAGGACTTACCAGTACACCAGAGTCCTGAGCGGTGGCGTGGCCTCAACTGGAAGACGTAGGACCTTTAAATCAAGTTTTAAAGGCCCCCAGGCTACGGCTGGGAGCCCCAGGGCCTTTAAATCACCCCCGGAGCTACCACCCCCTGGAGCCGCGGCCCCTTTAAATCACTGCCGGAGCCCTGCTGCCACTACCCCAGGGCTCCAGCAGCAGGGCTTGGGAGGCGATTTAAAGGGCCTGGGGCTCCAGCCGCTGCAGGGAGCCCCGGGCCCTTTAAGTCGCCAGCTTGGGGAAGCCAGTCTGGTCCAGCACCAGCTTACTTTCACCTCTGGGGGGGGGGGGGGGGGAAGAGACAGCATGACTACACTCCAGCAGGGAAAAGAAACTTGATCTGAGCTATAAAGACAGAAAGGTCTAAATCTCAAATAATAAGCAATTGAATCAACTGACCACTATATTAACGTATCATGTAAGCTCTTGTAACACACGGGTGATTAATATCATTGTAAAATATCTGTGTTAACACTACAGGAGGAATTATGTATACTCATTGACATTATGCCTAAAGTGTGTGGCTGAACTAAAGGAGGAAAAGTTCCCACCCAGACAGGAGGAAACATCACACCTATCTACCTGTCTCCTATCAAATTAAGAAAGGTGTGACGAAAAACACTAGAAGCCCCATTTGTTCAGAAATCAGCAGGGGGATGGAAAGCCCATAGGAGGGGAAGAACAGCATGGGGTCATTTTGCTTCTTATAGCAAGGAACTATGGGAGATACAAGGAGAAGCAGAGAGCCATTTTAGCTATCCATTACTGGACAGACATAAGGGAACAGAGCCCTTGCAAGCTGAGAAAGATGGGGCCTTCAACCAAAGGAGGGTTGCAATCTCTGGAAACTAAATATAGGCAAAGATGTTTCACCTAGGAAGACAAGGGAAGCCAGTATTTTGTACTACTGTGGAAGGTCCAGACTGCGGGAAAGTCGGCCGCTCAACCGGACACCATGGGGAACCAGAAGTAAGCTATAAGGCAGCAGTGGAGACAAAAAAAACCCAACAACCCAGGAAATACAATACTGTACTGTGCCTGTATTGCATCTTAAAGGTAGGCACATCTGGGCTGCCTGTCTCCACCTTCACCCCCTACTCACCACAGGGCGGAGCAGTCACTTACAGTAGGAGGTGGTGAACGCTGTTTCCCGCTCTCCCTCTCCCCTGGCTGGAAGGGGGAAAAGCTTGCAAGCTCAGAGCCCAGGAAAGAAACCTCCTGAGCTGCGACTGAAACCTGGCCTGGAATGTAAGCTGCTGGAGACGGAGCTCAAGCTCCTGCCTGCATGCTGGGCTCTGGAGGACCAGCTCAGTTTTAAAGGGCCACAGCCTGCACCATGCACCCACTGACACTGCAGTGTCCCAGGGTGCCTCACTCATCACCCTTGCAACCAGAGTGGTGTAGTGTTACCCACGGTTCTTTCAACCCAAAGCTCTTGGTAACTTTTACTCTGTGCGAGGTGATGTCAGGAAATTAATCAGGAGAGACACAGCTGTCTGGCCAATAGATGGCTGCCACAGACAGGACAACACAAGAGTGCTTTCACTTAAAACTAAACTTTACTTAGTCTCAAGCACTTAAACACATCCACAACAAGTTAGTAAAACACCCCCAACCCTCGATAATTACCGAAGCTGAGTGTGGCTCTCGAGTGACACAGCGACAGGCTTCCGTTGGCCAAACTTCCGCCTGCCGGTGAGGACCGCAAGATGTATCCAGCGGGAGAGTCCACTCCTGAAGAGTCCAACTACCTCAAACTTTTCCCCCTTATTTATACGCTAGTAATACAATGACATGTCCCTTAAAGAAAACTTGTTAAGCAAGCAGTTTCAACGGTCAAGCAAGAGATTTCCTGCTGATTATTGATTAACCCGGTGTGGTTTTTTCCCCAGAGTTTGCAGCCTTGAGGCCCTAACAGACATTCCTGGGGCACATCCTGCTCTTCTAAAATGCATGTATCAGCAACTTCAACACAATTCTTATCAGGAAGGACGTGGGGTCAAGCTGCCCTTTCTGTGACATCCAAAACTCCCTCCCCTCCTGCCTTGGTTAAGCGGAGGCTGCTGCATGGCCAATTTACTGCTGACTTGGCTGCTTTTAACAATAAGCAAGAGTGGTTTCAGGTGCTTTACTGGTTTGCCGAAATCTCCCCATTACATTAGAACCAGTGACCCACCACCACTTTCCGGTCAGCCACTCCAGTGCTGTGAGCCACCTGAGGAGCCATCCCATAACGGCTTGTTCAGAGTTACGAACATTTCAGAGTTATGAACAACCTCCATTCCCAAGGTGTCCATAACTCTGAAGTTCTACTGTAGTTTCCCCATTATCCCTTACTAGCTCTTCATTTAGCTGATTTCCCTCTGGTTTATTGAAGCGAGGCATGCAGATTTCACGAGTCTCTCCCAAACTTCTCCCTTCATCTTCTAGTTTAAAGCTGCTCTTATCAGTCATGCCAGACTTGATGCTGAAAGGTTAATACCCCAGAGAGTGAAGTGCATAAAAAGAAAAAAGTCTTTTTGGGAATGCCTCCCAATGGTCGATTGTCCCAAACCCTTCCTTATAGCACAAATCCTTGAGCCATCTATTGACTTACATGACCTTGTCATGCCTTTCCTCTCCTTTTCTAGGGATCCAAAGTATTCCACTGAAAATCACCTGAGCTTCCATTTCTGTAAGCATCTTAACTCCACTGAGTGTAGTCGTCTTTGATCCATTTCATTATGAAACACAGGACAAATGTATGAAATATATGGAACAAAGATTTTTAAGCAGCACACTCCCCTTTGGGTTTTTTTTTCTTATCTGTATTACAGTAGCACCCAGGGCTCCATTGAATTCAAGGTAAAATACTGGGAAAGCAGATCTCAGGAAGCAGATTTTATCATTCAACAGTCAATAAACTGAGGTACTGCTGATCATTAAGAAAATATGCTCTCTCGGATATGATACTGCAGTAACTATTGATAGATTCTGAATTTTTAATGGTGGCAATAGTACATTCCCTCAACTTTTTAGGTAGTGCAGCTATACTGTGACTGTCCAACACACTTGCTTCACGCCTCCTCAAGCCTAGTTAAACTATTTGTTTTATGTTTATGCTCGTTGCAAAAATGTGACCATTATTAGCTGCCAAACTTAGTTTATTACATTTGTATCATATTTCATAAAATGCTCTTTTTTATTTAATCAGAAAGATATTAAAAACATGTTGGCAATGAATACGAGCTTGTGAAAATGCAGATGCTGTTTCCATCATTTCTACCATTAAATATGAATTAAATTCATATTTTGACTTGTTATATTAATACTCAGGACATTTAAGGCACTTCAAACAGCTTTTTTTTTTTAATTCCTTGCTATTACTTTCATATATGTATGCATCAGTCTGGAATATATTACAGCTGGTTAACATAGATGTAAACATAATTGGCCAGATTCACGCACAGGCTAACAAAAATGAAAGTAATGGCATTAGACCAAGGATGAATTTACCCCATTATATGTATATGAGGGTAGTTTTTTTTTCTTCTTCTTAGCTCTTTGGTATATTCTATTATGTTACATTATAGGGTATTCTACACTCAACTCATCCAAGGCAAACATGCCAGAGGAGGGCAGAAAAAAAGCTACAGGAACGTCCTCAAGACTAATATGAGGAAATGCAACATTGACATCAACTTGTGGGAATGTATAAGCCAGAACCAACCACCATGAAGGAACTGCTTGAGGCAGGGAACTCAGCACTTCAAGAATCAGATGCGACTACATGGTGTAACAGAAAAACAGAAGCGACAGAAAGAACTCACCATGGCCTGAACCAATATCCCAGGTTCACCTGCCCTGCTTGGAAATACATGTCTGCAATGTGGAGTCTGAAGCTCCAGAATAGGCCTTATCAGCCATCAGATGACCCACAGATAATTCGAAATTGACAATCCATGAAAGACAATCATCCTCTACTTTGAGGGATTCCCAATGATGATTATAAGGCCAGAAAACTGAAGCATCCATATACACACTAGAGCCATACAAAATATCTGCATTGACTCACAAAACTATTGAAACTGAGCCTACAGTCCTTTGAGAATCACAAGCCCATTCTCATGAATGTTTGGCAAATATGCAATAAGATAATGCACTCAGCTGGGAAACAGACCAGCCACCCATCCAACCTCCCTGATGCTCCAGACAAGACTCAGGATCCTGAAAATATCTGAGGTAAGAAGGGCAAATACTGGGGCTGCGTGTTGGTAGTCATAACACTGGAGAGTCAGTTGGTGTGATGCAGTTCAGTTTGTTCAAGTCAAACATTCAGTCAGATCTGCAGGGCTTTATTCTCTTCCAAATGCTTTCACAAAATGGAATCTGCAGTATTTTCATAGCCTCAAAAAAATGTATGATAGACTGTATCCTCCCAAATATTTACTGACAGGTAGTTTGGAAAATACCAGCATTCAAAGAATAAGTACTTGTGCTGTCAGGGCAAAATTGTGGCCCACATGAAATATCATAACACCTCAATATACGGGGAACCAAGCTATCCTGCCACAATCTAAATGTTATAAAAGCAAAAGCCTACCAACATCAATAAGTTGGATTCTCATTGAGAACTTTGCAGATGCATGGTTGAACAACGCTGGAAAAAGGGGTGGGAACTAATAAGCAAGTTGATTCCACCTTAAAATATACATTAAAGTATTATGTGTTTAACAACACAGGAATTAACCTGTTAAATGGGTGCTCGTTTCATTTAGCAGAAATAAGAAATATATGCTGTAACTGTGATTAACAGAAGTATGTGGCTTTTCATACCAAAAGACAATTTCATGGTAACTAGTGACAATGGGATGGATTCTACCATCCTTATACTCACTGGGTAAATACCTTGTTCTGTGTATACACAGAACAAGTTTGAAAGAATGCCACACAGAATTATATGTTCTCATGTCAACATACTTGGTTAAAAGTAGGACAGGCCAAAAAATTTTGAAGGAAAATATTTTCTCATCAGAAAATTGGGTAATGTCAAAATTTAAATTGCCTGCTGAAAAAGCCCAGTTTCAGAGGAATTTTCCATCAAGAAAATCTAAACAGAACATTTCAGTTCAATTTGAATAGACATTATCTCTGCATTTCCCTGAGCCGCCATGGTGCCTCATGGGAGCTGTAATTCTAGGCCGCTTATGCCCCATTCTCCTGTATGGGTACAGCTCACTAGCTAGACTACAACTCCCTTGAAACACTGTGGCACATGCAAAGATTAAATTGACTCGCCATTTTAGAATCAGAACTTTTTGGAACATTCTACGAAAAGTTTCAATACTCTTCATACTGATTTGGGCTGAAAACATATATGTCAAAATATCAGAATGTTTAATAGGTCATAAGTTCCATTTTTTGATTAACTCCACTTACAATGTCATCTTCTAGATTTAGTGTAGAAAATGCTTACACATCTGATTGCTAAAGATCTGGAAAGATCTTCCCAAGATTGGAGTAAATGCAATTTTAGGCATAGCATTTAGTGATTCTTATATGACTTAGGAAGTATGACTTTGCATACTTCCTAGATAGTAACATAAAGTAGACAGATTATCTACATAAAACTGATGGCAATGTAATATGGCTATAAGAGAAGCACTTCAGATTATAATGATTTCTTTGTAAGATGTCAAAATTCTGCAATATAGTATTTATTTTCATCACATTTCTGTGGTAGTACAACAAACTTCCCACATCAGAAATGTAAAGCTATCCAAAAGTTGTCTCAGCTGCCTCACCTGTAAAATGATTGCATCAGCTACACTTAATCTTCCACATTTCCAGCTGGCAACAAATCAAAGATAATGCTGATATACAAGTAATGGACAGACTAATTTACTGAAAAATTTCACATGCAAGAAAAGTTTGATCATACAGCGGTTTTCCATATATCTGGCATTGTCAAAACCAATCAGTAGCAAGAGGTAAAAGCTACAATACATAATATCTTTATTGGACTATCCTTATCTGTAACAATGAATTCCTAAGAAGCAACATGCTCAACTTCTTCTTTCATTACTTCAAAATCTAACTACATTCAGACTGTAAAAGGAGGAAAGATGATAGCAGAAAAAAAAAAAGCTGTAAAAATACAAAATTAATTTACTGCCACCAACACATGCAGATCTTTAAAGCATTTTCCTAACAGTCGTCAGACACCTGTTTTCTTTTATTGTTTTTTGAATTCAGTAATCTTGAGTAATTTTATCAGAAAACATATTTTAGTGGTGTTTCCTATAAATATAATAGTAACATTCATTTTAGCTATTTGTTTTTATTTCAACGTTACCACTCAAAGACTAAAGTACTATTCAATGTGAGTAAGGTCAGCAGAATCTGGCTCTTAAAAGAAAGACTTAATGTGGGTTCTCTGTTTAGGAAAAAGGTTTACAAAAGGATGATCAAGTGTTATTCCTCACTTATGGCCTGAATAGGCAAAGATTGACGCACGTACTTAGCTTCATGAACATACATAGTCCTACAAAATCAAGTTAAGCCTGTACATAAATCTTTGCTGAATTGGGGTTTAAGAGCACTTAGGCTATTCACAAGGTCAGTACTTGCTGTTAACCATCAACATTATTTTCAAAGTTAAGTGTCAAGGGGCAGATTTTGAATTTATGTAAGCCACATGGGCTAGTGAATTAAACATGAGACTGAATCAGAACTCCTCGCTTCTAACACAGCCTTGCCACTGATTTTGTGACCTTGAGGAAAGTCATTAACTTCTTAGGATCTCAGTTTCTCCAGCCGTAAAATGGGAGATTGTTGTAAATAAACAGCACTGAGAGTTCACAGGGATATTCTCAGAGTTAAATATTTATAGTGGATTTCGAAAATAAGAAATTCTATATGTTAAAAATTAGGAAGCGTCCTGCTGCAGTTATCATGACAATTTTAGCCTTGTAATACCTAGTCTGACAACTAAGCTCTTGCATATCTGGCATGCATTTGCTCTAACATGGAGCCACACACAGTCTTTATTCTGTACTCCAACTCCCATTGGTGCAAATAGGAGTATTATGCATGTATAAAGGGCAGTCTATCAAGGTATTCTGATGTTTTACCATTGATATATGGCCTATGACATGTAATATCAACTACTGACTCTTCCATCTACCAGATTATTCTGCATTTATTGACCTGACTACAGTAACACCATGGAGCAGTATTAAAGATACTGCATCAATCTTAAGTCACAATTTCTATGTTTTTATCGGTTTGTCACAGTATTTTAGATTTCCATTCATCCACTTTATTGTTGGGTCTTTGATTCCACAGATGCTATTTACAATAACAATAACGTACACAGCTGTGCTAAGCACCGATAACCCATTCTAAATGATTGCTTTTCACCCATCGTATCAGACCAGATGAAAATTGAGGAAATGCGTGCATCCAATTTAAAAAAAAATCCATAATATTCAAATGCTTAACAAGAACACTGACTACTCATACAAGTGCTAAACATTGTGAGCAAGGGCTGCACAATCTGGTGCTCAGTGAATTCTCACTGTATTTATAAATCTGAACCTTAGTTGATCTATTTGGACTTTTGTCATCAGTTCCTACAGCTCCCATTGGAAATGAACATGGGAGCCACAACTGAAGACTTATACATTAAACTAAAACAGTTTATTCATATGTATAATGTTAAGATATTGTAATTGTTCCTTTACAACCAATCATTCTAACCACTTTCATGAACTTGGGACCACAGCTGGTCACTCAAAAAGTAGGTCTAAGTTCATTATCTCTTGCACAATACAGACTTTGAATGCTTGTTGTTCTACAATAATATTTCAAAATAATTAATTCTTGAGTTTTCCTTGTATTCGCTCATTACAGCTGTCTGGATAATAATAATTTAGTCAGTTCTTCGAAGAACAGAAACTTACATGAGATTTCATGCTGCAGTGACCACTGACAAGCATTGGTAACATCTGGAGACTCTTGGATCCTCACCAGGGCCGGCTTCAGGCACCAGCGAAGGAAGCAGGTGCCTGGGGCGGCAAATAGAAAGGGGCGGCACTCCGTCCATTATTGGGGCGGCACGTCCGGGTCTTCGGCGGCGGGTCCTTCATTCCCTCTCTTCCTCTTCGACAGCACTTCGGCGGCAGCTCAATTGGGTTTTTCTTTTTATTTTCCTTCGCTGCTTGGGGCAGCAAAAAAGCTGGAGCCGGCCCTGATCCTCACTACTCAATTTGCTGAATAGGTTGCTAACACAAGACCCATATGCAAGCTTCACATCTGTAACTCATGTCCTGTAATTAATGTATACAAGAGTTGTCATCTTTACCCAAAGAAATTAAGATGAATGCTGCAATCACCACATGAAATAAACCTGGTGTACTTCCATTATTTACTCACTGCTGAATAAAGGGAAATCAGTCACATACTGTATTTTGTCTCACTATACTAGATCTAATTCAAACATTATTCTGAACTCTTGCAGGAACCAGAGTCACTGGAAACCCACACAGAATTTGGTGAAAGCCAGAAGTAACTCAAAATTCAGCAAAATGCATCAGGGAAATGTAACAAAATCACTTGCTGTGGGGTCAAGGAGGGTTTATGTGGGTGCTTCTCCTAAGTGCAGGATACAAGAAGCAGTGGCAGATAAAGGGCAGATTTCTATATCTACTGATTGGGACTCAAGCCTATTTCTCGGTTTTGTAATTTCCTATAACACAATTCCTATCTGTTTATTTAATTTGTGGCTCTGTTCATTTGCTTGAAATGTGTTATACTAACAATGAAACAAACATAAAAACCTTTTAAACAAACAGATTCATTTGTTGTTTACATCTCTTCCCTTACATGTATAGCCATGCACAAAAAACAAACAAACCCACAATCCAGTTACAGTGCAGATGCTATGCATGACTAAGAAATAAACCATGAGGAGCAACACCAAGCATGGCTAACAACCAATAGCGTGAACACCACTGCAAGTCATTTATAGGGGCTTTCAGTATTTTTTTTAAACACTGATCTTTCAGAATTAAACTTGGAAGCATTTTCCCTTTAAAACTAAAAACCAGAATCCCCAGTTATAACAACTGCAGTAAATCACAAGGGTGGGGGAAACTGTCACCTGATTTCCTGTTGAATACATGCTACTGCATACCGCAGTGCTACTGCATACCGCATTTGAGTTCTGCCCATGTGTAAACTTCGGGTGGATGATAATTCACTCCATTGCCATTCTCCAGTGCCTAAAAACACCTCAACTCCCATAGAAAAGTAGCTGGAGACCCAGAGTTCAGTCTCTAAGGATTTTCAGCAAGGATTGCACAGGGTCAACCTCCCCACATTCAGGTCCCAAAAGGAACTAAAGAAATGAATTAAATAACTTTACAAAATCTTATGATAAAGAAACAACCTAATTTTCACAGCATAACATGGCTACTGTATAATCCACACACATTATCTTCACAGTTATACATAAACATAAATAAAGAGAACAAAATCTGAACAATTCAGTCCCAACAAAAACACAGTGAGAAGAAACTAAGAGTTCCCAAAAGCTTAGGTTTAGTCCCAGTTAGAGTCTTTGATCACCAAATCCGTACAGTTTGCTGAGTCTAAAACAACATCTTCCCTCCACTTGCTTGTAGGAATCTTCAGTTGGAATCCAGGCAGACTCTTCCTCTGCTAAAATCACAGCTAGCCAGTCAGCTAACTGACTAAGCAACCACTCAGTTAAGTCACAAGTCTACAGATTTAAAGAAACCCTGCTGCAAAATGCTTCAGAGTTAGGGACAACAGCCTGCTTCCTGCTCCTGGGCTCAGCTTCTCCCAACTCACAGAGGACACATGGCCCCTACTAAAGCAGCTGCCCTCATGGAGTCTGACCCCAGCAACAGGGCACCTGTTGGAGCATACCCAAAACTACCACCCCTAATTCCAGAAGCTTCTGGATGTGGAGTGCTAAATTGGCCTAGCAACAATGACCCAGACACAACTCATTCCTACCTCCCCCCCAATGGATCTCTTAAAGAGATATCTCCTTATTAGGCACATGGGTTACACATGCACAATTAATTCTTCTGTATACATGTATGTCTGTCAACTCCGGCATAATGCTTCCACTGATGCACTTTTTATTGTGACCATAAATTGCATTTCCATCAGTCAAAAAAACCCTCAGCAATACAATAAAATAAGCAGAGATCCTCTCCATAATAGACCTGGTTCAAGACAAATTTTTTAAAATACATTTCTAATGGGCTAAGCACCCACATATCCAATTATATATGCACAAAATGGTTTACAGTCCAACACTCATAAGCTCCAATATATGCCTGTCATCAATAGGTCATCCCTATGAAATGCCTACTACAAATAAATCTTATATTATGTTTATCACTGGTCCATATCACAGGTATCAAGAATCCCAAGTGACCAAAATCACTGCACTTAGTTCCAGTTGTTTCACATATGCACATACATCCGTGGTGCCCTAATAATGTTAGGAAATCATTAGAAAGGAATATATATATATATATATTAGGAAATAATAATTTTATGTTTTTTATATAATAAAAAACATAAAATTAAGAAAATATTTTGAAACCTTATAACTAAGCCAAATCTAGTTAGATTTTTACCCAACACCAAGAGGTATATTCTTTGTCTTGAGAAGCTCTCCCTTCCAAATGTCAAGTTTCTATCTCCCTCCTTATGAGGTGCTGGAATGTTTCCCAACGAAGTCACTGTAGCAATACTGCCTTTCCGATATGGTTTCATGCTAGCCACTGCCTCCGTTTCTCTTCCCTCAGTCTGGCTCTCCCAACTTTCCAGCATGGTTCAGTTGCTGTAGTAACCTGTTGCTGTGACTAGGCCCACTGACTAAGTCAGAAAAGAGAAATCCAAAATAAGCACAAAACAGTGCTCAACCTCAAGTTGCTCACAGCCCCTTCTTCCTGAGGATCTGACTTCTGTTCTCAGCCACCTCCTGGGCTCCTTTGAGTTCCTCCCTGCTTTTATAAAGTAGCAACTCCCAGGGTTTTCAAAATGGAGTTTAGTGTCCCTCCTGGCTCTTCACAGGCTTCACCCCTCTCCACCTGCAATTTAGCCATGTGACAGACATTGCTTATTTTCTCCACCTAGGGAGGCAAGCTAAGTGTGTCACAGGTGGGGATGGACCCATTTCCCCTTAAATGGCAAATCATCCAGGGACAGTCACAAGTACATATTACATTTATATATACATGCTTAAAATGACATAAGTGCTTTTTCACTCTGTTCATTCCTGAAAATGCCTGAAGTGTTTTGCTTAAAACTTTAAAAAATCTCTCTTGGGCAAGACTAAATATGGAAAATGTCAGTCCAAATAATTACAGTTTGAAAACATTATTAGCTACTGGAAAACCTCTTTAGAATGGAAACAATTATGCAGCCCTAACTATATGTATCTCTGCACACTCCATATATAATAACTTCACTTAAATGCTTGGTGGATGATTAACAGCCTAGAAAATTTTAAAAGGAAGGTCAGCTTTTAGGACAAACAACTTCAACATTGCTTCTTAAAGGCTATTTGTTCCATGATGCTATTGCAGCAATAAAAGGAAAAATATCTGTAAGAAATCACTTGAAGGACTCTTACTATATAAGGGTTGCCTCTGGCCCAAACCAAATAGTGAAATTAAATCAAACCAGCAAGTCTTTAACAAAAAAACAAACATTAATACTATAATGGCCTAATCATTCATTCCTTTTTATTTACTGCTAAAAAAAATAATCACAATGGAGTCATAAGGCCCTCTCTTTTAGGATTTTCTATGTCTAATTAAACATTAATTTCACTATTTTAATTTGACACACAAAAGAACAGTAAGGAAGAATTATTTTACTTGCTGGGGGCTCAGATTTAATACTTCAGAGCGTTATTTTCTTTTGTAGGGAAAAATCACCTGGCTGAGTTTTGTACAATTTCCCAAGAAATCATTGGTCAGATCAGCAATCAAACTACTAAATGCATCTTCAATAGCTTATTTCTATTTTTTCTCTGTAAAAAAGAGCTATCTGAAAATGTCACCCTGCTCATGCTTTAGAATAAAAATCTATCACAGACACTTGAAGTTGAGACATCTTTAATAGCTTAAGTTAAAAGAAGCTGCTCTAGACTATTCACATTGTTATAAAATGCATGTGAATTTTAGTTTTTATTTATCTGTTCTGTGTCTGACAGATCTTGAAATATATTACACTTAGAAATGTACTTAACAACACTAGAAGCCATTGGAAAGACATCATTTGAAAAACATTACTGTGACTGGCTGCCAGGAATTGGCCTTGCTGAGAATGCCACACTCAGGGCAGAATGCAAGAAATAGGGCAGACAATACCCAAAACTAGTGGCTTATTCTATAATTAGATTCACCAAGCCAGTAACAAAATAGCTTCTGCACCAGTTAATCAGAAGCCAATTTAGTCCCCCTTAGGCATTCCAGCCCTTGAATCCCATCCAGATCAACAGGTCTCATATAAAGAATGAGGAGTACTTGTGGCACCTTAGAGACTAACAAATTTATTTGGGCATAAGCTTCTGTGGGCTAAAGCCTACTTCATCAGATGCATGCAATGGAAAACACAGTAGGAAGATATATATATACAGAGAACATGAAAAGATGGGTGTTGCCATAATAGCTCTAACGAGACTAAGGTGGGCTATTATCAGCAGGAGAAAAAAACTTTTGTAGTGATAATCAGGATGGCCCATTTCAAACAGTTGACAAGAAGGTGTGAGTAACAGTAGGGGGAAAATTAGCAGGGGGAAATAGTTTTTACTTTGTGTAATCTACTCCTTGTGTAACCCATCCACTCCTAGTCTTTATTCAAGACTAATTTAATGGTGTCTAGTTTGCAAATTAATTTCATGTTCTGCAGTTTCTCGTTGGAGTCTGTTCTTGAAGTTTTTTTGTTGAAGAATTGTGACTTTTTGGTCCGTAATTGAGTGACCAGGGAGGTTCTCCAACTGGTTTTTGAATGTTATAATTCTTGACGACTGATTTGTGTCCATTTATTCTTTTGCATAGAGACTGTCTGGTCTGGCCAATGTACATGGAATAAAGACTGGGAGTGGATGGGTCATTACACAGAGTAAAAACTATTTCCCCAGGCTAATTTTTCCCCTACTGTTACTCACACCTTCTTGTAACTGTTTGAAATGGGCCATCCTGATTATCACTACAAACGTTTTTTTTTCTCCTGCTGATAATAGCCCACCTTAATTGATTAGTCTCGTTAGAGTTGGTATGGCAACACCCATTTTTTCATGTTCTGTGTATATATATATCTTCCTACTGTATTTTCCACTGCATGCATCTGGTGAAGTGGGTTTTAGCCCATGAAAGCTTATGCCCAAATAAATTTGTAGTCTCCAAGGCGCCACAAGTACTCCTCGTTCTTTTTGCTGATACAGACTAACACGGCTACCACTCTGAAACAGGTCTGATATAGTGAGATGTTATTGAAAACCCATTTCACCATAAGTAAGTTTCTTTCTACCCCAAGGGATCAGACACATATCCCCGGGTCAATATGAATCTCAGATCTTACCCAAATATCATGCTATCAGCCATTCCTTAGTAAACTAACTAAAGAGAGAGTTATAAATGGTTAATAGATCATCTACATACATATGGTTGCAAAGTCCTTGTATCAGGTTTATAGCAGTGATGGAATAAACTGCTGGCTTGCAAAAGTCTCTCTGGACTCACCCAAACAGATTGGGGTCATCAGTCCTTGTTCAGAGCTTCCTCATTAGAAAGCCAGTCCAGAGAAATGAAGCAGGAAAGGAAGACAAAATGGAGATGTCTCCAGTGTCTTTCTATATCCTCTGCCATGTGCATGGAATTTACTATCCCAAACAAAGCCCACAGCCCCTGTTTGTGGAAAGTTACTGGCCCAAGATGGAGTCCAGGGTCACATGAGCACATCACATGTCCTTACATGGTTTGCTGACTCACAGGGGTGGCCACTGGTGCCTCGCTGTCTGAGGCAGCCTCAGGCAAAGCTATCGGGTGGGATGCGTTTCTTCTATGGCCCATTTCTTCTATGTGCTCCGGCACCTCTAATCTTGGCAGTTCATAGCCCTGGCACCTCTGGGCTTGCCATGTCAGTTATGAAAGTAAAGCATTTACTTGAGCCCCAGCCACTAATTTCTTGAGCCTGCGCACCTCTTTCATTACAAACTAAGTGTCTAGCCTTGATCTAAATTCTATCTGGAGGGTGTCGCCCAGGAATACAATACAGATTTAAGATACAAGCACATAGGCTGTATTCATAAAGATGATACATGCATATAAATAGTATAATCCTATTTAGCAAATCATAACTTTTCTATTGATACCATTCATGAAATACTTTGTACGAGATGTATGGTAATGGTATAATAGTGATAAAATCAATGATTAAAATGGGCACCTTTAATCATACAGCCTCATAATTACAAACACGTATGGTCAGATTTTCACCCCACTCCAGCCCTTTTACGCTGGGTATATGAGACACAGCAGAAATCCCCAGTGCCTCCTGTGGAAGGATCACAGGCACTCAAGACCCTATGGAGCGGGGGAAGGTCCCAGAGCCTGGGCTCCAGCCTGAGCCCAAATGTCTACACTACACTTAAGCAGCCCCATAGCCCAAACCCTGCAAGTCTGCATCAGCTGACACAGGCCAACCATGGGTGTTTAATTGCAGTATAGACATACTGGTAGAGGCAGAGCACATAATCTCTCTCAGAGTTCCTATTCTAGCCATAAGGGAATACTATCATATCTCATGGCCCACAGTAAAGAAATTTTTGGTGTATACTGACTTTCAATGGCAAATGCTAACCATTGCTCTTTTTATTATCAAATACAGAAACAATAGTTATTTCAGTGTTTGGAACTTAATTTATTATGGGTTCAAGTTCTTCCATCCCAACTCACAATGAGTAGTACCTTACTTTCGTGAGTAATCCCATTGTAAAACCAAACTCTGTGTTAAAAAAATGTCTATAAAACACTGGGAAAGATTAGGCTCAGCCCTTATGAATGTGCACAGCACAGAGGGAGATCAAAAGGATCCTTCCCACACCTATGTGGCCCAGATAAAATCCAGGAAGAACTGCAGGTCCTGCAAAGGGACTGCTCCGGCTTTACACCATGGACAACTGGCATGCCAAAAGAGGCAGAAGACAAGACTGTAACTTTACCTCTATGTTGCATCAGCCATTGCAGCAGGACTGTGTGCAAATAAAGAGCAGGCTGCACATTACAAAAGGGAGGTAGCAGCTGGCATGTGCACCCCTGTGCACTGGAGAGTTAAGGGAAACGTTCTCCCTTAGGCTAAATATGTTTTGCCCTCTCTCTCTGTGGAGCATTGCAACTGCTCAATGCCTCTTAACCTGGCTTGGGCCTGACTGGCACTGTCTTTCCATGTGCGGGAAAGTAGGAATTCTATAAAGTGCTATGAAAACTATGTACACAGTACAGTACCATACTCTGAATTCTGTTGCAGTTGGCTTACGCTACAAACAGTATATGACAGAGAGAACCAAAAACAGTCATGGTAGTTAATGTGATTAATTACTATTCATTCAGCAGATTACTACCCGTAATGCTCCCAGTAGTTCAGTAGTTATGGATCAGGTTGTTGTCATCAGAATGCCCTTTATAAATATGATTAATGACATCAGAGGATGACATACTGGACCTTCACTTTTCTCTAACTTTAATAGCATTGAGCAGTTTTATCCATATCCTCAAAAGAATAGATACACTTAATCAGTAAGTACTAAAAGTCTCATTAAGTTCTCATTAAAGTTCTATACCCTATGTATAACCTTGAGAGGTATTAGACACTGATGAGTATATTCTCCTCTCATTGTGCATGCTACTCTTATTGAAGCACTCGGATACCATGGCAATGAGCGCACTATAAACACCTGGATAGATAGAGATTAATGGGGTTTCCATATAAGCACCACAAGAAAATGTTCGTATCAATGATGAAAACAGTGGCAAAGTCAGTTTACATGCAGTACAAAAAATATCTATCTACACTGCTAAAGCACCTGTCACTAGAATATTATTATGACTTATTATTTGCATTACAATAGTGCCAAGGAGAAGTTGTCATGGACCAGGACCTCATTGTACTAGGCACTGTACAAACACAGAACAAAGAGACAGTCCTGGCCCCCAAAGAACTTGCAGTCTAAATAATAGTGATGTTATGTGATAACACCAGCTAATAGCTCTATTGTTGACTGCTTAACAAATTAAACATGAGTTAAACAAATACAATCTACATGTGTGTTTTAAACTGTGCTTCCTAAAGTGAATGTAATAAATTAGCATCATTGTTAAGAGTAGGGTTGCCAACACTCCTGTGTTAAGGGACGCCCCTTACTCAAGTAAAAAATCACCTGTCCCATACTAAATCAGTACAGGATGCCTTTTATCCTGTATTTCAACTAGAGGTATGCTCAGTCCTTAGGGGTGAGGAGGGTGTTGGTGCCCAATCCCTGGCAGCGGGAGAGTGTCAGTGTCTGCAGAGGTGTTTCAGTGTCTCGGTGACTCAGCCAGGGCCCAGCACAGAATTTTCCTCAGCTCCTGCTGTGCTCTCCCTGGCGGGGGCAACTCTTTTCTCCAGTCCCTAACTGGCCACACTTTACAGACAGCCACACACGCTCTCCACAGCACTGTGCAGGCTCCCCACACCCAGGAGTGGGAGCCGGGGCCCTAGCTGCGGGAGTGGGACATACCGGGACCCAATGGGGAGGAGCATAGACAGGACAGTGAGTGAGTGCCATCTCTCCACACCCTGCCACAGAGAGACCCTGCCTAGCTCAGCCCTGCAGAGGAACCCCTACCCCTCCCCCAACAGGAGAGACCAACACACATCCCTGGGCACTGACCCCTGTCCTTCACCAGGAGAATTCAATGCCCCACCTTCCGGTCACCTCCCCCAGCACCAACACCTCCCAGGCACCAATCCCTGTTCCTTGCCAGGAGAGACTGACACCCCCAACCCAACCTAAGTGGGCATTGACACCTGCTCCTCACTGGGGAAGACCAATATCCTTCAATCTCTGGGCACCAACACCAGGCCAACCCCCGACCTCAGACACTACCTGCTGCTCCTCACACATGAGAGACTGACCCCCTTTGGCATTGCCGCAACCCCCCGGGCACCAAGACTGAGGATAGCTGAGCTCTGTGCCACATTTTTGAAATACTGTGTTGGCAAACCTAGTTAATGGAATAATTAGCTAAACAAAGAAATGGAACCTTTTATAAAAGTGACACAACGCACTCACTTCTATACTGCCATAGTGCCCTCTTCTCAATGAAATGTTAAACCAGCTCACTTGTGGGGTCACATCACTCCCTGGTGGCTAAATTCTATTATACAAGCTCCAGCGCTAACATCTGTATGGTGTGTTTTGTTGCCCTCCGGTGGCTGTTGTCTTCAGCAGTTAGGTCCTAATAGACTACATAATTGTAATTCTACCTTTTGCAGAATGAACTAGAAGGTTGTGTTGTCTAGCCCATGGAAATCTTGAGAAATCAAAATGTTTGACCAAGTTATGAGGTGAGGCTGGTAGTGCAATGATTTTTTTCAGAGAGCAAATGAATTATATACTCAAGAGCTCAGACAACATTTTGGGGTATGTCTACACTTGCAAGTATATACTGTTACTTGTCCATGTACTGCTAAACTGTTTACGCAGTACTTGTGTTGAGTATGTACATACATTGTGCTGGGAATGGGTATACACTGTGTACAGGCATATATTCTTTTCAGTATGCAATGTTAGCGCTAACATTTATGGGGCAGTATCCCGGAGTCCTGTGCAAAACAGGAGACACTCTAGAAACTGCTTTGCTGAATTTTGCTGGACCTGTACTCTACCTTCACACATTTGATGATGACTGCTCCCTGTCATCTCTCTCTTCTGCCAAACTGTGTTGGAAACATAGAGCAAGTCCTATGCTAGCTGGACAAATGCAGTGCAGTACCAGATACTGGACAGAACCGCTCCAGAGAGATTTCAGATTATGTAGATGACTGACTCAAGGGGGGGATGAAAATCCACTTGAGTCCCATGGAACAGAGGCATTGAACGTCATGGTTGCAATGGTATGCCCATGGGTGGAGCACCACTTCTGATCCTGGACAACCAGCATGGTGTAGTGGGACCACATCACTATTGAAATATGCCTACAGAATTTCAGAATGAGGAAGCAGACCTTCACACTTGGCATCTTGCGCCCACCCTCCGCGGCAGACCACTTGATTTAGAAAACCCATACCAGTGCACACGCAGGTGGCTATCACCCTGTGGAAGGTGGCAAAATCCGACAGCTACTGTCAGTTGCCAGCCAATTCAAGATTGGGAAGTCAGCTCTTCGGGCAATGGTTGTACAGGTTTGCCAGGCCATCAAGGCTGTGATCTGTCCATGTGTGGTTGTTATAACCCAAATCCCTGAAATTATAGAGGATGGGTTTCCAAACTGTGAGGGCCACTGACAGAATATACATGCCTACACTTTGCCTACCAAAAGGGGCCAGTGAATATGTGAACAGCAAAGGTTACTATTCACTGGTTCTGCAAGGCTTAGTGGATCACAGGGATCAGCTGGACACAGGAAAAGTCCATGACGCCAGGGTGCTCAGAAGATCAGGAATGTACTGCAGGTGGCAAGAAGGGACTTTATTCCCCTGAAACGACATGACTATGTACAGCATTTCTGTGATGACATTTATTCTGGGGGACCTCACATACCCTCTCTTCTTGTGGCTCAGGAAGGCTTATCCTGACATTGCTGACCCAGGGAAAAAGGAAATCAACTACAGACTGAGTAGTTGCAGACTGTTGGAGAAGTGGACCTTTGGGCAGCTGATAGCCCGTTGGTGATGCTTCTGAACCTGTCCAGATGCCAATATGGCCAACTCAATTTGGATTATCATGGCATTCTGTGCTTTGCCATAAGGTATGGGAAGCAAAAGGGGAATACTTCCACAGCAAATGGGCACAGGACAGATCTGTTTTTCAGAGCCTATACAAACAGTCAGATCCCACACATGTGCACAGAGCTCCTGGTTTCCAGTGAACCAGGGAAATTCTTGATGTTGTGTGTTCATACATCATGGAACAACAGGAAGCCAGAAGGTGAATTAGGACTGTGCTGAGGGACACTATTATGATGCTCTGGTGCTACTTGAAAAAAGAGCATTACCATAAACTTCTGTTGCAAGATGGTGGGTTTTGATCCCCTGCTGCTGACATTAATGTACTAACTGAAAGGCGACAACTGCAGGGAGGACCCTCAAGATTAACCACCTTGGCCATGGTTTTGTGCTGTGGTGACTGTTCATACACTTTAATGCCATCATTGACCAATGTTTTTGTTACATGTTTAACTATTCTGTTTCACATTGGTTTATGCGGTGCACTTAAGCAATGTTAATGTAATTAAACAGTTCTGTATGGTTTTGGGAGGGACTTCACACTTGTCTTCTTCACACTTATTTCTGACAGCATGGCTCACCACACTTGTCAGGTGTTATGCATGGTTACTCCCAAAGCACAAGTACTCCCATGATGGTTGTGCCAGTGGTAACTGTTTGGTGGGGACGGGAGTCATTAAAGCACCACTCGGTGGCAGATATCTTCACTGTTAGTTTAGTTTTGTTTCCTTTGTGTTGTCATTTAATTACTAACAAAGACAACAACTTTTCAGTAAATTCTGTTTTTCATTGTGGTGCTTTGGACAGCAACAGTTAGTGCACAGCTTACTTTATTGTCATGAACCATGAACCCTTTTAAACAAAAATAAGTAAACTCATGGCTGGGGGAGAGGTTTGGGAAAGGGTTGTGAGATGGATGGAATTGTTCACATTTCCACAGCACCAGACTTTTAAAGAAATCACATTCATGGGCTGTGAATCCTGCTACCTCATCCCAATCTTCTGGGAAGTATCATACTGATCATACTTGGAAAACAAGTTGCACACACAAGTGAAGTGAACAGTACATACATGGAATATAGAACTAGACTTGTTTGTAACAGGAACGAATGAACCAAAAGAAAGGAAAAAGGCCAGATTCTCTCAGAAGTAGGCAAACATTACTTTCTGTGGACAAGTTTCTGTGTCCTTCCCCTCCCTCTCACCCTGATGGAGGGGGAACGGTTGTGGAATAGTGTGCAGGGAAAAAACGTGAACTTGTTCTGTGTGGGGTTTAGGGGCTGAATACAGACCATGTTATAGGGACTAGATCAGGCTCATCAGGCTCCTGAATGCTCTGGGGGGTTCCCTGAGAGGGACTTTGGAGAAAGTGGTGTCCGGCGCCTAGCATGCTCCTCCCCAGTAAGGGGGAATGTGGGATTCACTACTTCAGCAGCAGTCTGAGAAGGCACCTGGAGAAGGAGGAAGTGTTGCCTGTTCCCACAGAGGGGCAATGGCCACAGCAGCAGGCAGACCCTGAAAATGTTCTACCAGGGATTGCATGAGTGTATGATCCTGTTCCCTCTGTGCACGCTCCCGTTGCTTGTGCTGTCTCTCCATTTCCAGGAATCCTTTATCCTGCCTAAGAGCCTGCTCCTCCCTTGCTGTAAGTTCATCTGCTGCTGACTTCTTCTGTCTCTGCCAACAAACAGGTCCTCCAGAGTCCTCCAGAGTCTTCCTTTGCTATCTCTTTGGTGCCGCTGCTGCCCTCCCGGTGGAAAAGGTTCCCCCTTGGCATCAGAATGTCCTGGCAAGTCAAACACAAGGGTAGCATTATATTTCATTTTTCCTTGGAAAGTACCTAAATCCACCCATATCATGCAATTTTGCTGGCAAAGGCCACAATGCTGACACTTTTTCAAATCATAGGAATGCAGCTGTTACAGTTTCCTTCAATCAAATTATTTTCGCAGCCCACGAGCAAGGAGCTGAGGCTCAAAATGGTAAGATACTGGCATTACTTTTATTAAAACATTGCAATGTTTACAGTGCATGGATGGACCACTGGGGTGGGCTTTGGTTCCTTCAGGGGTAATGTTACCAAGTCACCTTTCTGTTCTTTAAAGGCTGGCCATCCCTTGGAGAACATAGCAGTTTTGAAGGTACCAGAATGGAAAAAAGAAGGCACTTTCCAGTACTCTGCAGGACACCCGGCCATCTTTCTTCTACATATTGCTGAGTGGAGTGATTTGGTGAGCTATGAAGGTGGGCCAGGTACATTTGCCCTGCCATTAAATCTGAAGAACCAATTTGAATTTCTGCTACACCAAAAATGTACTGAATTATGCTTATAGGGCTAGATGGCAATTTGAGAGGAAATTGACTGTATTCTACACTAGCAGATGGAATTTCCATGGAAGAGGAACAAAGAACCACAGAAAACATCCACCCACCTCCTAACACCCCCCTTCTGCATTGCCAGAAAGTCCGGCTCCTGTGTCCAGCAAACAGCATTGAAAGGGTGAGGGAAACAGAGTAGCACTGCAAGTGTATTTTCTTCCCTGAATTTCTGGATTAACACCACAACCCAGTCATCTCTACACTGCCAAGGGACCAGCACTGTGTTTTCAAAGTGGATACTTCACCTTCGTAGCTGCCATGGGCTGTGGGGGACCCCCTCAGCTCTGAGCACTGCGAGCAGAACCCGGAGCTCCCAGACATGGGCCTCGCAACTCCAAACCACTGCAGGCAGTGGGGGGGAATCCAGTGCTCTCAGCCACTGTGGGCAGTGGCGGGGGGGAGGGAGAGGGGCAGAGCCCCAGCAGAAGTTGGTGCTCAACCCCCCTCCCTCCCCATTTTGTCACAGTTATTTTTAGTAAAAGTCAGGGTCAGGTCACAGGCTCCCGTGAAGTTTTGTTTATTGTCCATGACCTGCCCGTGACTTTTACTAAAAATAACCGTGACAAAAGCTTACCCTTAATCACAAGATCCTTTAATGCTCTGTCAGATATAGCTGAAATTCATTTAAATAAGATATTATACACCGTGCCACTTAGTGGCTGAACTGTACAATGCAGTTTAGCATTCCATTACCTCTCCCCCTTTAAATTCTACATTCCTGCCATTTAAAATATTTATACCATCACACTGCCTTTGAGATTCAGTATGTATCAGGCTGTTAAGCGTCTGAAAACTACTGGTTTTCTCATTCCATGACCCAAACACATAACAACTTAATCATCTGGCCATCCATTAGTTGCAACTACCAGCTGTGTTCGGTTTGGAATCCTGGAGTCGTCGTCTTCTTATTCAGCATCTGCCATGAACAGAGTTTGTTCTGTTGATTGTTCTTTCCAAGGAACAAACTGTAGATGTCGACAGTTTCTGGTGAACTCTCCCCTTTTGGTCCAAGTCACATATGATTGGGGCACTGCATTCTTTTTCTTTATGATAGCTGGAGTTGTCAATTCTTTTTCTCCATTCAATTTGACAGAAATATAGTCGCCAGGTTCTAGACCTGGCAGTTCTCTGAATAACATCTGTTGCAAAAGTATTTGTAGGCTTTTTTTGCCTGTTGATCTGATTTGGCCACTCTCTACATGTCTGGCCACTTTAGAGAGAGATTCTTTTCCAAAGTGGGAACAGTAGTTCTGAGTTGTCTTTGCACTGGGAGTTGTGCTGGACTATATCCAGTAACTGCTATTGGTGTTAGTTCGTAACTCAGAAGAGCAAGGAATGGATCTTCTTGCTGTACCATTTTCTTGGCTGTTTGTACAGCTCTTTCAGCCTCTCCATTCACTTGTGGGTAATGTGGGCTGTTAGTAATAAGATCAAAATCATATTTCACTGCAGCAGAATTTAAGTCATTTCAAACAAATTTTGGTCCATTGTCTGTCACTAGTTGTTCTGGAATGCCAAAGTGAGCAAAAAAATCACTTCAGTTTCTTCAGTGCTGATCAATACTGTTCATGGGAGAACTGAAAGTGCTCAGCTCAGATCTCAGGAACATGTTATGTCTTTCAAGTACATTATTTCTATATACCTGGAAAAATAGTCCCTAATGACTACGTAATGATGTCCTTTGAATTCACTTAAATTGCAGCTCGCCCATTACAAGGTCTCTCTGGTAGGGATGCTTGCACACTGCATGTTCCAGCATTCTCTTAAGTTGATTTGTACTGGATCTCCTTTCAAAAGTCCACTGTCATCAAATCCTCAATCCAGTTCTTCCTCCATTCTCACTGGGCCCATCGTGGCTGCCATGCTGTAACTGAGAAGGTTATTGGTCTTTGATCACATGCACTCTGAATGCATAGCTTTAGTTTTGGTAAGTTGTTTCTATGATGAACTGGCCCTTGCAATTCAGAATACCTTCAGGGCTAGTCAAAGCTGTGTCAAGTGACTCAGCTCTGGGAGGGGTTGAAGGTGACTGTAAATCCATTCTGAGATGACTGTGATGTCAGCTCTTGATTCAATTTTAAAGTCAATAGTTTTGCCATGAATATTCCAGGCAAGCTCTATATCATCACAAGTGATAGATCCCAGAAACAATGGTTCTTGATCGTTTGTAATAAGAGTCAATTCTCTGACTGCTTTGGTGCAGCAAACAGCTGCAAAATATCTATTTCATGCATGTATTACACCCTGGACATGTGTCATCTCTTGGGATATGATTCTTTCCACATCCTGTACATGTAGGATTTTGTGCCTCTTAGCCTTGGAGTTTTATGATAATGACTTTTAACACTCAAGTGTCTATTTATAGCTTCTAAGGTAGTTTCAGGTTTTTCAAGTTGCTCTTGCCTCTTGATCTATTGTTTGACTTATTTTGTCTGTTTTGCTGTCTATATAGCTGTGGCTAGGGTTAAATTTCTCCACAGTTGTAGCTGCTGTGAAATGTTTTTATGTGTTAACACAATAATAAGCTTGTCTGATATTTTCATGTTTTGCATTGTCAAAATCACAGTTTTCACCCAACATATGCAGAGCTCTTATAAAACATTTCCCCCTGGTTTTTGAATTGTCTGGTGGAAACATGTTCTTTCATAAACCACATTTCCCTGAGATATAAAGTATGCATCAAACATAGCCAGACCACTTTCATAGTCATCTTTGTCTTCAGTAAAGTCAAGGGATTTAAAGATATGCTCTGCTTGCTTCCCTATAGCATAAATTAAAAATGACACCTGTATATCTCCAGTTTCTTTGTGCAGCTTGATAGCAAAGCAAAATATTGTTTCCAGTCTGTCTATTCTGAAAGTTTGGAAAAACTGAAGTTCTCTGGAGCACTGAAGAGTGGCATTTTGAAAAGATTCTGTAACCTTTTGTTGCTGTGTTGCTTCTCTCTTCAGTCTTTGTTGCTGTTCCCACTCTTTCTATTCTTAGTTTACTCCTGACACTATTTCATGCTCCTGTACCAGACATGGACTGGTCACAGAGTGTGCTTATATACACCAGATGTGTTCATCGTTCATTTGGGCCCTACCAAATTCACGGCCATGAAAAACGTTTTCACAGACCGTGAAATAAGCCCTCCCCCATTAAATCTAGCTATTGGAGGGGTGAGAAGAGGCAGGGCTGGGGCGCCTCAGCTGGGAACTCCTAATGTTCCCTGGGCTCCAGTTCCTAGTCCCTGGGTTGGGGAGGGACAGAACTTGCTCTTCCCCTGCACTACACGGCCAGTCTTGGGGGGAGATCAGATCCACCTCCAGGGACCTCCCCCTGCTGCCGGAATCTCCAAGGCTGCCCAGCTCCAGAGCTTCCTGAAGCAAGGGGAGGTATTCAGAGGTGGGTCTGATCTCCCCCCTGAGAGTGGCCGTGCAGGGGAAGAGCAAGTCCTGTCCCGCCCCAGCCCAGCCGGGACTAGCAGTTGGAGCCCCAGGCTGGGGTGCTCATAGAAGCACAGGAGGGGATCAGATCCACCTCCAGGAACCTCCTGCAGCTGCAGGAAGCTTCACGACTGCTACCTTTAGAGCCCAGCTCTGAAGGCAGCACAGAAGTTAGGGTGGCAATCCCATGACTCCCCTACAACTGCTTTGTGACACACACACCCCCAACCTCTCTTTGGGTTGGGACCCCCACAGTTACAGCACCTTGAAATTTCAGATGTAAACATCTGAAAATGTGAAATTGACTAATTTTCAAATCCTATGGCCGTAAAATTGACCAGAATGGACCATGAATTTGGTAGGGCCCTAATCATAAGTTCCTTTAATGCTCTGCCAGATACGGCTGAGGTTTGTTTAAATAAGGTATTTTACACACAGTATCACCTAGTGGCTGAACAGTACAATACAGTTTAGCATTCCATTGCAAGAGGAGAAGTCGCACACCAGGGACTGGGAATGGTAATAAATATTTCCAGTGGTCACAGGGAAAACAAACTGCCCTGACTTTCCTCAGACAAACAAAATATTTCCTTTCCCTTCCCAGACCTGCATCCAAGCCCCCAACCATCCCTGCCCCCTTCCCACACAGATCCCATTTGCAAGGGGAAGAAAAGTGGCGGGAGAGGGTGGTTTGGGGTCTTTGTACAACCATACATCATAAAACTGTTCTTTCCCCACCTGGGCCCTTTCAGGACCTGCCTTCTCCCTTCCTTCCTTTCCCCCTGGTCGGCCTGGCCCAGGGACAATCACTGTTCAGATTGCTGACTGACAAATGAACAGACCTAGGGGCACAGGGATTGCTTGTTAATACTCTGTTACAGCTTCCACTTAATGCTTTATAGTGGTTCATGGGGTTTCAATACAACCAATGATTTACAGCCCTGGCTTGCTCGTGAACCATGTCAAGGTGAAGTGGTGGTGTGTTGAGGGGGTTGGCTTCAGGCATGTAACTCCAGAGTCAGGGGATATTTCTGGGGCGGGATAAATTGTAATTTACCAGCCTCAGATTCTGGTTCCTGCCGCCACTCGGGCTCCTCCTCAGGCTCCTCAGAGGGGGCAACCTCAACAAGGTCCATCAGAGAGAGGTGCAGAGTAACATGCTCCTCTTCTTCCAGGTCCCCAGGGGTTTCCTCCGGGACTTCGTCCCAGGATCCTCCTGCCTCCTTGCCCTGCCCCTCATGAGGATCCTGCTGTGCAATGAGGCCAGCAGGGTCAAGGAGGGGGTTATGAATTCATGTTCAGTAGTCACAGCCTGAAGAACACCAAGTCCAGCTCATCATAGCAGGGGCAATTGCTAGGTCCCCTCCCAGAGAAACTGTTAAGAGACCTTCACACTCCAGTACAGGTGCCTGAGGTGCTTCATGAACTCCCAGCACTGGGACAGAGTCCACCTAATTCCCACCTCCTCCAGTCTCTGTGAAATCTCCTGGTACAGGTGTATTTTCCTGCCAGTACAGGCGAAGTCAAGGAGGATGGTGTACTCTGACCATACACTGGTGAGCTCCAGAGATCAGATGCACCTTTGGATACTAGAGTTAGTTTTATTGATTCATGGAGATAGAACACCCAAGTTGTTTCCCTACTTTATTCAGAAAGAGATGTAGACTCTTTACCTTCCATGTAGATAGCCTGGACAGTGCTATTCTTTGCCTTTTTCTTAGAGATGTTTTCCTAAAAGGAAAAAGCATTGAATTATTAGCAACAGCATTTGTTAGCACTTCTTCACTAACTCTGCTCAACAAGATGTTAGTTATATCATATAAAGGACTACTAAAAGGTACTCAGATTCTACAGTGATAAAAGCAGCACAAGCAGGGCCGGCTCCAGGCACCAGCTTTTGAAGCAGGTGCTTGGGGCGGCATTGAGAATAGGGTGGCAGTCCGTGTCCCGCTGCGGCAATTCGGCGGCAGCTCTGCTGCTCTTCGGGGCGCGGCGGCAATTCGGCGGCGGCTGCTTGGGGCAGCAAAATTGGTAGAGCTGCCCCTGAGCACAAGAACCTGTATAAACTAGAACAGAACAAGAAGATGGATATGTTGGAGAAGCTCAGAGTACTCTGAGTCCAGAGTTTGAACATAGGGACACAGAACAGCATCATATGGCTGCACATCCTTCTGTCACTGGAACATTTGTGTATGTGAAATCCTAGATTTTGCTCTTTCTAGACAAGAAAACTTTTGAGATAATTCATGTGGATCTAAAGGCAGAGGAGGCCTGGAATTACTTCAAGTCAAAGTTGCAGAAACTATCAGAAACCTGTATACCAAGAAAAGGGAAAATATTCACAAGCAGGAGTTGTAGACCAAGCTGGATGAGCAAGCATCTCAGAGAGGTGATTAAGAAAAAGCAGAAAGCCTACAAGGAGTGGAAGATGGGAGGGATTAGCAAGGAAAGGTACTTTACTGAGGTCAAAACATGTAGGGATAAAGTGAGAAAGGCCAAAAGTCATGTAGAGTTGGACCTTGCAAAGGGAATTAAAACCAATAGTAAAAGGTTCTAAAGCCATATAAATAAGAAGAAAACAAAAAAGACGAAGTGGGACCGTTAAACACTGAAGATGGAGTGGAGGTTAAGGATAATCTAGGCATGACCCAATATCTAAACAAATGCTTTGCCTCAGTCTTTAACGAGGCTAATGAGGAGCTTAGGGATAATGGTAGGACAACAAATGGGAATGAGGATATGGCGGTAGATATTACCACATCCGAGGTAGAAGCCAAACTCGAACAGCTTAATGGGACTAAATCGGGGGGCCTGGATAATCTTCATCCAAGAATATTAAAGGAACTGGCACATGAAATTGCAAGCCCATTAGCAAGAATTTTTAATGAATGTGTAAACTCAGGGGCTGTACCATATGACTGGAGAATTGCTAACATAGTTCCTATTTTTAAGAAAGGTAAAAAAAGCGATCCGGGTAACTACAGGCCTGTTAGTTTGACATCTGTAGTATGCAAGGTCTTGGAAAAAATTTTGAAGGAGAAAGTAGTTAAGGACATTGAGGTCAATGGTAATTGGGACAAAATACAACATGGCTTTACAAAAGGTAGATCGTGTCAAACCAACCTGATCTCCTTCTTTGAGAAGGTAACAGATTTTTTAGACAAAGGGAATGCAGTAGATCTAATTTACCTTGATTTCAGTAAGGCATTTGATACGGTTCCACATGGAGAATTATTAGCTAAATTGGAAAGGGTGGGGGTCAATATGAAAACTGAAAGGTTGATAAGGAACTGGTTAAAGGGGAGACTACAGCGAGTCACACTGAAAGGTGAACTGTCAGACTGGAAGGAGGTTACTAGTGGAGTTCCTCAGGGATTGGTTTTGGGACAAATCTTATTTAATCTTTTTATTACTGGCTTTGGCACAAAAAGCGGGAATGTGCTAATAAAGTTTACGGATGACACAAAGCTGGGAGGTATTGCCAATTTAGAGAAGGACAGGGATACCCTACCGGAAGATCTGGATGACCTTGTAAACAGGAGTAATAGCAACAGGATGAAATTTAATAGTGAAAAGTGTAAGGTCTTGCATTTAGGGATTAATAAGAATTTCTGTTATAAACTAGGAACACATTACTTGGAAGTAACAGAGGAGGAGAAGGAACTCGGAGTACTGGTTGATCACAGGATGACTATGAACCGCCAATGTGAAATGGCCGTCAAAAAAGCTAATGCAGTCTTGGGATGCATCAGGCGAGGTATTTCCAGTAGAGATAAGGAGGTGTTAGTACCATTATACAAGGCACTGGTGAGACCTCATCTGGAATATTGTGTGCAGTTCTGGTCTCCCACGTTTAAGAAGGATAAATTCAAACTGGAACAGGTACAGAGAAGGGCTACTAGGATGAGCCGAGGAATGGAAAACCTGTCTTATAAAAGCAGACTCAATGAGCTTGGCTTGTTTAGCCTAACTAAAAGAAGGCTGGGAGGAGATACGATTGCTATCTATAACTATATCAGAGGGGTAAATACCATGGAGGGAGAAGAATTATTTAAGCTCAGTACCAATGTGGACACAAGAACAAGAACAATGTGGCCATCAGGAAGTTTAGACTTGAAATTAGACGAAGGTTTCTAACCATCAGAGGAGTGAAGTTCTGAAACAGCCTTCCAAGGGAAGCAGTGGGGGCAAATGACACATCTGGCTTCAAGACAAAGCTTGATAAGTATATGGAGGAGATGATATGATGGAATAGCCTAATTTTGGCAATTAATTGATCTTCAACTACTAGCGGTAGATATGCCCAATGGTCTGTGATGGGATGTTAGATGGGGTGGGATCTGAGTTACTATAGAGAATTCTTTCCTGGGTGTCTGGCTGGTGAGTCTTGCCACATGCTCAGGGTTTAGCTGATCGCAATATTTGGGGTTGGGAGGGAATTTCCCCCCAGGGCAGATTGGCAGAGGCCCTGGGGGTTTTTCGCCTTCTCTGCAGCGTCGCATGGGGCACGGGTCACTTCCTGGAGGACTCTCTGAACCTTGAAGTTTTTAAACCACGATTTGAGGACTTCAGTAGCTCAGACATAAGTTAGGGGTTTGTTACAGGAGTTGGTGCATGAGATTCCGTGGCCTTCGTTGTGTAGGAGATCAGACTAGATGATCATAATAGTCCCTTCTGACCTTAAAGTCTATGATTCTATGATTCTATGATCTCCATTTACATGCACTGCAGACAACTGTGTTACATCACAGGATAAAAATGGCCTATTATCTTTTTGGAAATCTTTGTGACCTTAATTATCCGATTATCATAGACAATAAATATGTTTTGAAACCCAAGATTTCTGATAATGATTTTCCATGTAATTTATAGCTGCCTGATAAGATGACCCTGATTTGGCTAATTGGAAACTTTAGACAATTGAAGTTTGGATATTTAAGATTCCACTACAATGCAAAATTGGTAGTTTTCATGTGTTGTTCTCTCCTTTTTGAAATGCTTATGTTTCTAGAAGTTTGATGTAAGACTGCAAAGGTTTCGTACAATATCAGGTTACATGTGTTTTATTCTCGTGTGACTCAATTAAGCAGTATACCTAACTGAAAATATTCCTTTGCAATTTTTTTACTTCCATTTGATATTTTCAGTATTGCTATAAGTTCCTGTTGCTGGCTTCTCCTCTTTCTTCAGCATTATTACACAAATATGTCTGCTAGGACTAATTAGCTATAGTTTATCACAGCACTGGTGTAATACTGTACCTATGAAACAAATCATTACTATAACCTGTTTTAAATAAGTCTCAGCTTCATTCTGAACCAGTATTCTTGGCATCCCTAGCCAATCAGAATGAAGAACTGAGATCTATACATTTTATAGGTGCTAATTCAATCTGGAGCTAAAACCTTGACAAGCCATATCATGAGTAATAAGAGGTTATGCAAGTAAATTATGTAAGACCTTTTACATAATTTAAGAAGCCCTAACACATACTCTGGATATGGGATATGGTATTTATTAGCCTTTTGGATTAGGTAATATTTTGTGGAGAAAAATGAGGATTCTTCTTTCCAAATAATACAATGCATATGCCAATGGGCTACAGTGATTCACAAGTTTACCACATAATCATAAAAGACGTATTAAATTCCAAGAAGTAAGCCAAGTTCAGGTAATATGAGAACTTTCCAGAACCTTCTCAAAGATAAGAACTTTTATGTCCAAAGACTTTTACCCAAATATTCCCAATAAATAGATAATATGTCTCTCATACAAAAGCTTATTTGTATGCCAATACCACACCCAGATCCAAGTCATAGATCAGGGCCCCATTATAAGTCACTGTACAAACATGAGAAGACATCCCTGCCGCAAAAATCTTACAATCTGAATCCATAATTTTCTGCTGCTGTGCATGATCAGCAGCCTGATTTGACACTTCTGCATTAATTTGCCAATTTTCCCTTCACAATTTTTCACATAAGCATGCCCCCAAATGCAACATATTTTGCTTTCAATTATTTATCAAATGAATTGCTACTCTGTTCTGCTGGAAAGTTATTATTCACAGCCCAGGGTGAATGAAACATGAACAATATTAGTCTATGTCAGTGTTTTAGCCCATCTATGCAAAACATCAGGCTTAGTTTAATAAAATATAACCAAAGAAATAAAGGGATGTGAACAATATTGATTAATTGTGATTTGAGGTGGAAAATTAAAGTAAGATGGAATTAATTTAACTAGGATGATTTCTTTGGTACTCACATGAAGACTGAGCCATAGAAAAATGCAAATTTGTTTAGGTTAAAAAAATAATTTTTGTAATAAAATTACAAAAACCGAAACATTGTTGTGTCAGTGGGATACTTGGATGCCTGAGGAATATAGGGCAGGGCCTTTGGTTTGCTTCAATATAATACTAATGTTTCAGCATTTTGCATGTCCCTGTGGCTTGCCACTTCCTGCAACTCCCATTGGCCCGTAATGGTGAACCATGGCCATTGGAAGCTGCAGCAGGCCATGCATGAGGATAATCAACGTCAGCAAAATGTCTCTCAGCCCACAATCAGATTACTGAGCTAGAGCATTCTAAACAGCACATCTGAGACTCTGTTATATAGTCCCAAGAGAGATCAGGAAGAGACCTTCTCACATATTTTCAAGTCATACAGTGCCTTTAGAACAGTATTTCCTAAACAACCAGAACTGAAGAAAGCCTAGATGTGAGCAGAGTAACAACACATGATTTTGTAGGATAGCAAATTCACATTACTCTCAAAATAAGGGACCTAGAACAGGATGGAGAACTGGTCTGACTGCTCCCTAGCAAAGCACTCACTGTTTTAAAGCTGGTACTTTAATACCATGGGAACAGTTGCTTAATTGGACAGTTTAAGGGCATATTCAAACCTGGTGTAATTTCATTGCCTTCAATGAAGTTATAGCAGGGATTAATTTGAACATGGGATGCTACATCCAGGTGAAACAAAACAAAATGCAGAAGGTCATTCTGTGAAGATAGACTAGTAATTACTAAGATAACTGGATATGGCACTCTATCACTGAGCACAGAAAAGATAAGGCAGGGTTTATAGTAATAAGTAATAAGTGATAAGTGTATAGTAATAAGTAATAATGTATAGTAATAGTGTATAGTAATAGTAATAAGTGATAAGTGTATAGTAATAAGTAATAATAATAATATAGTAATAAGTAATAAGTGATTTAGCAAAAAGGTTAAGCATGTTCTTAAGCCCATACCTATATACTTTAGTTAAGTTCTTCAGTACCTGCTTAACTTCCTGGTAGAGTGGTCTTCATGTGAGCCCCTCAGCTGTGGATTTCACTCCCCTCCAAGATACAAGAGAGCTGGAATTTCTTGACTTTGAGGGCAACATATAAGGTTTGTATATTTTTTTAGGAATCAGGGAAGTGGGAAATGACTGAGGATTGGGGAGACCAAGGTATTCGTAGATTATTTTGTTGTTGTTGGATATGTCATGATATGGGGAGCGGATATGCTGCTAAATTTCTGTATATGGTGTTTTGTGTAAAATTTCCTAAAAGACACCTGGAGTGTGGGATAGGAACTTATTCGTTATAGTTATTTATAAACTGAACTAAATAATAAATAGACAACATGATTTCTGGAGAATCTTGAGTGCATGTTTGTGCAAAGGGGAGGAGTAGGTGATGGCTGGGGACAAATTCTCAAGAGCATTTCAAAAGCATATCGTGTTCAGCACCAACCATTTGGCTGCTGTTCTTTCCTCCTCTTCTGAGATATTGTCTGATAGCCATCAAGTGAACATCCTGTGAAGTACACTCACTTCACCAAGAATGGCCTGGGGCCATCAAAGAGAAACCAGCCGCACAGCCAGGAACAAATCATGTGAAATAGTGCCAGATAGATGTTGGTTTTTAAATAATGCAATAAATTTAGGTTTTATTCTTCATAAAGGAGCTTCTGGAAACAGATGTAGGCCCTAACCCTACAAACTGCACTGAGCACCCTCGATTACCATTAAAACAGGGCTTGGGATGTTCAGCACTCTTGAAAATCAGGACACTTAACCCAGTAACTAGTTTTAAGCACCCACATTCAAACATTTTAGGCATGGCTTTTAACAGCGTAAACCATCAGAGACAGCCAAGTTATTAGGCTGAACTCCCACATGCTGCTTGAAGGCACACAGGTCCTCCACTTTCTCATCACTCCTTCTGGATTACTTAAACTTAACTCTGTGATGAGTAACTCACAGAGGAGTTTTCCTGGAAGCAGGACGGTCACTAACAGCACTCCCTGAATCTTCTACAACTTCATACTAATGACTGGCCACTTCCCTCCAAATAGCTGCCACCAAATTGGCTGCCGCCTCCTCAATTTACGATATCAAAGCAGTAAAAATAAATTCTTCCCACTAAAATAAAAAAACTGTTCTCCCACAAATTAGGACTTTAAATAAGGAAGTGTTTGAACCAGCCTGTGTGTGCCCCCATTGCATAAACAGAATCAAAATCCAACCCTTTCCTTTATGTAATTTAACATTTTAAAGCTCATCTTCATGTTTCTTTTCTACAGGCAGGCCATATAAGGCATTTGTGTTGTCAAAGCCATCCCCTAGGATTTCTTGTGATGTGAACTGGACATCCAAAAGGTCTCGCCATAGAAATCGGATGGCGTATATATTTCTTTTGTGGTGCTGGGAAACTGATCAGATTAAAACATTATCAGGTAATTCCATATCCAGTACAAATTCAAAACCATTTCTGCCTCCCAGCATCTTGGTTTGTAAATGCAGGATAGGGCAATTACTGCAGCATACCTGCACTTAGCAAATGAGAAATGTCAAAAAAAAATAAACCATTAAATCCATATTGGAGCATGACAAATTGATTTTGAAATCATGTTTTCTGCAATCAGTTGCTGCTACAGTGATTGATTGTTTCAAAATTTCATATGGATTTGAGGTCTTGGACTCACATTATTGAGAATGGAAAGGTGATTTAGCAATTCCAGGGAGTATTTGCCATAAACTCAGCATTCATTTTTATTTTTGTCATCTTTTGGTATTTTAGGAAACCCCTAAAGAATTGCTTATGTGCCGAAAACTTTGGAAACCAGATAAGCTTATTTTGTATTTAATTTGCAAAACATTGCACTCTATTTCTCTACTGTATATATATTCTATTATAAACACCTATACACAAATGCAAGCTTCCTAATATTTAATGAGAAATTATTTGTTTAGTATTCTTCATTATTTAATGTATCATTTTATATAGATTAGTAAGCATATTAAAGAAAAATAGAAACAGAAGGGGAAAATAGTATTTCCTTTTAGGTTCCATAATATCAAATTGCTCTTTTCCTCTATTTTCAATAATAGTTTCCAATTAGAAAAAAAATTACCATAAGAAGGGACTATTAAATGAGGGATGTTGCACTATGAATTAAGTAATTAGAAAAATATATCAAGGGAAGAAAATGTAACTATAGCAGAATCTTAAGATCTGATCCTACAAAACTGTCAGGGGGGGTCTATTGTAAGAGCCAGGTATCCAGTTTCATCCATATAGAAAACTAAATAACTGCTAAGAATCCTATCATGCAGCTTACAGTGTAACAAAAATTAAGAGAGCGTGTCTAATTACCTTACAGATCTCGCTACAATTATAAAACAATTGGCGTATGCAAAATTCAAGATTAATAAAATCCATCAGCTCGTTAGCGAACCCAGACATGCTTTACTCATACATTCCCAGTCAGATATTTAATACAGGAGCTATGAGGAATAAGAAACTGTCAGGCATCATCAAAACTGGAAAAGCTTATTGTTTTTCTGCTTTAAAACGTGTGTGCATTTTTGCTGGAAATTAAACCATAACATTTACTCCTTAAGGGTCAAAATTTGGTCTTGCTATCCAATGGATGTGCACTGTTTCTCTCAGACTGTCACAGGAAGCTAGGAAGAAGGATGAGGTAATAGGTAGACACAGTACAGAGAAGCAGAGTGTGGGGTAGAGTAGCTTTAGGGATAATATTTTTATTGCTTGGATTACAGTAGTGTTGTTTTTCTTTTTCTAATAAAGTTCCTTGTTCAGTATTAGAGGAAAGTAACTTTCTGTAATTCCTCACTATTTTAAATGACATTACATGAACTACTAGCACAGGCCATGAACATGTGTGGCATGTGCCAAGTTTGAGAAAATCTGTTTATTCCTCCAGGGGGTGGAAGGACCAGGGAGGTTTGGATGCTCTCCTGGAGTGGGGGTGGGTAGAGTAGAAAGACTGGAGTGGTGGAATTGTTGCAGAGCAAGCTTGCCCCACACTAACTTGGGGGGGGGGAGGGCGGGGGCACAGCAGTGGCCCATACCTAAGCAGTGCTGCAACTCCATGTGCCAAGTTGCAATGCCCGGAGTGGGAAGCCATGCCCAGCCAGCCCCACAGGACAGGAGCCACTGCCATCAGAATAGGGGAGTTGTAGGTCGAAGCAGGGTAGTCCCATGAAACCCTGTTGAGAGGTCAACAATATGCAGGAAGTGTTGCTGGGGAGGGGCAAGAAATTCCAAAAGATTGACCTCGCTGACTTTCCAGGAAATTGTTCTCTCTGGTAAGAGAGATTCCCCCGGTACAGAGTGGGCAAGGGCTGCAGCCTCCCATTCCCTCAAATCCTAGGGTTCTGCACGCAAGGCCTTGGCTGGAGGCAGTCACATGGATGGCTGTTCTGCAGGCCCTCAGGGCTGGTAGCACAGCTCCACTACAAATCCTACTGCTATTGGCAAAGGATTCACAGCCTCCGTCCCCCCTCTCATGGGCTGTGAAATAGCCACAGAGGAGACTGTGCAGGCATTAATTTATTCAGCACTATCTCCCCCAAAAGAAACTGCAATGACAGTTTAATACACTGTACAGACAGGGGATATTTGCAGTGCGCAATTGACCAGGTGCTTTAGTTTCATTATAGAAAAGTCATTTATGTTTGCCAAAGGTCCCTGCTGATCCTGGAAAGCACCATTTTACTGCTGCCACAGTGAAGCCCTGAGTAAACTCTTTAAAATTGTCTTTTTGTTGAAGTTATCATCAACATTCATTTTCCTTTTCCACTTCCTGTGGAAAGATTTAGGTACGATAGACCTGAACATCCTCAGTGTCAGGCTGCTGACACACCCTGAACCTCCCAGGATGGGAAAGTACCTAAATCTGGTGTGTGTTTAATTTCCCCATCTAGCAGGGCTCCACGTGGGCTCAACAGTTTGCCCATGTGGATCATCATCATCATCATATTATTATATAATTATTTCAACAGAAAAGCAAAAAAAATCTAAATTCCTCATGATCTCAGAACACGCCTGTATAGCTCTCAGCAAGGCAATGCTACCAACTCAGTTCTGCCAACAGGCAACATGAGATGTAGCAGCATGCCTGAGATACAGTCCCCTTAATCCGTTCCGCTTCTATCTGTATAACTCACAGGGGCCTGTAACACAATCTCTGAATTCTACCTGGCATGTACAAAGCCATTTAAAAAGTCCACCCAATTTTTTATTTCATTTACTACCCATACAAACTCAGTGTCTGCAACAAATAATTATCTTGAAGTACTGGAGTCATTTTTTTCCCAAGCATTTCTCATTGCTGGTTCTTAGTAGCTTTGTCACATAAAGGGTTCTTAGAATAAATCCAAATTAGTGATGGCAGGCAGCCTCTGATCCACAGGTGGAGGAAACTGTTGGCACAGTGGGGATAAAACCCTACTTGTATCTAGGCTTATTTCTCAAACAAACTAATAGACGTTATCTAATCAATAACTCCTATGCATGCTCACTCCACCACACTTTTATTACTTCTTGAGTTCATCCTTCCAATCAGCCTGCAATAAGAGCCTCAGAACAGGTCAGAGCGTTTTTTGTTTAGGAGTGGGAAGGGGGGGAGGGTTGTTGGTATCCACTAAGCTTACATGATACTGCCTGAATCAAAAGGCCCATCAGAGAAGACCTCTCTGCTCCTCACTAGCAGATGAGCCTTCTGCACAGGCCAACTGCATTCTAAGGTCCCTGGACGATCGCAGAGGGGAATCAGACCACAACTGATCTCAGGGTCAAATTACCACCACCTGCACCAGTGGGAAATGAATCAAGTCCCAATATAGATGAAGCACTTTGAGGTCCTTGAATGAAATTGCTAAGTAGCAATATTACTTTACTACAAGCATGTTCAGATTTTGTCAATCATAATGGGTCCCCTTTCAAAGAGTGAAGTAAATTATGCCTATGGATTTACTCTCCCACTCTTTTACTGAAGCTACCCTGGCTAGCTTCTGGAAGTAAAAAAAACTTACTATATACACTTTAAGAGATATAACTATCTAAGGATTCAGGGTATGATGCAATGCCCACTGATGTCAAAGAATCTTTACATTGACTTCAGTGGACATTGGATTGGGCCCTTCTAGGGCTCTCATCATTATAATACCTGAGCACCAGCAGCTCATCACAATTTGCTTTTCATCTACCCTTTTCTTCCCAGTCTAGCCCAACTTGAAAACCAAAAGCTAAACAGTGGTAGGAACCAATTATCCTTTTAGTTTTGGCAGTACGGTACGCTGTCACCATTTATTTCAAATCATGGAATCATAGAAGTGTAGGGCTGGAAGGGACTTCAATAGATCATCTTGTGCAGTCCCCTGCACTCCCATGCATGTGAAAGTCAACACTAGAGACAGAAACTGCATTTTCGATCTTTGCTATTTTTTTTCTCTTCCCTTTTGTATGTGTTTGGCTTGGTTTGTGTTAAATGTTGCTTAGTGAACTGTATGTAGTTGAAGGACTAGACGTGATGCTGGACTGTGTCCTCCATTCATGTCCTGGCATTGAGACTGTCTTACTGATATTATATCTTTTAGGTATACAATAATGAAAAAAAAAAGGTTAGAACTTCTTTAAAAAAAACTAAGATTACACCAGAAATGAACACCTGTAATTCTCAGATCTGAGCAAAGAGTACAATTGAGCACTGAATGTCAAAAAGATACGGATGATGTGAGTTTAATGGGCAGATTTGCAGTCTATCGAATTCCTTTAGAATTAGTAGAAGTATAAATGAGTCCCAGTGGTGACCTACTACTGAATAATACATCATGAAGAGAGAGGCCTATTGTAATAATTGTGCCTACAAATTTACCCTAATTGTACACTCAACTGGGGGAAAGTTGATAAAAGTGCATAAAGTGTCACAATAGCCTATAACAACAAATGTTGATGAGAAAAGGTTCAAAAGGGAGACAGACTGGCTGAAACAGTACAAACAAGAAGGCCTACTGATATAATTCGAGGACTTTAGTAAGATCATGCCTGGTAAACAAGAGAAGTGGTCTGGAAATTAATGGAGCCAAATTGATGTGTCAGAAATTAGGCCTAATTGTTAGACAAAATAACAAGGGGATTGGCTATTCTACCCATTGCTCCTCCTTTTGGGGTCCTTCAAAGAAAAGGCTTTGGAGATAAAAATTAGAGGACAGATGTGGATGCTAGCTAGCTGAAGGATGGGAAAACAGGAAGGAATGAGCTTCACCAATATGGCAGCCACCCGCATTGTCTCCTGGGGCCCCAGTATCCACTCTGACAGTGCTGGCCTTGAGAGATGTCCTGACCAGTCTGCAGAGAGGAATCCAAATGGCATTGTCACCTCCACTGACTCCAGCTGAATCCTGACCACCACCTGGGATGTGAGATTTTGTCACTTCCTTCCCCATTCCCCTCCCCAGCATGTGTCCTCTCTCTTCCCCGTCTTATTTTTTCTCTTTCCTATCCTTCACCTTTTGCCTTCTGACTAATAAAAGTCTGGCTCAGCTGGCCAGGACGACATTTTGCAACACTGCTTTGAGCCTGTGAGCAAAGTGGCAAAGAAAAGCAATGCCTTATATGTATATATATTATTATATAGATCAATGCTGGTATTAGTTTTCCAGGTCTCAGGATGGTTGATTAGACCGTGGGCTGTGTCTGTGTTTTTCCAGAAGTGAGATTGCACATGAAAGTCAATACTAAAGACAGAAGCTGCGTTTTCTATCTTTGCTGTTCTTTTCTCTTGTGTGTGTTTGTCTTGTTTTGTGTTCTTGGACAGGGGTCGGCAACCTTCGGCATGTGGCCCATCAGGGTAATCTGCTGGCGGGCCATGAGACATTTTCTTTATGTTGACTATCCTCAGGCATGGCTACCTGCAGCTCCCAGTGGCTGCAGTTCGCCGTTCCCGGCCAATGGGAGCTGCAGGAAGTGGCGGCCAGCTCGTCAGACTTTAACAGCAACAACAGCTTCAGCCTATCTCAATAACTTTCTTCTCCTTTTGCCCCCCAAAAAGAGTTATTACCATCTACAAGACTTGTCAAATAGAGGCATTTTCCTTTTAAAAACTCTCTCCAGCAAGAGGGAAAGGGAACAGGGAACGTTGCTAAAATGAAAGCCTTACTAAATACTTTATATTTCAAATGCTTTAACCGTTCTCCTTTCTTTTCTGTATCTCTAATCAGAAATTTAAAGGATTTTTATGGTGTGTTTGCCAGGGTTCCAAGCAGGCTGAGGTCTCCTGACTTTTTTTAACACTGTTTAATGTTGGTCATGTTAACACCTTTGACTTTCTGGACCCATATATTCCATCTAATTTAATACAACATCCCCAATTCAACTCAATTCTAAAGCAGCAGCACACGCTCTACAAACTAGTTCTTCAGATTGGTCTTTTTCAAAGCACCAAAAATGTGACATTGTAAATGCAGGCATCCAAAGCAGTTGGGATAACTGAGGTAACTTCTGTTTGTCAGGAAAAACATTTGTATCATTATTTGCATTTCAATGGCTCCAGACTTATACAGATAACACAGTTATGTGCTGTGGTTCCCGCTATCCCATCCCAAACCTCTAGGAACTAATCACTTTGATCATCTTTGGAAAACGAGGGGCACGCACATACCTGTGAAGTGACCATAAACTGTTCTTTACAAACGTACATCTAACTAACTTCAAAAATGCTTTATTACAGGAACCAATCCTAAAAAAAACACCCAGGCAAATTCCCTGATGGCAGGCAAACATTGCTGTCTTTAGGCACAACTACAAGCCCTTCCCTTCCCACTGTCCTTGACAAGGAGGGAACGCCTGAGGAACACTGTGCAGGGGGACAACCCGGGAAGTCTCCTGCATAGGGGTTAGGTGCCAAACAGGCTTTGCTCCAGGGTCAGGATTGGGTTCATTTTTGCCCCCCCTGAATGCACTGCCAGTTTTCCAGCTTGCTCATCCTTGTCAGGATGGGGGATGGGATTCACTGGCTCAACAGCAGCCTAGCAGGCAGCTGGAGGAGAATGATGGGGAGGAGAAGATAGAGGAGGTGCTTCTTGTTCCCAGACAAAAGCAGCAGATAGGGTGGTAGGCAGTGCCCAGAAGCATTTCACCTCCAGCTGAACTAGGGTCAATACCCTCCAGGTTGTGCTGATGAATAGCACTCATGACGGGAGAACTGAAAAGGGATCAGTGCGGGTCACTACTACTACCAGCAACAGTGGGTCAGGCACCTTTATATCTTTTTTTGGTGTCAGGCACCAAAGGGAGCACTGTAGGAATGGCTTGGAGGACTATAGATATCCGTGACCTTCCCATTGCCCCCATCCACACTGCACTGTAGAGCGGGTACGGAGCCATGCTACAGCATTGGCATGTATATATCCACCCCTCTCCTGTATGCCGGGGGGCTGGAACAATTTGTATAGTAGGGTGCTGAGAGCCACTGAACCAAACTGTAAACTCTGTATATAATGGAAACCACTTCACGCCAGTGGATGCTGCAGCACCCCCAACCTGGCATCCCTAGTCCAGCACCTATGCCGAATGCTAACTTTTGCACACTTGACTCTCCTTCAGGAACATGCTTCCTGGGTTCAGTTATGGACAGTAGGGTGCTTATAGCACAACAATACCTGTGTAACCATGTACAGTCAAAGTGTACATGGGGCCATAAAACGATTCGTTTGGATAGACTACCTACACACAGTTCCTTCAGTGACACTTGGGGAGTCAGTATAACTATATGTAAACCTGGATTTTTGGGAGTAGTGGGTTCCCAGAGAGCTTTGGAGCAAGGAGCTTATGTCCAAGCAGGCAAGACTCTCCTTGACAGTCCTAAGTGTTCTTGATTTCTCTCCTGTGAGAGCTGGCAGTGAGAAGTGACTCAGAAGTCTTTATGGCAAGTGAGAACGGGATTCTGAGGCTCTACTGTGAGTCGCTGCAGAGGACAGCAATGGTGCTACCTCTGTACCTCAAAGCAGCACCCTGGAACCCCCATATTCACCATTGTCATAATTATGATGTTTTGTACAAAATATGCCTTGTGAAGTATCATTTTTTAAGTCTTGATCTGTTGAGCAGTAATATCCTGTTGGATTGTATGTACTATCATTGTATGGGAAGTTATAAAGTCTTACTATGTGTGAGCTACTGAAATATGTTGTGAGGTTAGGAACACCCACAATCAGCCTTTAAGGTACAACAATGGAGTGCTGATGGCACAGATGCGCTGATGGCCCATTAAAGGGAATCGTTTCTCCCAGCAGAAAATGTCTCAGAGAGAGCACATAGACAATGGAGACTGCTTGACCAATGGGGGTGGACCCTCATATCACAAGCATCCATCTTTCCAGCAAGCTGGAAGAAACTGTAAAAGAGGGGAAGTGACATCATCACTTGACCTCTCCCCTTAACTCAACACCTGGAAGAAACATATGGAGGACAGAGACTTTTAACTGGGGAGAGTGGTCCCAGGCTGGAAAAGAGTCCCAGCCTGTGTACTGAGGATCTGTAACGTGCTTTTCGATCTGTCAGGATGAGACACTGCTTGATTCAAATCCTGTTTAATTTGTAGAACTCAGACTTTGAAATTATTTTTGTTTCTTAAGTAACCAACTTTTTATACTGATAAATACTTTATATATATATATATATTTTACTTATAAGCAGTTAAAATCTAGCTTTCTGTTACCTGAAACAGTGTGCTTTGGTTGAAGTGCTTGGGAAATCTCAGCTGAGGTTACAAAGGCTAGTGTGTGTTCTCCCCACATCAAGGGAGGGGCAGACTGGGTAATGAACTTATACTGGTCAACCTTCTGACCAGGGCAAGATGGTGCAGTTTTGGGGTGCAAGGCTGGGGAGCTGGGGGAAATTGGCTGGAGCCTCTCTATTGTTGGCTCATGAATGACTGGCAAAGCATTTGTGTAACTCAGTTTTACTCTTTTTTCCAGGAGCATGATGAATCCATTTTTATTGTGACTCCAAGTAGTAGGTATTCAATTGCATCAGAATACAGCCACAAATCTGAGTACTAAGTTACTTCATATATCTTGTTGAAAAGAAACTCAATTCCAATAGTGCTTTAAAAACAAAGTCCTACACTTACAAACTTACATGCTTTAAGTAGAGCTGCTTTAAATAGAGTTGCACATGGCCTAAAATGTAGGCCACTTATGTGCCTAAATAGAGATTTAGGTGAATAATCTTAGCCACATGGCAAAAATGTATTAAAATTACATAATGATTATCTGTTTTATTATTATTTTGTAGTGTGATAGCACTCAGTACCCCTGGTCAGAGACCAGTACCCCCATTACCCCAGGTGCTGTGCAGACACAGAATAAAAAGACTTTGCCTCCCCCAAAGATTAACCCTTACTTAGATTTTTCCTTACTAATCCTATCCCCAACCAAATGAGTAGCATCACGGCCAATACTGGTCTACCCTTGTCATAAATATAAAGGGAAGGGTAAACCCCTTTAAAATCCCTCCTGGCCAAAGGAAAAATCCTCTCACCTGTAAAGTGTTAAGAAGCTAAAGGTAACCTCGCTGGCACCTGACCAAAATGACCAATGAGGAGACAAGATACTTTCAAAAGCTGGGAGTAGGGAGAAAAATAAAGGGTCTGTGTCTGTCTGTATGCTGCTTTTGCCGGGGACAGAACAGGAATGGAGTCTTAGAACTTTTAGTAAGTAATCTAGCTAGGTATGTGTTAGATTATGATTTCTTTAAATGGCTGAGAAAAGAGCTGTGCTAAATAGAATGACTATTCCTATCTGTGTGTCTTTTTTGTAACTTAAGGTTTTGCCTAGAGGGATTCTCTATGTTTTGAATCTAATTACCCTGTAAGGTATCTACCATCCTGATTTTACAGAGGTGATTCCTTTACTTCTATTAAAAGTCTTCTTGTAAGAAAACTGAATGCTTTTTCATTGTTCTAAGATCCAAGGGTTTGGGTCTGTGGTCACTTATGCAAATTGGAGAGGATTTTTTACCAAACCTTCCCCAGGAAGTGGGGTGCAAGGGTTGGGAGGATTTGGGGGGGAAAGACGTGTCCAAACTACGTTTCCCAGTAAACCCAGATAAAGTTTGGTGGTGGCAGTGGAAATCCAAGGGCAAAGGGTAAAATTAATTTGTACCTTGGGGAAGTTTTAACCTAAGCTGGTAAAAGTAAGCTTAGGAGGTTTTCATGCAGGTCCCCACATCTGTACCCTAGAGTTCAGAGTGGGGAAGGAACCTTGACAATCCTCAAGGGCATGACTCCTGCTTGCTTGTATCTCTTACAACCATATAGCTGCCTGGCAACATTTTCAGAAGTAGGTGACTGAAGTTAAGCTCCTAAATCCATATTTAGACACCTACATAAATGGCCCAATTTTCCAAAATGATCAGAACCTAGCAGCTCCCACACAGGATTTGCATACATTTAAGCTTTTGAAAAAATGGCTTTAATGGCCACAAAACCACAACTTTAAAACTTTTATTTCAAGAATTCTCCCTTAACAGCTGCTGTGACAACAGTCTTTCAGACGTAATAAAATTATCTGAACAACCAATCCATCACTGGAATGAACCCCCTGGTAAGCTGAAGGCTGCAGGGTTCTAGATACTGTTGTGCAGTACTGACAAAAGTTACCCATTGTAATGAAAGAAGTCATATTAAAGTTAAACTAGGATGACAGGTTTGGGGGAAAAGCCTATTCTCCAAAACAGCAAGAGGCAAGAATTTTTTAACTTGATTATCCAAAAAATAAGGTGCACATGCCATTGCTGCTGTTGTGCATGCAAAGTGGATATTTGTGCAAGTTACTGTGATAAAAAGCAAAAAAAAAAAAGGCACATAATTGCTCACAGTTGTAAAGAATTGCAGAAGATGTAAAGTAGCTTCAGGCTTCAAAAACTCTATTGGGTTTCATACAGGGCCTGAGGCAACAAAGTGTACCCTCACCCACCCAAGCTATAACACTTACTCAAACCTTCACCTCCGGAGTCATGGATCTCGGGTCCAAGAGTTGAACTTCATCAGGTCCCAAGCAGAGAGAGGCTAGTGCTGACCTTCCTCATGCAGGAAAGGAGATAGCTACGTGGGAAGAGGGACGTGCTGTGTCCGCACAACTGGCCTAGTCATCTGGCTCCAAGTGTCCATATTAGACTTACATAATTCACTTAAGTCAACATTCAGGACATTTTATAGGAGCTAAAAATTTTACAATTGTTCATAACTGCCTGGCATCAGAAGAGCATCTGTGAATATGAAAAGCTAATTGGATTCAATAAGCCCAGTCAACATCTGTGTGAGCTACTTCTGGATAAACGCCCAAGGAGGAGGACCAGAGGGACGGGGATGACTGACAGACAGATATGGAGCTTATCTCATTGTTCTTGCTTTTCTTCCTTTTTCTTTCTCTCATTTTTTCCCACTCCTCTTTTATATTGTTTGTCTAGGGGTCTGAAAGGGAGGAGAAGTTTGCTCTGGAATGAAATGGTGTGATTGTGGTAAAGCATCAGAATGAAGGGGGGTTACTCTAATTGAATTGTGAAAGATTACAAACTGGTGCTTTCAATCTTTCTTACAAAGCAAGAGTTGAGGTCTTAACAACAAATTACACTGTGTTCAGAGTACATGAAAAGCCACTATACGATCTAATTTATCTAGTAAATTATGACCAATCAATGAGGTATAATTGGTGCTGTTGACTCAGATTAATTGGCTATGGTGCCTTGGAGCTGCAGCTATAGACTAATTTTAATTAGGGAGATTTAAACAGTTGTAACTTTGTGTGTGCATATGTTTTGCATTTCATGTTATAAGTAGAGATGTAACACCTGGACAAAACCCAGTTGTAAGTATATGTATGTATTCCTATGAGCAGTCATGTTTTAAACTGTAAAAAAGCAACAGTTTTTCTGACCTTATTTATTGAGCTTTTGGTACAATACATTTTTGCAAATGTATGACCCAATTCTGCAACCATTCCTTATGTGGTATTTACTCACACAAAGTTGTTCCACTGAAGTCAGTATGACTATCCTAGATCAAGAAGCAGAATTGGGCCCAAAATAATTATAAAGAGACATGCTTGCAAAGGATAAGATTTTTCAGAAGTTCCTATGAAATTTAGAAGTATAAATTCCACTGGCTTGTGGAAACCCTTCCCAGAAATCAGTGCATTTTTAATAAAAACAGCAAATGACACTGTAAATTTTGGAAACACTATGAAAAGAACATGATTTTTTTTCTTTGAGGGAGGGAAGGGGGTTTTAAGGTTGATTATTCAACAGACAAAAGTTAGTCATGGTTAGATGGAATTGTGGAGGATGAAATGCCACACCTGTTGCTTGTGATAAACTATTGTGCTTTAACCATAAAAGGGCATGGAAGAGAGAAATTAGAATGAATTTAGATTTTAGGCAGTCAGTGTACTCTGTTCGCAGTGAGCTCCCATTTTATTTGCCCTTAAAATGAGAACTTTGTATTTATTTTTAAGATAATCCCAGAATGCAGGAGTACATTGGCATCTCTGGGTTGTAAAAGGTAGTTTGCAAAATATAGAAAAAATATTGTGTAGATAGGGTTCTGTGTTTATAGATTTTGATGCCATTCTGTTTGGCTGATTGATACAGTGTTAATAGAAAGAGTGGCCAATGGCTGAATGAATCAGAAACAATAGAAACCCTTCCATGGACTTTGATTAATGGGGATCTTGTTGGCATGTTCATTTCTGTGAACTGCCAATGAACATGGTTTTTATTTCCTGAAACTGAACTGGGCATTGACAATGATATTTGGGGCTGCCTATTTGCTGGTTCACTCAATTGGAATGAAGGTGAGAGTGAGAGTGAACATGACTGGGGTGTTTTATTTACCGGGTCAAAGGAAACCGGTTCAGAGATTACCTTCAAATCTGGCTACCTATATTTTTGTTTAAAGTTTAAAACAAAATAATTACAATTGTCATTTGCTTTTAAGGCCAACCCTCAAAGCAAACTTTCAATGTTCTCAGAAACTCTCTATAATTTTGGTGTTAAAAAAACCAGACAAAGCATTATATTGTCCTTTTGCTGCCAAAGTTTCCACCACAGTGGCTTATTGCATTGATTTTCTGTGGGTATAATTATGTTATTGCAGTGAAATTACACTGAAGTAATTCAAGCTGAATCCCAGGGACTAAATCCTAGCACTGAGTTCTACTGGACTGTAGACTAGTCTTTCAAGGGAAGTGGAAACAACCTCACCACTTGAAAGACAAAGTTTCAAGCTTAATAGTTCTCTGTAAGCTTAAAACTTTGTCTCTCTCACAACAGAAGTTGGTCCAATAAAAGACATTACCTCACCCAGTTTGTCCCCCTAATATCCTGGGACTGACATGGCTACAACAAGCCCACCACTTAAGACATTTAAAACCAGAACAGGTCCTATGCATGGTATACCCTTGCTGAGATCATCTGCCCACCTTTTTCACCTTTAAATCCAGTTCAAACCTTCTTGAAGATTCATTTTTTCCATGCTTGAAGTGTGACTCATGTTGACAAAAAATTTAAATTAGGGGAAAAAAGCCTATGGGAATTTCCCATTCCCCCTAATCTCTATCTACTTGTCTGTCTATCCTTCCTTTGCAAGCTCCTAGGGACAATGACTCTTTTTTCTCAGTCTGGAGAGCACATAGCAGGAGTTACTATAAACAGTTTACAGACTAGAATCATAGAATAGAATCATAGAATATCAGGGTTGGAAGGGACCTCAGGAGGTCATCTAGTCCAACCCCCTGCTCAAAGCAGGACCAATCCCCAACTAAATCATCCCAGCCAGGGTTTTGTCAAGCCTGACCTTAAAAACTTCTAAGGAAGGAGATTCCACCACCTCCCTAGGTAACGCATTCCAGTGTTTCACCACTCTCCTAGTGAAAAAGTTTTTCCTAATATCCAACCTAAACCTCCCCCACTGCAACTTGAGACCATTACTCCTTGTTCTGTCATCTGCTACCACTGAGAACAGTCTAGATCCATCCTTTTTGGAACCCCCTTTCAGGTAGTTGAAAGCAGCTATCAAATGCCCCTACATTGAGTATAATTAAATATGCCATAAGGAAAAGCTCAGTCCTTGCAAAAGGATGAACTAAATTCACTGGATTTAAGGTTGTACCAATACTATTGACCTTGCACGTGTCTATGAGGAGAAATAAACATTGACTTGGATGAGATGGCATGTGAGGCTACAGTTGTTCCAAATATTTTCCTTCCACCAGATGCCACAGTTGCATGATTTAGATGTTCTAGGACTGGAATGGGGATTATTAGAGGGGAAGAGGGCCTACAAATTGGCACAAGAAGAGGAAACTGGTGCAAAATAAGTTTATGGAACGGAACCTAGGATTAAAAGAAAAGAGGATTTGGAAAGAAAGCAATTGGCGTAGTAAAACCAGGTTTATGAAGTACTGCATGCATTAAAAATGTAAATAGATGTTACTCGAAATCCATTAAACTAGCAAATATGTAGCTAACTAGAAAACCAGGTGCAGGAAAATATAAGACAAATTGCTGGCATGTATTTGAAGGATATAAAGTTGATTGATTTGTTTAATAGGTATAAGTAGCATTTTTATCATTTAATTAATCCCCACCACTTGGTAATTCATAAGGAAATTAGTTCCTCATTACAAAAATATTTTGATATGTCTTTGTAGGGAAGGGAGGATATTGGAAGCATTCCATTTCTAGAAGACTCTGAATGGAGGAATTTTATGAGCTTTAAACACTGCTGAGTAAATTCTTCCTTTTGGCTCTTCTTTGATCACCCTTATTCATTTGTACTATAGGGCGGTGTTTGTTTTTATATTGTTGCTGTTAGTTTTTTGAGCCTTTTGAAAACGTGCTAAGTGCATCACAAAATGAAGCGAAGACAAAATCCTTCCCCAAAGATTGTACGATCCAGATTTGAAGGGACACAATAAGTGAGAACCATAGACCCAAAAAAAAGGTGGGGGGAAGGAGAGAGGAAGCACAAAGGTGACAATATTCATAGTGATCGCTTCTTGGTGATCCTCTTTCTGGTATGAGGAAGAATGGTCATGTTTAAGGGACACAGGAGATCTGGGTGTAATTCTGAGAGCCACACAGACTACTTCCATGTGTTCTTGGGTAAGTCACTTACTCTGTACCTTAATTCCTCAGCTGTGAAATGGGGATAATGATCCTTCCTTTTTTCCCACTTCTTGTCTGTCCTATCAGTGTGGCCCCCTTTGTGCCTAGTCAGGGGAGTAAGGGAGTATGTCCCTTGGGGTAAATCCACAATCAAGTCCTTAGACTGTAAGCATTTCAAGGTAGGAATCACTGCTTATTAAATGTGTGTACAGCACCTAGCACAAAGGAGGAGGGCACTGATCTCAGCAGGGAGCTAGCTCTAGATACTACAATAAAGAAAGTGTTCATCTGGTTCATAATTCCAATACAACCTGATCCCACAAGAAAGTTTCTCCAAATATATTCTAAGGTGCTGAAATCTATATTAGTTTTACATCCGATTTGATTAAGGTTCATTTGAATTAAAAATCAGAAAAGTAACCTTGTGACATTTCTAACTGTGTACGCACACATTCAAGAATATCATCTGAATCATATGGTTTCTCAGAAAAGCAAACAATATCTTGATGATTTTGTTACCTTTCCTCTACCCTTTATTTCTCAACTTGGAACTATTTTATTTTTAGCCTGTCCCTTATTAAAATCTTTTCTCAACATAATGTGGCATACTGTAAATTGTCATCTATTTGTGAAACTGTTAATGATAGTGACAGAGAATACACCATTGTGTACAGAGGCGAAAGGTCATCCTACGTTTTGGGAGGAGGCGTTCTGCACTGCCGGGAGATCAAAGAACAGCAGACTGCAGCAGGATCTCACTGTTGGGTTAAGTAACGTTTAAATAAAAATTACAGAAATAAATACAAGCTCTCTGTACCTTAAGTCCAAAACTACATGGGTTTATGAATAAGTACATCCAGCTCCATTCTTAATTCAAGAGGTTCTCATTTATTCTACGTGTGTTTGGATTCACACCTCCAAATTTATCTGCTTATGCTAAACATTTGTTGGGCCCCAACTCATTTTTATATTGATAAATGAAGGCAGAATTTGGTCTGGAAGGTTTACTTTTTTTTCAGTTTTCAAAGGGGTTTGTAATAATTGCAATGGCTACACTGAGCTTCCCCGAAAGGCAGAGGCACATCACATACGAACAACCAACAAGAAGGAACATCTATCAGATCCAATATCCAAGTCTTTTCTGTTGGCAGGATTTTATGTTGCTTACTGAAATTTACTCATGGTCATTGGTTCTCTAATTTGCATTCATAATTTTATCATGAACTGTGCTCTGGGTGTGTTTTTAGGGGGGAAAGTTTCTTTATCTTGTAATTGTGCATAATAATGTATCATACCCTCTTTTGCCTAGTGACTGATTGGATACTACAGACTAGTCAATTATATACAGAATTAGAGGAGTTATTTTTTATTTTGAAAAGAGATTAAAGACCCTGTAATTCAGTAAGCTGTTGAACCAGAGGGAAAAAATAATACACCACACACACCACACTAGAGTTTGGTCCAATAAGCCCAACTTAATCTTTCCTACAAAGTAAAACTATAACTTCTAAAGCTAAAGTAGAGACTTTGGGCTAATCTGCATAATGTATTGTCTGTCAAAGTCCAAGGTCGATACTTGCTAAGGAAAATGAAATACACACTTGTATTAACAGATTCCAATCCAATAAAATCATTTGAAACTGTAGAGTTATGGGATGACTCATTTCCCTGACTTCAATAATACAGAATTATTTACCTTTCAGCTATTTAGCCAGTGACATTTTAGGTCACCCTTACAGTTCAATGACCAAAAGACCAAAAATTACATTCTTGGCAAACCTTTGGTATTTGTCTTATAATATGCACTCCTTACTGCACAGTATAAAAGTGCAATTCTCATCAGGCGCTCTCATAAATGTAGTAAAAAAGGGAAGAGCTCTTTGAAATCTAGGGTATTTGCACTCTGTTGCTCTGTGTTAGAAAGGTAATCACATGCTTCTGAGATGCAATATTATGTTCTAGTCAAAATGCTGGAGTTTGGCTATAACAGACAAATACATTGGATTAGATTTTCTATCATGATTTCAATATGCTGGCATGAAATGTAACACCAAAAGCAAATGTATTGCTGCATTTCTTATGTGTAGACAGGATTTAAAAAATGCTTTAGCAGAAACATACTCCCCCAAACTGACTGACCGCACAGGCATAGCCGTGGATTGAAAAACCACTTCTCACGGATAGTGCCCAAGAATATTGACTTTACACATGATGCAAGCATATGCAAGCACCTAATGCTTTTTCCCAGCTGGGCTTGTCTGCTTCATGTTTATATGCAGGAAGAGTTGCCTGAGCAAGAGAGCATGTGTCTTGGAAATGTCTTTTTAGTCTGCATAGGAACATGGAGCAGACAGGCAGAATGTAGAGTAGAATTCCATGAATGCATGTTAGCTTGTTGATTTAAAAAATTAAACTGAAAAAGTTTACAGGGATTTACATTTGAAAAAAATAAACTAAGTTATTTAATTCTGCAATGACAAAGTTAGAGATTGAAAAGACATTTGATCATGCAGACTATCTCCCTGAAAATGCAAAATTGTGCTCTACAGCAGGGGTCAGCAAGCTTTCAGAAGTGGTGTGCCGAGTCTTCATTTATTCACTCTAATTTAAGGTTTCGTGTGCCAGGAATACATTTGAACGTTTTTAGAAGGTCTCTTTCTATAAGTCTATAATATATAACTAAACTATTGTTCTAGGTAAAGTAAATAAGGTTTTAAAAATCTTTAAGAAGCTTCATTTAAAATTAAATTAAAATGCAGAGCCCCCCGGAGCGGTGGCCAGGACTCGGGCAGTGTGAGTGCCACTGAAAACCAGCTCGTGTGCCGCCTTTGGCACGCATGCCATAGGTTGCCTACCCCTGCTCTACAGCCTGTTTCCTGTATTTTGTCCAAGCTAGTTTTAGCAGTCCCAGGTGATAGGGATTTTGCAACATCCGTTGGAAGAATTTTATGTAGCTAAACGTATTTTAACATCAATAAATTTTTCCTACTATTAGCATAGATTTTCCTTTTCTTAATTCCTTCCATTACTCTCAGTTATACAGGACCACTGTCTCCAAACTAAGCAATTATCCTCCTTGTCAATAATATCTAGGGTTAAACAAAATACTTTGGAAATATTAAGGAAGGAGACACTCTGTAACAAGGAAGGAGGACACACTGTATCAGGGGTTATGGTTTAGTATGCACTTACTGTTCATGTATTTTTGAACTACGGGATATATAACTCAGCTAACACAAAGCACACGTATTTAAAAATACATAGGGCCAAATCCCCTTCTGGTGTTAATCAGCCTAGATTTATTTGCTTCAGTGGAACTACCACAATTTACCCTAGAGAAGATCTATCCTATTGCTCCTGAAAATTCAACAGAGCAGTATTCATTACGCAAAGTCACAAGTATTCATGGGACACTGTAGTTACATTAGCATTAATACCATGAAGTATTGATAGGACTTTCCAGAGCCCTTCTGGAGGCTGGATAACAGCTTTCATGTGCAGAAGAGTTTGCAGGATCAGGCCATAGGGATCATCCACCATTGAAATTCAAATTCAAAATTTGTGGCAGCTAAAGTCAGTTCTGACTTTCTGAACACAAGAAGGTTACAGCGTGCAACAGAAATAACAGAGTACACATCCCACAAAAGCTCCCTTAGGAGTTATGCTCCAGTGGGTTCTCCACTGGCATCTAGCTTCACCATAACCTGTGCTGAGGAGGAGCTATGTAAGAAAATGGAGGCAGTATAGTTCAATGGCTAAGACAGCAGACTGAATCAGGAGAGCTCAGTTCAGTTCCCAGAAATCCCTGACTCAGTAGGTGACCTACAGTAAAATAACCGTTTCCTAACTCTAAAACAGGAATACTACTTATCATTAGATTGACCTTGTCATAGGTTATTGGGATCTGTGCTGTTTATTTCCCGCAGAGTAACACATTTTTGTTATACCTAGACATTTTTCAAAAAGTGCAGCAGCAGTCAAAAAAGCAAACAGAAAATATCATATTGCCTTATATAAATCCATGGTATGCCCACATCTTGAATACTGCATGCAGATGTGGTTGCCCCATTTCAAAAAAGACATATTGGAATTGGAAAAGATACAGAAAAGAGCAACAAAAAGTATTAGGAGTATGGAACAGCTTCCATATGAGGAAAGATTAATAAGACTGGCAATCTTCAGCATGGAAAAGAGATGACTGAGGGAGGATATGATTGAGATCTATAAAATCATGTGTGAAGAAAGTAAATAAGGAAGTGTTAGTTACTCCTTCTCAAAACATATGAACTAGGGGTCACCAAATGAAATTAATAGGCAGCAGGCTTAAAACAAACAAAAGGAAGTGTTTCTTCACACAACACAGTGTCAACCTGTGGAACTCTTTGCCAGAGGATGTTGTGAAGGCCAAGACTACAACAGGGCTCAAAAAAGAACTAGATACATTCATGGAGGATGGGTCCATCAATGGCTAGTAGCCAGGAAGGGCAGGGATAGTGTCCCTAGCCTATTTGCCAGAAGCTGGGAATGGGTGACAAGGGAAGGATCACTTGATGATTACCTGTTCTGTCCATCCCCTCTGGGGCACCTGGCATTGACCACTGTTAGAAGACAGGATACTGGCTAGATGGACCTTTGGTTTGACCCAGTATGGCAGTTCTTATGTTCTCTCCTTATCTACCTACAGTTCCACATACTCATAACCACACTCTTAACAATCCCAATAACCATCATCTCCAGGGTCTGGATACAGAGGTGCTGTGGACAGCAGAAGATCTGGTCTTAATGCTGCTATCTGCACCTGGAAAACTCTGAACTCTAAACTTCTCTCTAGACTTACACAGGCTGTGGTCTTTCACACTGCCAAGTCTTGCTGCTGTAACCTCACTCCACATCATTTCGTATGCACTTCTCACATCCGCTGCTTGTGATTTCCACCCCAATTTTTCTTTGCTCTCCTGACTGGAATTCCTCAGTTTTATCCTTTGCCTCCTGCAAATTACAAGACAAGGAGGAGTTTAAACTACTGACACCCTTCAGGTGCTGTTTTAACTCCTTGTTTTGCTCCTTTTCTCCTTTCAAATCATATTCTAATTCCCTCATTTTCTCCCTCATTTTATTAACCATATTATTTAAAGCCTTGCAGATTACATACAGACCTTGTATAGCCATGCCTTTTAACTGTTTCTCTTTCCCTTTTCTATCTTTTCCCTCTGTCTCTTCTTCAAACAACTTGCACACATATTTCCGGGGATCACCTACATCAATTGCTTTTAATGCAAATGAAGCAGTTCCTTGTTCAATAACATAGTTTATTGTAAAATTCTCTAGGATTTTCCCCTCGTCAGCTGACATTTTTCTCATTTAACCTATTTCAAGGTTTTCTTACTGTTATCTTAATCTTACTTTATTCTCACCCCCACCCTCAGTACCTGTTACAGGAGTAAGCTATTCACTCAAGCTTTAGAATGGCAGAGAAGACATCCTGTAAGCTTTCAGAGTAGCAGCCGTGTTAGTCTGTATTCGCAAAAAGAAAAGGACGACTTGTGGCACCTTAGAGACTAACCAATTCATTTGAGCATAAGCTTTTGTGAGCTACAGCTCACTTTTACCAGAAAATGTAGGTCATTATCCTAGGTAATCTGGATCCAATGATAACATTCTTGACAATCACGTCAGGGTCACCAATTTGTTACATGTCTGAATTAATGACTCAAGATTGTCGAATAACAGGCTCAGTTGGAATTATTTAATCAAAGATTGTGAATCAGAGATTAGTATAGCACTATACGGAATACAGAAAGAAAGAGATACATTACCACCCTTTGTTGTCAGACCAAGAGTTGGCTGTGTCTCTTTCCTTCGCTGTATCTGGAGGGATGCGTAAGTTTTCTCTTCCCCCAGCTAAGTTCCCATTCCAGTATCATTATATAGGGTTTTAGACAAAGAAGTCCCCTTTGCCAAGAATATTCTGAAAACATATCTTCTGATGTAATTTCTATACATTCTCTCTGTACCTGATTTATGTGTGAAGGCATGATTATTGACAGCTGAGAGGACTAATAATTCTTCAAGATAATCTCTCTCAGTGGGTCCTTCTTACTCCACAATCATTATTTCCTACTGATTCCCCAACAGAAAACATCTGCTGTAACAATCATCCCTTATTATTTTCCCAAGTCTATATATACTTATGTAAGCATTACAGACAGACAGATTTCCAAGAATATCTGGAGTTTTACAGACATGAAGGCACCCAAGATTGTTAAAGTACAGCATAATGGATAAAATTCCTGAATAGAATTACTTATCGTTCAAGGATCAGTGTTCCAGGCCTTAGAATTCAGACACACTCTTTGATAACGATAAAGATTCTTAGGATTAGTTGACATATAAATGAATGAAAATATACAAAGAGAAAGAACTAAAAGAGTTAATATTTATTAACAGATCCTAACAAACCTTAGCCTTTTACCTCGTTATCCCCAGAAGTAAAACTATTGTGTCTAAATGGGACGATGACATAAGAAATCTTTTTTCATTCACCCCAATTGACAAAAACATTCATTAAAAAGCCATGTAAGTGATCTAATCAGTAGTTCAAATTGCCGCTTCAGTAGGTGTATGAATGAAACAGAGGCACAACCTGCCACCCACAAAGATCCCTAGGAATCATGGGGAAGGGTATCCAGACTCTTGTGGAGGAGGATAGATCTTGTGGTCACTCTCAAAGCAGCAGGATCCTTTAGGGGGCATCCAGATAATGCCATTTCAGTCACAGCCCAGGTAACAACATGGATAGCAATTGCCTAGAAATGGGAGAGTAGCATAGAGAGGGGCTCTTGGTCTGTAAACCTCACAGAGATTAATCCCACACAGAGAAGTCTCTACTGCCTGGGATTGTAGAACTGATGAACCTCCTTTATATGGAAACCTAATTGAGACCTAACAGATCAAAGTCCCTTCCACTCACAGGAGTAGAGGGAAGTTATCTAGTTCATAGTGTTTCCAAAATGGAAGAAAAAATGCAAAGAAAAAGTATCACTTATTCCCAAATGGTGTCTTTGCCTATTCATTTTGATTACGCATCATATACAATACACAGCTGATTTCTTATCTTGACCCTATGTGAGTAATATATCCATCCCAAACTCATCCCAATAAAACCTAACCATTATGTATGCACTCCATCGGTTTTATACTTGTACATCATAGAATCATAGGACTGGATCATAGGACCTTGAGAGGTCATCTAGTCCAGCAGTTCTCAAAGCCGGTCCACCGCTTGTTCAGGGAAAGCCCCTCGTGGGCCGGACCGGTTTGTGTGGGCCATATCCTTTGGCCCATGCCGCTTCCCGCAGTCCCCATTGGCTTGGAGCGGTGAACCGAGGCCAGTGGGAGCCGCGATCGGCCGAACCTGCGGACGCAGCAGGCAAACAAACCAGTCCGGCCCACCAGGGATTTTCCCTGAACAAGCAGCGGACCGGCTTTGAGAACCACTGATCTAGTCCAGTCCCCTGCACTCATAGCAGGACTAAGTGTAATCTAGACCAGTGGTTCCCAAACTTGTTCCGACATTTGTGCAGGGAAAGCCCCTGGCGGGCCGGGCCGGTTTGTTTACCTGCTGTGTCCGCAGGTTCGGCTGATCGCCGCTCCCAGTGGCCGCGGTTCGCTGCTCCAGGCCAATGGGAGCTGCTGGAAGTGGCAGCCAGTACGTTCCTCGGCCCGTGCCACTTCCCTCAGCTCCCATTGGCCTGGAGCAGCGAACCGCGGCCACTGGGAGCGGCAATCAGCCGAACCTGCGGACGGGGCAGGTAAACAAACCAGCCTGGCCCACCAGGGGCTTTCCCTGCACAAGCGGTGGAACAAGTTTGGGAACCACTGATCTAGACCATCCCTGACAGGTGTTTGTCCAACCTGCTCTTAAAAATCCCCAATGATGGAGATTCCACCACCTCCCTAGGCAATTTATTCCAGTGCTTAACCACTCTGACAGTTAGGAAGTTTTTCCTAATGTCCAGCCTAAACCACCCTTGCTGCAATTTAAGCCCATTGCTTCTTGCCCTATCCTCAGAGGTTAAGAGCAACAATTTTTCTCCCTCCTCCTTGTAACAACCTTTTATGTACTTGATATATATTTATGTATTTATGAATTATGAGCATGTACACCCCATTAGGCATAAGAGAAGAAAAAGTAGAGGGAAACAGCAGCAAATATACTTCCCAGCTTCTTGGGAGGACTGTGCTTCCTGCAATAATCAGTAACAAACTGACTACTTTAGAGCTGCAGTTGTTCATCTGCTCCAAATTTAAAGAATCTGCTACCAGCAGAGCATACTGGGACAGACTTTTCAGAAGCCAGGCCCAGACTAAGGACCTCAGTTCTAAACAATCCATCAAATAGAAAGATTAGAAGGTATGAAGATACACCATCTTAAAAGTCAGGGATCTGAGTGGAACAATAAGGTTTTCCTGAGGGGGAGCCTACTGTGTTTGAAGTAGTTATGACGTGGTTTCCTCTGGTATGAAGTGTTTCTACACTGAATAATAAAATGTTTTTTGAACATCAACGACTCCTTATACTTCAAATTTACGACCTCCCTAGTAAATGTACGTACACACACACACACACACACACACAGAAACTTTAAGATGAAAAAGCGGCTCTTGGACTGGGATCTCAATTCAGATTAGTTAACACAGCTAACCACCAGGCTAAAAATTATAAGGGAGGCTGCTTCTTCTGGCCATTTTGGGATAGCACCTAAGTCCGCCAAAAAAATTATTTTGGCCAAAACTATTCAGGAAATTCATAGGGCATATAATCTAAGTAAGAGGGGGAGAAGAGGAAGATCCCTGCAAATGAGAGGGTGAAGTGACAGGAGTGGGAGTAAAGGGCAATAATGAGACTAGGTGTGGAGGATCAGTCTCCAGGCTCGGAAGAAGGTGTCAGGGTTTCCTACCTGGCCCATTCCAGCCTCCACAGGTCCAACTCCCTGGCTTAATCCTGGGCCCCTGGGCAGCCACTCCAGCCTTTCTGGGTCCCACAGCCACTTCGCCTCCATACTGACCGCCCAGATGGGCACAAACTTATACAGGCAGAGCCCCCGCAATATTTCCATTGTGGGAATGCTATCCCACCCCCAACTCCCCGGCTGTGCTGCCCCAATCTAAGTATAAGACAAGAGACTATAGATAGATGAAGACAGACGGGGGAGTACAAGGAACCAATGAGTATGCACATGAGTATTTGCACCATTAGGATCTTCATTGCTAATTTTTATTTGAGCAAAATGTTTAGTCTCTAATTCTGCCCAGATAGGCAGATCTGAACACAAGAACAGCCTTGCTGATTTTGTTTGCACTTGGTGCAGGGCCCTGCCCACCACAGTCTCAGTGCAGTATCAGAGCCTTAGTTTGTTCTTAGTTTGATGCATCCGATGAAGTGAGCTGTAGCTCACGAAAGCTTATGCTCAAATAAATTGGTTAGTCTCTAAGGTGCCACAAGTCCTCCTTTTCAGTTTGTTCTGGTGTTCCTTTCTGCATATTTGCTACAGAACCTATTGAAATGATGGGCATTTGTATGCGAGTTTCCAGTGATGATAGCTGTACATACACGCACAAAAAGTACCTGTTATTGTTAAAGCAATACCCCTAGCTCTCCCAAAATGTAGTTTTGTGCATATTGTGTAGTAAGTTCAATTCATGGGCTTTAAGCCTGCAGTTTCTCATACTTAAGAGGATTGCTCACCATTCCCGAACCCCATTGACTTCAAAGGGGTCCTGTGCAGGGGGAGCAGGGCAACCTCACGCGCGGAGTGGAAAGATTGGAGCCTTGACTTGATCACTCCTGTGAATCTCACTTTGTGTTAAAGCTGTTTAACAAACCTAGCTCATGCTTTTAAATATTAACACGATTGCTATTCTGGTGTGGAACTGAACATTATGTCATGAATAAATGATTAATTAAAAGTTTGCCACTTCAATAAGATAGCACCAATTACATACACCTTTGTGACTCAGCACAATACTAGACCCTAACCTGGTAGAAACTGAGTTCAAGTATTTATTGCTGTTTATTGCCTCCCATGTCATTTAAAAAGAGCTACCAAGAGAATCGCATTTACAGAGGGCTTAAAAGTTTGACTTGGATGAACTGAGAATTTCTTTATTTTAAAACGTAGCAATAGTGACTTTGAGAAATTTAATTTTGGCGATTTCAAGATGATGACAGCAAACTCAACCACAAATATTTCGTACTGTTCTGCAGATGCCACCATTTGCAATGGCACTTCGTGTGTTACACCTGATGACAATTTTAACCAAATTTTGAATGTAGTTTTAAGTACTGTCCTAACAATCTTGTTGGCATTGGTGATGTTCTCCATGGGCTGCAATGTGGACATAAAAAAATTTTGGGGACACATAAAAAGGCCATGGGGCATATGTGTGGGCTTCCTCTGTCAGTTTGGAATTATGCCTTTGACAGGCTTTGTGCTGTCACTCGTCTTTAATGTGCTTCCTGTTCAAGCTATTGCTGTGCTGATCATGGGATGCTGTCCAGGTGGAACATCTTCCAACATTCTAGCATATTGGTTAGATGGGGACATGGACCTAAGGTAAGAACTTCACTTCTCTAAAGGAATTACTTTCTTTTTTAAAAATTACCCATTAATCTCTTTGGAGCATAAAGGAAGGATGGGTCAGTGGTTAGTGCAGTAGCCTAGGATTTGGGATACCCAGGTTAAGTTTTCTTTTCTGGCAGATTTTCTGTGTGACCTTGAGCAAATCACTTAGCTTCTCTGAATCTCAGGTCCTCATCTGTAAAAACTAGGGTAATAATACTTCCCTACCTGACAGGGGTTTTGTGAGGATAAATACCTTAACAATTGTGAAATACTTTGAGATCTACTGATGAAAAGTGTGGTATAAGAGTGAAGTATTATTCCTTACTACACTACATATCTGTTCAGTTCTATGCACAATGGGGCTCAGACCTGGTTTAGGCTTCTAGGCACTACTGCAATATAGATTTCATAACAATTAACTTTATAAACAGAGGTCTATAATCAATTGTTGTTCTAATGTCTTGTTAAAGAAATCACCAGTGGAAAAATACTTACATTGTGTTCTTCACAATGGCTAGACTTGCAAAGTTTTTATCCAGGATCCAAACTAATTTGTAACAGTTCTGTATGCATCTAGCACACATGCAAAGTTTTCAAAGAGTGTTTTGTAGTATATAAGCCATAGCCTACTTACTGGTTGCAATCAAAACGCTTCTTTGTGAGTGTGATGATCTCAGTGGCAGGGTAACTTGGCTGCAACTTCAAGATGCTGTAAAGTCAGAAATTGTGATATGTCAGGCAGCTGGCATGTTTGTGGACATCAAATATGTACTCAAGGTGAACGCTGCTCTTGATGCAAATCCCAAGACACCTATTTTCCCCATCATTTAGCTTTAACAGCCTCTAAAAAAGAGCAATATTTTTAAAGAAACTGATTACCTTGTTCTAAAATAAACAAAAAAGTTTCTCTGCTTCCCACAGAGTAACATAAATTACAGCATGTCTCTACTTCATCATATGCCAGTCTGAACGAGCAATGGAAAAACTAATAGAAGTAAGAAAGATGGGGAGCTAAGGTGCATAGATGAAGAATTTTAATATTTGTGGTTTTAATAAGGCATTTTACCACACTGCAAACAGTGAATTTCTTTGTAACTTACAGGTGTTAATGTAATATGTGGTTTTTAATACAGTATGTAATCAACTGTGCTAATCACCAGTTTTCTTGCTTTGGAGAGAAGACCTAGAAATATTATAAAAAACACTTTATTTCAGTAAAGCACTGATCAGGCAAAACCACAAAGGGAAGGAAATTCAGCAAAAAAGGCTGAAATTCTGTTTTGGTCTCAACCCATTTTACCTGGGTAGAACAGTGTATGTAGGGCCAAATCTTGCTTTCACTGACATCACTGTAAATTCAGAAAAACTCCATTGAGTCACAGGCATTAATCTGGATTGACACTAATGTAAATAAGCACAGGATTTGGCCTTTAATTTGAGAGAGGACATTTCTATGACCCTTGCAAAGGGAAAGATAAATGCCTACAAAGGGAATATTCTTCAGGTAGAGACTTTAACCCTGAGACTTCAATGGGCTTTCGATCAGGCCTTTAGGGTATATCTTTACTGAAAGAAAGAAAGAAAGAAAGAAAGAAAGAAAGAAAGAAAGAAAGAAAGAAAGAAAGAAAGAAAGAAAGAAAGAAAGAAAGAAAATAACCCCACAACAGTGGCATTGAGTCTACAATCAAGTTTTTAGCCCTGGAGCCCCATGAGCCCGAGTCCACTGACCCCGGACAGCTTTGATTGCAGTGTAGACATACCCACAGTGACCATTACTTCAGGCCCTGAGGATGAGGGTTGTGTAAAGTAGGGAACAATGTAAGAATCCTCATGCTTGGTAGAAGAATGACTACATGAAGGAAAATATTGCAGCCAGCCTGCATTGCAAAAACCCTGCATGTCATACCACGAGTGGCTGGCCTTTAAATAGATGATATTTTCTTTGTTTACACAACAGACCACCCCAAGTGTGAAAGGACCATTGCATGCTAAGTCTTACTTCAGGGTGTAAGGTGATCACCAGCTGGGGACAGAAATAAATTTCTGTTCATGACATACTCCGAGTGAGTTTATATCTTCCTCAGAAGATCACCCTTATGATAGATTTATGATTACTTAGTTGTATTCCCATAATGCTTAAGAGCCCCAGCCATGGACCAGGGCCCCACTGTTCTAGGTACTGTACAAACACAGAACAAAAAGATGGTCTCAACTCCAAAGAGCTAACAATCTAAGTATAAGGCAAGAGACAACAGATGAAGAGAGACAAGGGTGTACAAAGCAACCATGAAACAATGTTGGTCAGCACAATAGGAAGTAGTCAACATACCATTGAACACTCAGCGACTTGTCAAGGGTTTTTTTTAGGCATCATGAAAAAGGAGAATTTTAAGGGGGGCTTTGACAGGGGATAATGAGGTAGCTTTGTGGATGTTAACGGAGAGCACTTCCCAAGCATGATGGAAAAGGCATGACAGTGCTTGTTTTAAAATGAACAATGAAGACTGGCACCATGGGTCGATCAGAGGCCAGAGTGAATGTGAGATACATAGAAGGGAGATAGGCTGCGAAGCATCTTGAAAGTGAAGACAAGCAGCTTATGTTTGATGTGGATGGATGCAAAGAGAGGTGTACCATGGTCAAAGCTACAGGCTAGGAAAATAATGTTTGCAGCAGCATTTCAAATGGACATGAGCAGGGCAAGATTGCATTTGTCAAGACCAGAGAGAAGGATGTTGCAGGAATTGATACATGAGATGATGAAAGTCTAGATGAGAGTTTTAGCAGCCTGGATGGGTAAGAAAGGCCATATCTTAGAGATGCAATGAAGAAAGAATCTGCAAGATTTAGACATAGACTGAATGGGAGAACCTTAAGAGAGTGCAAAGACGATGCAGAGGTTACAGGCCTGAATGACAGACAGGATAGTGACATTCTCTGCAGTGATTGAGAAAGGAGCTGATGGGAGGATTTGAAGGGGAAGATGAAGAGCTCAGTTTTAGCCATTTTTATCTTGAGATGATGTCTAGAAATCCACAAGATGTTGTAAAAGAGACATGCCACAATAGCAGTTCGGACAGCACAAGACAGATCTGGGGTAGAGATGTGAGTTGTCAGCATAAAGATATTAGGTGAATTTGTGTTTGCGGATGAGATTACTCAGAGCCAGTGTGCAGAGGGAGAAGAGAAGACGACCAAGGACAGAGACCTGTGGACCCCCAAAGAAAGCTGGAGAGAGGCTGAGGTGGATCCTCTGAAGGACATGCCAAAGGAATGATTAAAGAGAGAGGAGAACCAGGAGAAGACAGTCACAGAAGCCAAAGAAGGGCAAGATTTCAAAAAGAGCAAGGCTGGCTGCATCAAAAGCAGCTGACACAGCTAGGAATGAGGCTGGAATACTTGTTCTGAGCTTTAGTTAGGAAAAGGATATTAGAGACTTCTGTGAGAATAGTTTCAGTTGAGTGCAAGGGGCAGAAGCTGGACTGGAGAGGGTTGAAGAAGGAAGTGGAGGAGAACAACTCCAAACAATGATCACAAACAGTTTCAATGAGTTTAAGAGGAAGAGTGAGATGAGGTGGTAGTTGGAGGGGCATGGGTGGGTGTTTTAAGATGGGAAAGCTGAAAACATGCTTGTATTGTGAGGAGAAAGAACCACAGAAAAGAGAGGGTAGGGAGAAAGGCAAAGCAGGGGGTGAGAATGAGCATGTGGGAGGTCAGGAAATGGGCCAGTGACCTCACTCTCTCAATCTATATAGAGAGAATCCCCTCTTGTTGCAGACATCCCTCCTCTTCTATTAGGGAAAGGGGTTGGAAGCAGAGAAGGGACAGACTTTGAGGAAGAGTGGGTTGGCCAAAGGAGAGATAAACCCATAACATCCCCTGTAACAAAGCCCAAGGCCCAAGTCCATCTTTTACATGGAGCCCTCCAACTGAAGCCTCTCGGCAGCCATAGCCAAGGGGCTAATGTGAAGGGCCAAAGTCAATGTGAAAGCACAGGGCTTCCACATGGATGTCCCTGACCTCTCAAGGATCCCCCAGGTTTGGAGGAAGGTCCCATGGCCTATTCTGTTGGCACAGTCAGGGACAGATTCAGATTTCTGTCCTAGAGTTGTCTTCCATGGGGTTACCACAGGAGAGGGAATTTAGGGCCAGGCCTTTATCTACATTGCCCATATGCCTGCGATTCTCTTTCTTACCCACCTACCTTTTCCCTCTACATCTTCACCCCAATGGTAGGCTTTGTCAAAGAGGTGTGACTATCAACCCTCCCCACACTGCAGTGTTGATTAACCAAATAATGGAATGTCTTAAACAGAAAGAACAACTTCTAAAGCATTCACATTTAAAAACAGAAAGATCCATGAACAAATAAGGAAGCAATAAATCTCATGCAAAGCTTCACTATTCAACTGCACTGCTTTTCACTGAGCCCATCCCTCCATCCTTTGGCCTCAATCCTGCAATATGGTGAACATAGAGAGACCCCTGATACCTCTGTGGAGCCCCAATAACTTCAGTGGGGTCCCCCCGAGGACCCAGGGGTCAACCCTTACACATCAAGTTGCAGGAACACGGCCTTTGTTTGCACATTGGCTATTTAGGGCCTGATCCAAAGCCCACTGAAGTCAAAGGGAGGCTTTAAATCAAGCCCCCAGATTATAAGCTTTTGAGGACAAAGACTTTAGATTGACTTCTGTCCTGCAAAGAACCCAAGGTACTATATACATAAATAAATAATATTCTGGAAATTCCTATGAATACCCCATGAAGACTATATTTTAAAACTTGTCTATGTACCTTTTTACCAGAAGCAGTGTTGTGACAGTCTACCAAGTAACAAGATGGTGTGAATTTTAATAATTAAAGAGAGTACACCACTATTAGCTGAGGTGTATCTCTCAGCTCCCACTGATTCTATGGGACATCCTTCTGATTTGTTTTCATATTTCTAGTATTTAAAGAAATGAAATTATAAAACAATACTTTACATTAATATTAACCAGAAAAAACTGATTATTTAGAGTTGAGCCTACCCTTCGGGCTGACATTTTGCCCCTTAATTTCTCTCTTTGCACCTGGATACTGAAGGGGTCAAGTGACAGGATCTGAAATACCATATGTTATTAGATAGTATAGCCTATGATATACTATACATCACCTGGGCAGGCAGGCAGTGTGGCTCCATGGTGAAGGCACTGATGTTGATCTCAAAGAGTCCTTGGCTCTATTCCCAGTTCCATAGCCTGCAGTTTGACCTTGGGAAAAAAGCGCTTCACTTCTCTTACACCCCATTTTGGTAAAATTGGACTAATACTACTTACCTCCTTTATAAAGAGATGTGGAAGCTACTGATGAACAGCTGTATATTATTACTAATGGTAAACAAGCTGCAATAGCACGGGTAAGGAGCCAAATCAAGGTTCCCCAGATAAAAATAACTGGACATATGGTTTATTCCAGTTAGAACTTACAAGGAACCAATTCAGGCACAGTGGTCCAGCAATTAAGAGCCAGTTTCTGTAGTACCTTACACCATGAGTGGTCTTATTGATTTTGTGAGTCTAATGTGACTAAAGATGGCAGATTCTGGACTGAAGATGGGAGTACATAAAGCTTATCAGGTCTCTCTGCTCCCATCACCTCCTCAGCAGATAATCTCCCAGTCAGTTAACCATACCCTTTAACTCTCCTCGGCTACACTAGGGATAGGGGTCTAGTTCCTACCTTGCACTTGCTTGAGGAGAGCCAGCACAAATATAAATAACAGTGTAGCTGCAGCAGCATCAAAATTTAGCCATGCCACGTACGTACCCCCAGGGTTCAGGCAGGTTTGTGTTCAGCACAGCTAAACCATGCCACCACTGCCCTTACTACTGCAGCTACGCTACGATTTATACTCATACTATCTCAATGAGAGCTAGCACAAGTGTGCATACATGAGCTGGGAATCATACCTCCTAGCTCATAGTGTAGCTGTAGCCCTAGGCACAACAGAATAGTTTAAGGTGAAGATTCCATCTTAACTTGAAATAGTTCACATTTTTTTCAGTATAATCTGGCACTCTAACATTTCTTCAATTTAGTTTTCTTGTGAATTAATATGCAAGATAAATTGACTGCAGCCAGTAGCATTTCTTTCACCATTTTTCATAAACTATTAAATTGTAATAAGAAAATGGGGGAGACTGTTGGAGAGCATGAAATGAACTATAACTTTTGCCAATTTCCTTGCAGTATCAGTATGACAACATGTTCAACACTGCTTGCACTGGGGATGATGCCACTTTGTCTCTTTGTCTATACCAAAATGTGGACAGAGACCGAGTCCATCGTAATCCCCTATGACAGTATCGGTGAGTCAAATCAACGTTTTCTTTCTCTCTCTCATATCTTTCTCCTTTTGGAAGCAACTATCTTTGTACCAGCAGCCTACAGTATCCATTCTGACAGAGACTAGGGTACTCAGCATCTTACAGGACGGAGCCCTACAGCCATTATAAAAATAGTATAGATATTTACTGTAGGGTATCAAATCTCTATATCCTTTGTGGAGATATTGTAAGGATATAGAAAAAACAGATATTGAGATTTTCCCTACCTTTGGATAAATATCTTTGCCATTTTTATAATGCCTGTAGGGCATAGGCCTGCAAGGTCCTGGGTGCTGTGGCCCTGATCCAGCATTGTATTTAAGCACACGCTCAGATTTAAGTTAGGTTGCAAATCTGAAACCTGAAGCAGTTGACAGTGGGCACCACCAGGAACTTAATTTGATTCAACGCAAGAAACCTCACCTGGCCAGAGAAAAAAGAATGACAGCTGAATACTAGTGGTGTATTGAGGATTCAGCCCTTAATGCCCACTGGTGTAGGTTCCGGAATCTGTTCCCTACACACCAGTGTAGTCACCTCACATACTTACATTTCAGCTCCAAAGGAGAGTCATGTAAACCATTTGTGTTCTTAATATCAGCATTGGGAAAAATGCCCACAACATAAGAAGCTCTAATATGGTTGCTGCTATGGCACAGAAGAAACACCTTCAGGCAAAATGCACGTTTAATACAAAATGCACATAAACAAATGGTAAACCACACTAAAATGGCTGTATGCTTTTTTACCCTACTGAGTATATATGTAACTACTAATACCTCACAAGTTTTCCAAAGATAGTACAATTCATACTCTTATGCTTTACATTACTCTGTGTGTGCGGATGTCCGTGGGTATAACCAGAAACTTACCTACAGAATCCTGCTATTTAAACATACTCTCACTCATTGTTTTCTTATCATGGCTGCTTTCTGTTAAATGTCATTTGTTCTTATTTTCAGGTATTTCACTGGTAGCCCTTGTAATTCCTGTTTCATTTGGAATATTTGTTAATCACAAATGGCCCCAGAAAGCTAAAATTATACTTAAGGTAAGATATGAAACTTTCAAATACTGATTTGAACCGTTGCTCATTGTCGGCCAGGTTATGTCTTCAATGGGACTTCTCAAACAATATGTTTCTACTCGCAAAAAATAAGAATATTAGTAACTAGCTTCATGATAGCAATGAAGTTCCCCATCTAGCAACATGTTGCTCGCATCCTGTACAAAATGTGTGTGTGTTGCATACACCATTATAAATCACCATTGTTCAGTGATTTCCCATGTGATTTGGTGTTAATTGAAATGGATTATGGACCCTATCCTACAATGTTCTCATTGCTTTCTGAGAGATGCTGAGTACCCTCAACTCCCACTGATCATCATTAATTAGTATACATATTTTCTCATTAAAATAATCATTTTTGGTGAATAGTTATTCCCCTTAATATTTGTCATCCGTTCAGTTATATCAGCTCAATGTAATGTTTCTCTTTATGTCAAATTCATTTTCTTAACATATTCGTGTACTGTGCTGTATTTCAAAATCTACTCATAGCTTACTTATAAACTTGGACACGGTACATATTTGGACCCAAAAGACTGGACAATTGCATATTAAAACTGGTAGTTTTCTTTTAAAAAAAATAGCTTGGCAGCAATAATGGAAGTTTCAACTTTCAGACATGTTTACATCCTACACACAAACAGAAGGTGCGCAGTAAATAGTACACAGGCGCAGTTTGCTTTGTGTAGGCCAATGAAGGGTCAAGTAAAGGTCAAAGGCAAGATGAAGGAGACAAAGCTGACAAGGTTTGGTTCAAATTGGGGGAAGGGCACAACTAGAATGTACTAGAATTAAATTAAACCAGATTTGCACAGCTGGACACATTTCTCTTCCCTAGAATAATCTGGTTATTAGCTCATCCCAAACCAAAACAAGGACATTCACATCAACTCACTATTCTTGTAGACTGGGCCAAAGACCATTGAAATCAGTCTTTCCATTGAATTCAGTCAGAACTGGGTCAGCCCCATAGTCTCCATGGTTGAATAATTCACTCCACCTAAGTTCAGCTAGATAACCCCAATTGTTCTCTGACAGTGTATGCTATCAAGACAGAATTTCTCCTCAGGAAAAGATTTAGCCTTTTCTCTGTCAAACACAGAATGGGATATCCATACATCCCATCACAAGGACCCAAATTAAGTGCTCAGCACTACAAAAATAAGTAAAGAAAAAAATGTTGTAAATACAAGTTGTCAAAAGACAATAATTCCTTTGGAGACTATTGCAGTAAGAATTTAAAGTGGTGTTAAAATTTCAACCCAAAGGATTTCCTGGTGTCCCCACTCATTGCTTTTATTGTTATCTGCAGATTTTACAATTATATGTCCTTATACCTTGTTTCAGCATATCTTCATAGAATATCAGGGTTGGAAGGGACCGCAGGAGGTCATCTAGTCCAACCCCCTGCTCAAAGCAGGACCAATCCCCAATTTTTGCCCCAGATCCCTAAATGGCCCCCTCAAGGATTGAACTCACAACCCTGGGTTTAGCAGGCCAATGCTCAAACCACTGAGCTATCCCTCCCCATACTGAGCATAGCCAGAAAGAAGAACAGTCTTCCACACTTCCAGGAAACCAGGCTAACCATACGCAGCACAGCTGCCAGAACTACCAGTCATGGAGTCATGCACCCACAGCTGGGAAAACAAGCCCAGCTATAAAGGGAGCAGAACAGGGGGTGGGGGGAAGCTGAAAGGCCTGGTATGGTAGAAGGGTAACAGCCTGACCCCAGAATGCTTCTAAGGGCAAGTCTACACTACATCAGCATAGCTGTGCCACTGTAGCGCATCTGGTGAAGACATGCTATGCCAACAGGAGAGCTCTCCCATCGGCATAATAACTCCACCTCCACAGGAGGTGGAAGCGATGTCAGCGGTAAAGTCTCCCGCCAACATAGTGCGGTGTAAACAGCACCTAAGTATATGTAATTTACGTCGCTGTGGGGAGGAGGTGTCTTTTTCACACCCCTGAGAGATGTAAGTTACATCAACTTAAGTGGTAGTGTAGACCAGCAGTAAGAAACTGACAGGGAGACAAAGGAAGACTGCAAGCGCTAGAGGTTAGGGCTGATTGACTCATTTTAGGTTAAGTTGACAGACTGGGCTAATTTGAAATGAATAGAGGCAGACCAGTTAGAAGAAAGTTGGGACCTCCAGAAAGGCTGCCCCTAGAGCAATGGATGCTTGGCTTTTTGATTATTATCAGCTAGCTTTCACACTATCTAATGTGGCTGTTGTCAACCATTAATGTAACCACCCTTTCTTTTTAAATGTAAAACTTACTTCAATGTGATTAAAAGAAAGATATGTTTGTGCGTGATTAAATCAGGGCTGGTTTATTTGATTTAGCCAAGGTTTATTTTAAAAAACAACCCTTTTTTCTCCGTTCAGGCTGGTTCCATTACTGGACTAATTCTTATACTGATCATAGCTGTGGTTGGAGGAATATTGTACAAGGGATCCTGGGCTATCAGCCCTCAACTGTGGATCGTTGGAACCATATTTCCAGCTGCCGGCTACTCTCTAGGTTTTATTCTGGCTCGCATCGCTGGTCAGTCTTGGCACAGGTAGAGATTGCTCTGTGATATAGCGTGTGTAATCTTATTTCAGCCATAAAAGAAAACTGGCCCATATGATGTTTTTATTTAGTGACTAACCACTAACTCACTCTTAAGAGCTAGTTATGTTACAGAATCACAGCCCATACCTTTGTATATACATCAAAGTGAAACTTTTGTTCTGAACACTTTTCCTTATGGTTTCTAGCTATTCTCTATTTCCACACAGCCTTCCTCAAAGTGGTTGGGAATACAGTAGAGTTCTCTAGGAAACCTAGATGTCTGTGCACCTGATGTTTTAGTGGAGGGTGTCTTCCCCCATTTGCAACTGCCCTTCTCCTTCACAATAGATGTCTTATCACTGTGACTAACTTTCAGCTGGAAGAACGCTGTGTCACCCAAAGGTTGACAAATCAGGAGCCATCACTGCATATCAACCCCCTGCACACATGCATATACATATTCACACTGCCTTCACTGTAGCTCCTCTGTCAGCAAATAAAATGGCCCTGAGATTCTAAATTAGCTCTCCTGGTTCACAGGACATAGCCCAGTTACAGGATCCAGTAGTAAGCAATATAAAATAATAGAAATATAGAGCTGGAGGGGATTTTGAAAGGTCATCTAGTCCTCTCCCCCTGCACTGAGGCAGAACTAAGTATATCTAGACCATTCTTTGACCAACCTGGTCTTAAAAACCTCCAATGACAGGGATTCCACAACTTCCCTTGGAAGCCTAGTCCAGAGCTTAATTATCCTTATAGTTAGAAAATTTCCTAATATCTAATCTAAGTCTCCCTTGCTGCAGATTAAGTTCATTACTTCTTGTCCTACCCTCTGTAGACATGGAGAACAATTGATCACCAACCTCTTTATAACAGCCTTTAACATGTTTGAGGTGGGGGGCGGGAAATAACTCTTTTCTCAACACTAAACACGTCTAGTTGTTTTTTTAAAAAACCTTTTCTCATGAGTCAGGTTTTCTAAACCATTTATCATTTTTGTTGCTCTTTCCAATTTGTCCACATCTTTCCTAAACTAGAACTCAGAACTGGACACCATATTCTCGCTGAGGCCTCACCAGTGCTCAGTAGAGTGGGACAATTACCTCGCATGAATGACTAGCCTTTTTCACATTGTTGACCCATACTCAATTTGTGATCCACTATGCACATGCATACATAGGCTCACATCCTTTTCAGCAGTGCTACCACCTAGCCAGTTATTTCCCATTTTGTAGTTGTGCTTTTGATTTTTTTTTCTTCCTAAGTGTAATGCTTTGCACTTGTCTTAGCTGAATTTCATCTTGTTGCTGTCAGACCATTTCTCCAATTTGTCCAGGTAATTTTGAATTCTAATCCTGTCCTCTTAAGTGCTAGCAGCCTCTCCCAGCCTGGTGTCATCTGCAGATTTTATAAGCACACTCTCCACTGCATTATCTAAGTCATTAATGAAAATATTGACTACTGGACGCAGGACTGACCCCCATCAGATCCCACTATATAAGTTCTCTCAATTTGATAGCAAATTATAACTATCCTTTGAATCTGGTCAACCAACCAGTTTTTCATTCACCTTGTTATAATTTCTCCCAAGCCACATTTCCGTGGATTGCTTATGAGAAAGTCATGTGGGACTGCATCAAAAGCCTTACTAAACATCAAGATATTACATCTACAGCTTCCCCCCACTCCACTAAGTCAGTAACCTTGTCAAAGAAGAAAATTAGGTTTGTTTGACATGATTTGTTCTTGACAAATCCATGCTGGCTATTCCTTATAACCCTGTTATCCTCTAGGTTCTTACAAAGAAATTGTTTAATAATTTCTTTAGTATCTTTCAGGTATCAAACTTAGGCCAACTGGTCTATAATTACCTGCATCCTCTTTGTTCCCCTTTTTAAAGATAGGTACTATGTTTGTCCTTCTCCAGCCCTCGGAGAACTCATGGAAGACGGGTGAGGTCCCAAAGATCCTCGTTAATGGTTCTGAAATGGCTTCAGCTAGATCCTTAGGTACCTTAGGATGAATTTCATCAGGCCCTGTTGACTTGAATACATTTAACTTATTTAAATATTAATATTAATATATTAAATATTAAAATTAAATATTTTAGCTTCCATTCTTTCCCCCTTGGTGTTAATATTAATTGTTTTAAGCATCTGGACAGAATTAACCTTTTTAGTGAAGACTGAAGCAAACTAGGTATTAAACACCACAGCCTTCTTGATATCGTCAGTTATTAGCTTTTTCGCTGCTAAGTAGAGGATCTACACTTTCCTTCATCTTTCTCTTGCTCCTCATGTATTTATACCACCTCTTCTTATTGCCTTTTATGTCCCTTACTAGGTGTAACTCATTTTGTGCCTTAGCTTTTCTGATTGTTTCTACATGCTTGTGCTATTATTTTGTATGCATCCTTCAACATTTATCCATGTTTCCACTTTTTGTATATTATACCTATACTAGACAATATGTAAATTCCCCTCATCCCACCCTTGTGGCTATGTTATACAGTCTTCCACTACTTTATCAATCTATGCTATGTCATTTGCAAACTTTGCAAATAAGTTTGATATGTCATATGCTGTGGGTCACTAACAACTTGATCCAAAGCCCATGAAATCCATAGACTCCCACTGACTTCAAGGGCATACAATCATACCTTAAATTCACTGGACAATTTTCCAAGCATGAGCAATGATATATCACCACATGAAAGATGTTGAGAAGAAAATCCTGCATTACTACAGAGGTCTCTGTACATTTGTGAAATGGGTGCTTTCCAATGCTCCCATTTGATTGAGTTCTGTGACTGGATTATGTAAACTAGATGGTTCTTTTCTGCCCAGATATCTCTGATTGTATGTCTCTTACATTCATTTGTATTCTTTCAAAGTACATTGGAACAATAGGATACTATTTTAAATTTTTCTTTTTATCATTCCCTTTAGATGTCGTACTGTAGCTCTGGAAACAGGCATGCAGAACACTCAACTGTGTACAACTATAGTGCAGCTGTCCTTCAACCCTGAACAGCTTGCACTGATGTTTACTTTTCCACTCATCTACAGTATTTTCCAGATAGTGTTTGCTTTAATGTTTGTAGGAGGTAAGCCACAGATATCTTCTACTATATTAATAGCTTTATTAATTATTATTATTTATTCCTGGGTGCCCAGAGATAATGAGACCATTTGGAATACAAAAATACAATATTAAATGATAATCCAAATAATGTGTCCCCATTGTGCTAGGCACTGTACAAAAGATAGGAGACATGGGCTTCAATTCTGCATTCTGGCTGGGCCCTTTACTCCAGCGTAAAGGGGCTCTAAACATCTAGAATTGGCCATCTGGGAATGCCCCCAATTCAGGAGCATCCCCTGGAAGGCACGCCAAGGGTATGACCAGGGTAGGAAGGAGGTGCACTAGCACAGAGCAGATGTGACTGGACCTAGTGCACTCCAACTATTCTGAGCAGTTGCAACAGCCCATACAGGACCAGGACAGCAGAAACTATAGCTGCCCCTGCTGCTACTCTTTTCTACTGCCTATATGAAAGGTGTTTTAGTGGATAGGGCGCTGAACTGGGACTCAAGTGACCTGCATTCAGTTTCTGGCTTGGCCACAGACTTTGTGTGACCTTAGGCAAGTCACCGCGTCTACTCTGTGCCTCAGTTCCCCATCTGTGAAATGGGAATAATACTTCACAGGGCTATTGAAAGCATAAAATCCATTAGTGAATGTGAGGTACACAGATACTGTGATAACATAGATATGCTGGAAGCGTAGCTAAAGTAAGAGCCTCATCCCTCTTCCTATCTTTTTACACCACATAAATGGGCCAGAGCAGTGGGGGCCTAGAAAGGGGAGACAGTGTGACCTCATGGATAGAGCACTAGCTGGGGAGTCAGGAGCCCTGGGTTCTAGTCCTCAATCTGCCAGTGGTCAGCTGCTTTTAAGTCAATTCACAGCTATGTGCCTGGATTTCCCCATCTGTAAAATGGGGATAATTTATACTGCTCTCCTTTTAAAGCAGCTTGAGAGCTAATGATGTTATAAACTAGCCAGATGGCGGTGGTGTTATTATACGTTCCAGTTCTGTCCAGGGGAAAGATACCTTCAACCCAGACATTATGAAAGACAGCCATAAGGCTGCCTCCTCAATAACTCCTCACAAGCTTTCGTGTAAGGGACATGAGCACAGCATGCAGCACTGCAGAGATTCCAGGCCAAGCTGTAGCCTACAAGCCAGCCTAGGGAATCTGCCATAAATTAGGCTGCCAGGCCCCTTCAAATTTTGGGAATGCCCTAGGACTGGAAGGTCAAAAAGGTGACAATGACATCTTAGCCACTGTCCCCATCCCCTGCAAGTTCTGTTTTGCACCTCTAAAAAGACACAAAATCTCACACACCCCCACCCTCCCCGGAATCCAAGAGGTACAAATGTGTCACTTAACTATTCTTCCCCTACTCCCTCAGCTCCTGTACCAAGTACAGTCAGAACTGAGAATTGGTGCCAGGGACATTGCTCTAAATTAAACAATACAATTAAAGCCTATAATCCACTGGATGATCAGAAGACAGTCAAATTCCCAATGCAGTACAAATATTTATCTTTATTTCAAATATGTTTTTTTCCAGGATGGGTTACTGTTGACAGACTTCTGTTTAAAAAGCTATGTTAAACATTAAACAGTAGCTGTTATTAACATTAGGAAAGTAAAAGCCCTACAGCACCATCTTAATACAGTAGCTTCTGTAGTTTATTATAATTTCTGCCTTTATTGTAACATATATATATTGATTCCTAGTCTACTACTTGCACAAAAGATTCTGTGCCTCACCAAAGACAGACTTCACAGAACCAGCAAGTGAAATTGAATCGATACCAGAAACATATGCCCAGATGAATGGAGGATTTACAGCAAATGAAAAAAGTACAAGCAACATGAACAACATTATCGTCTCCTGACATTGTGTAAAAGAGTTTCGCAATGATTGACTGGTGAAAGGTTTTTTTGTTGTTTTCTTTTTTAATTTTTGAATGAAGCTTGTACCACCAGGATGCAAATCTAGGTTTGACACTAATTTACTACAATATTTAGTGTTCCATAATTGTCCATTTGAGCAAGAAAAGAACAGAGTAAACCTAGAGGAAAGCTGATCAAAATTTCAGGCATAAGTGTTTGCATAAGCAATTTGTTGTTTTTAATCTGACAGATTTGCTGTTTATCACAATAGGCAGATCAGATCAGGACCCTCAAATTCCCAGTGTTCCTCCATGGACATAGGGATTAAAATGAGTTTATTTCTCATGGTCTTGGTGCGGGGGCGGTAATGGAAACCACACAATTTCAAGCCATTGCTTACAAGAGGAATTGGTAATGAAAGGATTAATTTATACTAAAGCTATTATTTTAATAAGTAAAAAATGTCTCAATTTGTGCCTATATTCACTGCAGTAAAAATTTTCATGTCTTCAGTTTGGGTCAATTAGATATGAAGGTGCCTGATAGGCTGGTGATATCAAGAATTTAAAGATTTATATTATCTAAACCATGGACAGTAATTGTGAATAAAAATGCACCTATTTATTCCTGAAAATTGGAGGCTACTGTTTGAAAATCTCCCCCTGAATGCCTGAGTGATCTGAATTCAATTCCAAGCAAACACAGTAACTCTGTAAACCCCAAACATATTCAATAGCCCAAATTCTGCAGTCCTTGCACAAGGAAAACTTACACTGAAGCCAATGAAAGGTTAGTTGAATAAGAACCTCAAGAATGAGCCAAATATCAACACATGGAAATGATCACTCTTTTTCAGAGATTGGTTAACTCAAGCAAACATTTCTAGGTGTTGTAAGTTCCCTACCGCACACATTAAAGCACTTTATATTTTCTATCCAAAATATGGATTTTGAAAACACAATTTAGGAAAGGAATTTAAGCTCCTGCCATTCAGTTTTTCACTATTTCAGAAACGTGCTCAGTATCAGAGAGTGAATTACTTTAATGTACTAGATGTGGGGGAAAGGGTCCTAAAATCATTCATCACATAGCAAAGCACTGGAAAGCCTGAAGTTGTATTGATTTGGGAGCTGAGTGTTCCTAACCTTCTAGGAAGTGCTCAGTATTTGGCATGAACTAGCTCATACCACCATTTTCACTTTTATTTAAACAGGCAGGTACACAGCAGCCTAATCTGGAGAGATCATAAATGTGAAAACTCAGTAAGCAAAAGATAAGCATTTAACTCCAACAGCTGTGGTAAATGTCTTTGGACCCAATTCTGTTCCCCTTGGGTCAATGGGAGTTCTACTGTTAACCTCACATGGGTTAGGGAGCTGTCTTCATGTTTGTTCCTGTTTAAACTGAGAAGCAAGGCAGAATTCAGCTTTGCTCATGTAATATTCCTTTCTGCTCACCTCTGAGCTTTTTAAATGAAAATTTTCTGTACATTCTTTTAATGTATTTTGAAAATATATTAAGTTTCATAATTTGTCTTGCTTGTATCATATTAAAGCATGTGTCACAGGATACACTCACTGCTGAGATGGCCTCCTCCTGGTTGCTCTGGGAATTAGCTCAGGGTACGTCTACAGTACAAAATTATTTAGAAATTATTCTATTCGAATTTTTGGAAGCTATTTTATACATTCAGTCTTCTGTGTCCCCACTAAAGCGTGTGAATTCGGCGTATTGCGTCCACAGTACCAAGGCTAGCATCGAATGTCGGAGTGGTGCACTGTGGGTAGGTATCCCACAGTTCCTGCAGTCCCTGCCGCCCATTGGAATTCTGGGTTAAGCTTCCAGTGCATGATGGGACAAAAACATTCTCGCGGGAGTTTCTGGGTATGTCTCGTCAGACAGCTAAGGCAGACAATCATTTTGTGCCTTTTTGACGTGCAGACGCCATACTTCTTTCAGCAGATGGTGCACAGCTGCTCTCTGCTACTATGAATCCACCTCTCCAACTCAACTCTGCTCAGCCATCATGAACCAAGCAGCACAGCTTCCGCCGCCAACTCTGCTCTCCCGCTATTCCCACGCTTCCGAGCTTCTCCATGTTGTCTGTCCTGGGCTCCCACCTCCGTGAAAGCCACAGAAGACAACCATTTTCAGCCTTTTTTTGGCTACCGTGAACCAAACAGCACAGCTTCCACTGCCACTCTGCTCTCCTACGTTTCGCGCCCTTTTTCCAGGATTACCCGTGCAGGCACCATAGCCATGGAGCCCGATCAGATCTCCGCTGCAGTTTTAACCATTGTAAATACCTCACGCATTATCCAGCAGTATCTGCAATACCTGCAAAACCGGGCGAGGAAGCGACAACAGCGCGATTACTATACTGATGAGGACATGGACACGGATGGCATGGCATGTGGCAAATGGGAGATCATGGTGCTGTTGGGCCAGGCTCATGCTGTGGAATGCTGATTCTGGGCCCGGGAAACAAGCACAGACTGGTGGGACCGCATAGTGTTGCGGGTATGGGATGATTCCCAGTGGCTGAGAAACTTTTGTATGAGCAGGGCCACTTTCATGGAACTTTGTGACTTGCTGTCCCCTGCCCTGAAGCGCAAAGACACCAAAATGAGAACAGCCCTCACAGTTGAGAAGCGAGTGGCCATAGCCTTGTGGAAGCTTGCAACGCCCGACAGCTACCGGTCAGTCAGAAATCAGTTTGGAGTGGGGAAATCTACTGTGGGGGCTGCTGTGCTGCAAGTAGCCAACGCAATCATTGACCAGCTGCTATCAAAGGTAGTGACTTTGGGAAATGTGCAGACCATTGTGGATGGTTTTAATGCACTGGCGTTCCCTACCTGCGGCGGGGCGATAGACAGAACGCATATCCCTATATTGGCCCCGGAACTCCGGGGTGACCAGTACGTAAACTGCAAGGGGTACTTTTCCATAGTGCTGCAAGCACTGGTGGATCACAAGGGACATTTCACTGACATCAGCATGGGATGGCCGGGAAAGGTACATGATGCTCACATCTTCAGGAACTCTGGTCTGCTTGAACAGCTGCAGGAAGGAATTTACTTCCCAGACCAGAAAATTACTGTTGGGGATGTTGAAATGCCTATAGTTATCCTCAGGAACCCAGCCTTCCCCTTAATGCCATGGCTCATGAAGCCATACACAGGCACCCTGGAGAGTAGTAAGGAGCAGTTCAACTATAGGCTGAGCAAGTGCAGAATAGTGGTAGAATGTGTGTTTGGACGTTTGAAAGCACACTGACGCAGCTTACTGACTTGGTTAGATCTCAGCACAACCAATATTCCAATTGTAATTGCTGCTTGCTGTGCGCTCCACAGTATCTGTAAGAGTAAGGGGGAGACGTTTATGGCGGGATGGGAGGTTGAGGCAACTCCCCTGGTGGCCAGTTTCACACAGCCAGACAACAGGGCAATTAGAAGAGTGCAGCAGGGCGCGCTGCACATCAGAGAAGCTTTGAAAGCCAGTTTCATGACTGGCCAGGGTACGGTGTGAGAGTTGTGTTTGTTTCTCTTAAAGTTACCCCCCCCCATATATATATGAAAGGAAATGAAGTCACAATTGTTTAAAAACCATTCTTTAGTATTTGTTGCACAAAACATTGAGAGAAATATGAAGCATGAATGAATGAATAGATGGGGGAGGGAGGGTATTGGGTTTGGGGGGTGGAGCAGGAGGGAAGGACACGTCCAGAAACCAAATAAAAAATTAGGATATGCCAGCGTTCTGCTGCTTGTGCAATCATCTGGGGTTGACTGTATGGGTCCCCATAGCCTCCCCCCCCCCCCGTGTTCTTGGGTATCTGGGTGAGGAGGGAGGGTGGTTATTCAGGGGCTGCAGCGGCAGTCTGTGGTCTTGCTGCCTTTCCTGCATTAGATCCACCATACAGCAGAGCATGTCAGTTTGCTCCCCCATGAGCTTGACCATAGCATCCTGCCTGCTCTCAAAGCGCACATCCCTCCTCTCTTCATATTCACGTAATGCTTTACGTGACTCCGCAATTGTTTGCCTCCACGCATTCAACTGGGTCCTATCAATGTGGGAGGACTGCAGGAGCTCGGCAAACATGTCTTCCTGAGTTTGTTTTTTCTGCCTTCTAATCTGGACCAGCCTCTGGGACAGAGTATATAGGGGCCGCATTGAAACATTTGCACCTGCTGCAGGAGGAGAAAAAGGGAGGGTAGTATTTTAAAAGATACATTTTAGAGAACAAAGGGGACACTGTTTCTCAGTGAAACAGGCAATTCATAGTACACATGTTCTTTCTGTACAAGGTCTCATTTTGCCTCTTATACCGAAGAGCCTGCCACTTTGGTGTGAGTAAGCCATCAACATGCGGCCAGGCAACAGAATTCAGCTTGCAGGCAGCCTGCGGGCTCTCTGGGATGATCACTTCACACAACACCCCACCACCACCACCACATACACACACACCGCGGGGCTCCAATGAGGCTCTTAAAGGGATCATCCCTGCTCAACTAAACGTGAACAGCCCAGTGTGGCTCCGATGAGGCTCTGAGAAGGGATGAGCCCTTTAAACTAAACGCAAACAGCCCAGCATGGCTGGGTTTCCCCCCACCTCCCACTGCGTGGCTCCGATCAAGCTCTCACTCACCAGAAGTGCCTTCTCCAGGGTCATGGTCTGGGAGCATGCTTTGGGAGTAGGGGGAGGCTATTGGCTCCAGCGTTAAGAACAGTTCCTGGCTAGGGGGGGGAAACAGATTCCCCACTTGCCGCCTGTGCACTGTTCTCCTCCTCCTCTTCGTCCTCCAAAAACTCATCATCCTCGCTCCGTGCTGCTACTCCCCCCTTGCAGGTGTCCATGGACAGTGGTGGGGTAGTGGTGTCGTCACCCCCCATAATTGCATGCAGCTCACAGTAGAAGTAGCATGTATGGGGCTGTGATGCAGAGCACCCATTCGCCTCCCTGGCTTTTTGGTACACTTGTCTGAGCTCCTTGATTTTTGTACAACACTGTTCTGTGTCCCTGGAGTAGCCTCTTTCCGTCATGGCTCTGGAGACTTTAGTGTACGTATTTGCATTCCTTTTTTTGGAACATAGTTCTGCCATAACAGATTCGTCTCCCCAGCATGCAGTGAGATCCAGTACCTCCCGTTTGGACCATGCTGGAGGCTTGTCTGCGAATCCGGGACTGCGTGGTCTCTTGAGATGGTGGACTCTGCATGGTCGCCTGTGATGGTGGACTCTGCATGGTTGCCTGTGATGGTGGACTGTGCTGATGGTCACCTGTGCTGATGGTCACCAAACAGGAAATTCAAAAGTTCCCGGGGCTTTTACGGCCTACCTGGCTAGTGCATCGGAGTTCAGAGTGTTGTCCAGAGCGGTCACAAGGGAGCATTCTGGGATAGCTCCTGGAGGCCAATATCGTCGAATTGTGTCCACAGTACCTGTAACCCGGAACTGAGATCTCGATTTTAGTGCTACACTTGCAGAGGTGAAGTAGAGAAATCAGAGTAAAGAGCCCTTTAAATCAAAAAAACTGGTTTGGTCATGTGGATGGAACCAGTTTTATTTCGAGGTAACTCAGCTAATTCCAAAACGACCGCATACTGTAGACCAGGCCTCAGTCAGGTCCCACACTCACTTCCGTCATCTCACCCTAGCCACAGCCCACTTGCCCACTAGGACTTCACACATTTCCTCTTTGTGACTCAGTCCTCCAGCCAGATCATTATGTAGTTCTCCCCTTCCAAGGTATCAAAGTCTTACTGGATCAGCTGTCCTCATCCACTCCTGACAGTCTTCCAATCCACAGGTAGGTGCTGTGCTACTTTCCCAGCAGCTGGTAGGGGAACCCAGGCCCACCCACCACTCCAGGTTCCAGTCCAGGGACCTTATGTCTAGCAACTATGCTCTGCTCCCAGACACTGTTACTACTTCCCTGAGCTTTTTTTCCTTCCTCTTTGCTCTATCTTCTGTCCCACCTCTGGTTTTAACAGCCCCAAACTCCCTCCACCCAGGGAGTAACTGCAGACTAAACACTAAACACACCTCTTCCACAGAGTGAATGCAGAGTACTTCCCCTGTAACCCGCTTCTGCTGCCAACTTCCTGGTTTTACACCAGCCCCATCTGTCCTTCTCAGCTAGGCTGAGAAGACTTTCAAGCCTTCAATCAGGCTTTCAAGCCCTGGCTGTCCCTGCTCTGCCTTGTGTATGGGGTGGACACCATGCCCCATCACAAGCACATGTGTGTGTATGTAAAATAAACACCTGTAAATTGTTTGAAATGAATAAACTGAACGAATGTTTGTAATTTTGGTCACTGGAGTCATTTGAGATGGAAAGAACCCAGCTTGAATCCCAAGAGCTAGTAGTTCACAAAAAACCTCTCTGCTTACTTGTAAAATGAACATGTTTGATATGAAAATAATCAGGAGACAATGAACATGCGACACTATGATGTCGTGTTTTACAGAATCACTTTTCAGAGCAGAAGTTCACTTTAAGTTCTATGGGCCAGATCCTCTGCTTAATGTAAGGGGACTTAGTGGGCTGGCGGGGGGGTTGGTTGACCATCTCCCAGTACCAAAAGAAAAGGGAAAACCAGGATCCTGAGACTGATGGTCCCCAGGGGCAACAGGGAGAGGCCAACACTCCAGATCAGCCTGATTGACAAGGCAGGCAGGCTAATGAGGGAGTCAGAAGGCCAGGGGTCCTATCCTCCACGTGGGCTGGAGCTGTCTGGGCCAGAGTGGTGCCGAGTTAAGGAAAAAGAAGGTGCCTGGGATGAGCTGGGGAACAGCTGTGCAGGCCAGAGCCAGAGGAGCAGCCTGAGCTGAGCAGAGTCACGCTGGCCAGAGCCAGAGAAGCCAACCAGAGAGCAGATCTATGCTGGGAGCCACAGTAGCCAGGGCCAGAGGAGCAGCCCGGAGAGCAGTGCTGGAGGCAGAGCAGCAGCAGTGCTGGTGCTAAAACTCGGGTTGGAGCAGTCCGGAGCCAGGTGCGGTGAGCAGCTGGGAAGAGCGAGGGGGGACCCTGGACAGAGGACCCAGCGCAGGGAGACGCCCCCAACCAAGAGGCCTTGCAGGCCAGACTTGGAGGAGGATCATAACCCCAACGGGGCGGGGGACACGCTGGGAAGAAGGGTCCTGCCACCTAGAGCCTGAGAGCATGTGGCCAGCACCAGAGCAAGTGTCTAACCCGCTACATCCCTGCAGCCCAGCCAGAGGCTGCGCAGGAAGCCTGGCACATGTGAGGAACAGACTGTGAACTGCCCGGACATTCCAGAGACTGCTGGTTGTGATGTCCCCATGCCACAGAGCTGGGTTATATGTGTTCCTTTAACCTTGCCCATTTTTTCCCTTACTTTTTAAATTGTTTGCTGAACTATACGTAATGATCAGTGGGCCAGGGAAGCATCCAGTGCAGAGAGCGCACCCCAGAGTGGGGACACCCTCACCCCTGCCGTAAGTGACCATGACAAGGTTGGGGGTCGAGCTCCCCAGGAGTCCTGGGCCCAGCCTTGTTGGGGTTACGAGGACTCTGCCACACAGGAGAGTGGAAGGGGCGTCCTCCAGATCAGACAGGCCTCTGGGTAAAGGGAGTGGGAGTGAGGACTCAGATCCTTTTGCTAGCCAATTCCACCAGGGTAGTGTATAAGCCATAAAAGTTCCCCACAATAGCAGGACCATTTCCCCGCTTACCTTTCGGCTGCTTATTCCACTCTAGCAAAGCAATTGGAAAGTAAGTGTTACCAGCTATGTAGCAATTCCTCTAATATAAGGACAATTTCCAGCTGGCTTAGCCTGCTCTACCCTATTCCCTCTCCCAGCCTCCAGCATAAAGATCATGTCAGGGAAAGGGAGCACGGCTGGAGCACCACTGCTTTTTGACAGTCCTCATCTGTGGAACAGCTGTTTTGGGGGGGAAAGCATTGGGCCCATGAACAATTTAGAGCGGCCCTGAGGTTGCTCTAAGTTACACTGATGGTTGAATCCACACCTACCCAACTCTAGGATCTGTGGAGCAGTGTTCAAAGATGCAAAGTCCCATTTGTCCCCCAGCTGAGTATCTGGCCCCAAAACAGTAGACAAAGCTATAGAAAATTGAATATATTTCCCTGATTAAGGGTTTGAAGTTTAGCATAACCAGTTCCTCTGAATCAACAGTGGTTGGACTCGAATAGACACATAGAGTTCCTGGCACATGGTAAGTTTGTCAAAGTAAGACCATGCCAGGAACTGAGGAAAGAGCCTGAACAATTACATGCTGTTGACATTCTAGTAGTTGAAGGCACTCAGGGGCTTCGGTGAGTTAATTAGTATCTCACAGAGCTGGAACCAAAGTTAGGTGAAAATCATTAGAAGGGTATGGGAGGGAAAAAAGAACCCAGGGATTGTGTCTCCCAGTCCCCTGGTCTATCACTGCTCTGCTACTATTAGGATGCATTGGAAAGATGACTGTCAAAAGAAAGCTATCCCATATCCATTCCAGATGAAGAACTGGATGCAACAACAGCATGTTATAGGATACTTAAATTTACAATGTGCATTCAGGCATTCCTTCCTTCCTGGAAAGATAGCAGAACAAATTATTAAACAATCAATTTGTAAAGACCTAGAGGATAATAAGTGTAAGCAGTGTCAGGATGAGCTCCACCCTGACATCTGGTGGTGAGGTGTGGCAAGTTGTGGAAAAAAAACTTCAGGGGCCGATCTCATTTGCATAGGCACACCCACCCCGCCTAGACTGAGGCCATAGCTGCCCAAATGGTCACTTCGGCTGCTGTGGGATCCCCAGTGTCTCTGTTATTGGGGCAGGAAGAATAAAATGTTATTACCCTGATTATGGGAACTGTGCTTGGAACTGTACTTGGCCTTTTGCTATGATGGAGGGACTCACCATCAACTAAGTAGCACTCGCTAGGCAAGGGTCATGGGTTCCAAAACTGCGTGAAGAGCTGAAAATCACTGAGCACTGTGTCAAGTAGTGGGGAGCTGGAAGATCTAGAGTGCAGTGGTGCTGTTTGTGAAACAGCGAGCTGTGCAGAGCAGAGCAGAGCCGAGCCGGTCGTGAGACAGCGGCGTGTTTGTGAGACGGCGAGCTGTGCAGAGCTGTTCGTGAGACGGCGAGCTGTGCAGAGCGGAGCCATTCGTGAGACAGCGAGCTGAGCAGAGCTGTTCTTGAGACAGCGAGCTGTGCAGAGCAGAGCCGGTCGGGGTGGAGCGGAGCCGTTCGTGAAACAGCGGTGTGTTCGTGAGACGGCGAGCTGAGCAGAGCTGTTCGTGAGACGGCGAGCTGTGCAGAGCGGAGCCGGTCGTGGTGGAGCAGAGCAGAGCCCTGTGGGGCAGTCAGCTTCAGGACTGAAATCACTAAGAGCTGAAATCACTGAGCACTGTGTCAAGTAGTGGGGAGCCGGAAGATCTAGAGTGCAGTGGTGCTGTTTGTGAGACGGCGAGCTGTGCAGAGCAGAGCCGGTCGTGAGACAGCGGCGTGTTCGTGAGACGGCGAGCTGAGCAGAGCTGTTCGTGAGACGGCGAGCTGAGCAGAGCGGAGCCGTTCGTGAGACGGCGAGCTGAGCAGAGCTGTTCTTGAGACAGCGAGCTGAGCAGAGCCGGTTGGGGTGGAGCGGAGCCGTTCGTGAAACAGCGGTGTGTTCGTGAGACGGCGAGCTGAGCAGAGCTGTTCGTGAGACGGCGAGCTGTGCAGAGCTGAGCCGGTCGTGGTGGAGCAGAGCCGTTCGTGAGACAGCGTAGCAGAGCAGAGCCCTGTGGGGCAGTCAGCTTCAGGACACGTAAGGTGCCCCTTACCCCTTTCCCCCACACACAGGCACATTTTAGCCAGACTGGGGAGTAACACTATGCAGATGAACTTTTGAACTCTGGGGCTGGACTTTTTGGACTTTGGGTGATTTGTGGATTGCTGGACTCAAGAGACGTTTGGGTGCTGGGACTCAAGAACCCGAGGGAAAGGGGCATGCCCCAATTTGCTTGGGGTGGTTTTTTTTGCTCATGGGTTGTGTTATGAATCCTGTTGGTGGTGTTTCCCCAACATAATGCCACATTGTTTCTCTCTGTTATTAAAAGGCTTTTTGCTACACTCAGACTATGTGCTTGCGAGAGGGGAAGTATTGCCTCTTGGAGGCGCCCAGCAGGGGTGGTATATATTTGTCCCAGGTCACTGGGTGGGGGCTCGAGCCGGTTTGCATTGTGTTATTGGAATGGATCCCCTAGATATTGAACCCGGCCCTTGTTGCTGCCAACTCTGATGGGCAGAAGGGTTACATAAGGAATAGCTAGTATGGATTTGTCAAGAACAGATCATATCAAATCAACCTAATTTTCTTCTTTGACAAAGTTATTGGCCTAGTGGATGGGGAGGAGCAGTAGATGTGATATATCTCGACTTTAGTACAGCTTTTGATATAGTCACACATTCTCGTAAGCAAACTAGGGAAACGTGGTCTAGATTAAATTAGTATAAGGTGGGTGTACACCTGGTTGAAATATGATACCTAAAGAATAGTTGTCAATGGTTTGCTGTCAGACTGGAAGGACACATCTAGTATGGGCCCACAGGGATCAATCTGGGTCTGGTACTATTCAATAGTTTAATTAATTATTTGGATAATGGAGTGGAGAGTATGCTTATAAAATTTGTAGATGACACCAAGCTGGGCGGAGTTAACAGGCTTTGGATGCCAGAATTAGAATTCAAAATGGCAGGTTTCAGAGTAACAGCCGTGAAGTGAGCTGTAGCTCACGAAAGCTTATGCTCAAATAAATTGGTTAGTCTCTAAGGTGCCACAAGTACTCCTTTTCTTAATTCAAAATGACTTTGACAAATTGGAGAATTGGTCTGAAATCAACAAGATTAAGTTCAATAAAAACAAGTGAAAAGTACTACACTTAGGAAGGAAAAATCAAATGCACAACTACAAAATGGGGAATAACTGGCTAGGTGGTATACTGTGGAAAAGGATCTAGGGTAACAGTGGATCACAAATTGAATATGAGTCAACAATGTGATGAAATTATGAAAAAGGCTAATATCACTCTGGGGTGAATTAACAGGGCATTTGTTTGTAAGACTCAAAGTAATTGTCATGCTCTGCTTAGCGCTGGTGAGGCTCAGCTGGAGTCCTGTGTCCATTTCTGGGTCCCACGCTTTAGGAAAGATGTAGACAGACTGGAGAGAGTCCCAAGGACAACAACAAAAATGATAAAAGGTTTAGAAAATGTGACCTATGAGGAAAGGTTTAAAAAATTTGGCCTGGTTAGTCTGGAGAAAAGAAGACTCGGGGGGAATTGAAAACAGTCTTCAAATATGCTAAAGAGGATGGTGATCAATTGGTCTCCATGTCCACTGAAGATAGGACAAGAAATAATGAGCTTAATCTGCAGCAAGGGACATTAAAAGATTAAGTAGTAGGAAAAAGTCTCTTACTATAAGGCTACTTAAGCTCTGGAACAGTCTTCCAAGGGAGGTTGTGGAATCTGTCATTGGAGGTATTTAAGAACAAGTTAGTCAAACATCTGCCAGGGATTTTCTAGGTTTACCCGGTCTTTGTTCAGCAGAGAGGGCTAGACTTGATGGCTTCTCAAGGTACCTTCCAGTCCTACATTTCTATGATTCTTTTACACAGACCATTGGGCCAGATTCATTCCATCCTGGTGCTACACCATTAACTTTATTAAAGTAACACCTGAGATGAATTTGGACTTTTTTTTCTGCCAACTGTACCTGATTACATCACACATCTCTTATTTGAAACCCAAAGTCACCACTCCCCCATGCTCAGTTGAAGATGTGGGTGACACAGAATTATATACAGTTATTTACCACCGGGGACTTAACACTGTCTGTTGTGAACTTTGCTTTGCTTTCTTTGCCTCCTAGAGGTATTGCCAGCTTTGATGCTAGGCAGTACTTTGTTAAATAATATATGTGATCATCATTTAAACTTCCAACCACAGCATGCAATTATTTTTCTGAAAAAAAATTCAGAATCTAGCTATACTGCAAGTTAAGAATTGCTGTGTAGTAATTAAATGGAGGGAACATGGTATGTTGAGAAAGCAGAATTAAAAATATAGCCCTATTTATTTAGGACTGAGAAAAAACTGTATGCATTCCCATCTCATCACTAAGACTATCAACATGTTATACTATTGTTTAAACCACATATACTCAGCAATCTAGAAAAGCACTTAATGAGGTATTTTGGTTTAGCACTGTATAGATATTTACAAATCTTTTAAACTCATTTTTATTCGATAGTCATTACTAGCTTTAAATAATCTATGGAGCAAACATAGATTTAGTCCTATAATAAAAAACATGTTTTTAAAGCTATTGATTATACATTAAGAAGCTGAATTTTAAACCTCAGTATACAAACCATTTTATGTATTTATTTCTTTTTTAAAGTATTGCAGAGAGATAAAGTAAATTATGGACTAAGCACTGATATATTTCTTTTAACCACAATGTCTTACATTTTAAAACTGACCCCAAAACACATCTTTTTTCAGACATCTTTATCTTATAAACTTATTTTTAAATGACTAAAACTATAGGGGACTGGCTGGTACTGGTAATGTTGTATGTAGCCCTCCACTAGCAAGAACTGAATGTTATTAACAACTAAGCCCTATCTGGTGGCCTGTATGAAATGAGTTTTTGAGTCCAATTAGGTTATAAAGTCAGAAAACCCAGTGCTATAACTGATACTAATTGATATTATTTTTGGCAGCCTCAGCAGAGAGGCCTAGTGTAATGAATTGATGTGCTACAGACAACAGGCTTTATTACTGTATAAATCACACACACATGGGGAGCTGCAGCTCCAGAATCACAGGCTTCTATTACTGGTAAATGGTCCTTGATCTTCTTTGCAAACCAGCCACATCACTCAAACACTCATAGATACAAGTACATTACATTAGGACTGCATCAGAATGAAGATTAAACTAACCTCTCATTAAGCAGCAGGCTTGCCAGGCCAGGACTGGAAACCAGCACTGCTGCTTCTTAGACTTACTTGTTCTGTGCATAGGACGTCAACTTCCAAAGCTTTCAGCGAAGCATTAAATTTACTTAAAAATATAAACTCATTGAAGCAAAAACAGTTAGTGGCCAGGTTGGTTTCCAGATTTCATACCAGAGTAAATGTATATGTATATGGCTAACCCCCGAAAGACATGTAACATAATGAATAGTGATGCTATAATAAACAATATTATCTTTTGGTAAGGAAAAAAATATACTGCCACTGGCTTGGTATCTATTGAGTCTATTTTGTTACTGGAATCTATTTTCGGTTATATGGTATGCTATTATGAGCCTGCACATTTCACAGAAGAAGAGCTCCTATAAGGTAAAACACCTTTAACTGTACCCAGAGATACCATCTTTCATTTATCTTGGTGTATTACCATGATCACAGTAATGGTCATTAATAACATACAGCCAGACCACACCTGGCCCAGAACCACACAAAGAGGATCCTCTCTGCAAGCTAATCTTCCCCTTCAGAAATAGGGGCTGCCTCCACAATACCACCCTCCCCCCAGGATTCTGGGTTAGGGATCCATGCCTGAGGACAGGGCAGGGCAAATAGGAATGGGGGTATTGCACAAATGCCACGTGTTTCTTGAGGATCCCCCATGATCCACAGCACCTGGAAGCTTAACTCCCTGCTCGTTCAGGGGCCGGACCAGGGGGAGAGAAATACCGCCCAGGCAACAATTACAGTTCCATAAGATTGTGAATTTTCCTCCCACAGGTCACTTCTAAACAAAATCTCATGAGAGTCTGGGCAATCAATGCCTTAAATATTCCAGAGTCTAGTAAATATATTGTTAGAATGTTGTTTTAAAATGAATCATGTGACTTTAACAAGCTTTACCCAACCCAATCTCTTTGCACAGAAGCATCTACAGAGGATCTTCAGAAGGACCATAAGTAAAACTCACTGAGGACATTGAAGACTATGAATGCATACAACACAGAGACTATGCATAGCTAATTTTGCTGTCTATGGCCTTGATCCAACACCCATTAATAAAATGCAATATTATCAACCCTCAGCACTTGAAAATCACAAGTCAGGCCCCAAAAAAGTAATGGGATTGCTTTAAAATCATAACACTTTGTGAATAATAAATATGAGGGTGGGTTTTATTTGCCTTCTGAGCTTTGAGGATTTAGGGTTCATATTTTCACACTTTTCTCAGCAATCATGAGGAATAGAAATTTGCTTTAAAAAAAGAAATCTGAGATCCTCATATAATCACAGGATTCCAGGAGCTGTGGCTTTAAGAAAAAGCACCAAATATTGCAAGGCTTGAGATAAAATTGCAAAAGTGGACAACATTGACCGGAAAACTCCCATTTACTTCAAGGAAGATTGTGTAGTGTGTCTTCTATTTATTACTCATTTTAGTATAAATTATCATCTTGCTATTGAACATTATGAACCAAATCCTGTTCTTAGTCATGCTGGTTCAACTCTAGGCAAAAGCAGAGCCCAAAGGCTTTTTCTGAGAACATGAAGTTCACGGATACACTCCCTTATTTCTCCAAGGACTCACTACCTTATATAGATTTATATGTCTCAGATGTACTTGACCATGAGGAACATAATTCATTTTATACCTAGTGTTACCATCCCACACAACCTTAGTGTTATCTCACAGTTTATAGCTGTAATTTAATTGTATCAGATATGCTGAATCATTAAATTGTAGAAAACCTGACATACATTTTTAAAATGAGCTCCCACACCTCACTTCCTCTTCCCTTACAATGGGTTACCGATATCACCTTTATCAAACATTTTATTGAAGTATTTTTGCTTTTCAGTACAAATATGACTATACAAAAAGATAAATAAATACTATAAATTTATATTTGCCATCTGTAATATACAGCATCGTGTCAACATACATATGCAAAAACCATTTTAAGAATCTTAAACTATAAAATCAACTAACTCAGTACTTTACAACTAATGGAAGGAGAACGCTGACAAGGTAGGAAGGAAGAGGCAGTTAATTTAAACTCCCCTCTTTCCCAGACATTGTCCTGGTTGGAACCCCAAAGCTCCTCCCTGCAGACCCTTACATTTTCCTCAGAGTCTAATTACCCAGGAATTACTTCTCTTTCCCAGCATCTGCTCCAGAAGTCCTGGAAGGGGGTTTGGCTGGTGCCAATCCTCACTGCCTTTTAAAGGGGACAGATCACCCTGCTACAGTGCCCAATCCTATACTCCTTACACATTCAAAACTCCCACTGGCTTTAGTGTGGGCAAACAATGCAGGACCAGGCCCTTTCATTTTTCCTAAATGTTGCCTCAGAGACCTAGGACAGCCCTGATTCACTCTGTTAATCATAAATGAAGTTGCATAACCATGATAAATGAAACTTCTTCACTTTAATTCAAATGTTTTCTCTCTCAGTGGATAAAATTTAGCCTTCCCAAGTGTTGGTACCTTTGACAGATTGTTAACTTTAAAAGGCCGAGGGGGGGGGGGGTTAACTTAGTGCCATTTATATGCTAGTTAGAGGATTTTGTTGGATTTTTACTGATAATCAAGTTAATTAATGTATCAGGGAATGAAAGGGTATGCTGCCCTGGCAACGAGGGATGAGGAATCTCCCCCAAAGGTGAAGGAGGAGAAGCCATGTACCCCCATGGCTGTGGCTGCAATCCTCACCACTCCCAAGATGAAATGAAAAGTGGTAGTGGTCGATGACTCCCTTTTTAGGAGATGGAAACGTCAATCTTCAAGCCTGACATGGCATCTCAGAAGGTGTGCTGCCTGCCAGGGGTCCATGTCTGAGCCATTACAGAAGGATTGCTAAGATTCATCTGGCCCTCTGACTACTGTCCACGTGGGCACTAATGATACAGCGAGGTATGATCCTGAGCAGATCAGAAGTGACTATAGTGCTCTGGGAGTAAGGGTGAAGGAGTTGGGGTGGGGGGCAGGTGTTGTACTGATTGATCCTTCTGGTCAAGAGTAGGGGCCCAAGCAGAGACATGCAAATACATTGCTGTGAGACTGGTGTCACCAGTAGGGCTTCAGCATCCTCGACCGAGGGATCCTGTTCAGAGAAGAAGGATTGCTGAGCAGAGATAGGGTCCACCTGTCAAGAAAAGAGAAAAGTATCTTTGGATACAGACTGGCTAACCTAGTGAGGCAGGCTTTAAACTGGGTTCGACAGGGGCAGGAGATAAAAACCCACATGTAAATGCAAAACATGGAGACTTGGATGAAAAGTCAGAATCTGGGGAGAACACGAGCAATCACAACAGGGACAAAGGAGAGACAAGAGGGAATGCAGAAGTGAAATCAAATGAATATCTTAAATATCTGCATACAATGCAAGAATTATGAGGAATAAACAGGAAGTACTATAAATACTAGTGAATAATCACAATTACAACATAATTGTCATAGAAACTTGGTGGGATAATTCTCATGACTGGACTATTGGTTTAGAAGGGCACAGCTTGTTCAGGAAGAACAGACAGGGAAAAAGGAAGAAGTTGTTGCCTTGTATATCAAAGATGTATACACTTGCACTGAGGTTGAGATAGAAGTGGGAGGCAGACCTGTTGAAAGTCTCTGGATAAGGATAAAGGGCTAAAAAGCAAGGGTGATGTCATGGTAGGTGGCTACCATAGACCACTTAACCAGGAAGAAGAGGTGGATGAGGTTTTAAATAACTAACAAAATAATCCAAAACACAGGACTTGGTGGTGATAGGGGCCTTCAACTATCCAGACATCTGTTGGGAAAATAATACAGCATGGCAAAGATTATCCAATATTTTCTTGGAATGTATTCAAGACACAGGCACCGACTTTCCAAACTGCTGGGGTTGCTCGACCCCCCGAGCTGTGCCCCAGGACCCGCCCCCACTCCGCTCCTTCCCCCAAGATCCCACCACTGTCCCACCTCTTCCTGCCCCTGCTCCACCCGCCCCGCTTCTTCCCGCCCAGTCTCGCCCCCTCCCCCGAATGCACCGCATCCTCACACCTCCGCCCTCTCCTCCCGAGCCTCCTGAATGCCACAAAACAACTGATTGCAGTAGTGGTAGGCACAGGGAGGGAGGGGGAAGCGCTGATCTGCAGGGCCCACCAGCGGGTGGGAGGCGCTGGGAGGGGGGAGCTGATAGGGGGATTGCCAGTGGGTGCTCAGCACCCACCATTTTTTCTCCATGGGTGCTCCAGCCCCGAAGCACCCATAGAGTCAGTGCCTATGATTCAAGACAACTTTTTATTACAGGCAGTGGAGAAAGTGACTAGGGGTGTGGCCATTCGGGATTTGGGTCTGACAAACAGGGAGGAACTAGTAGCGAATCTGAGGGTGGAAGGCAGCTTGGGTGAAAGTGATCATGAAATGACAGAGTTCCTGATTCTAAGGAATGGTAGGAGGGAATACAGCAGAATACAGACACTGGACTTCAAAAAGACAGACTTTAGCAAACTCAGAGAATTGGTACATAAGATCCCATGGGAAGCAAGTCTAAGGGAAAAAAAAAGTTCAGCAGAGTTGGACGTATTTTAAAGCAACATATTAAGGGCACAAGAACAGACTATACCAAAAGCAAGGGAAAGATAAGACGTATGGTGAGAGGCCACCCTGTCTTAACCAGGTGATCTTCAATGATCTGAAACTCAAAAAAAGAGCCATATAAAAAGTGGAAACTAGGTCAAAATTACAAAGGATGAACACACACACACACACACAAAACAACACAAAGATTTAGGGACCAAATTAGAAAAGCCAAGGCACAAAATGAGATTAAATGAGCTAGAGATATAAAGGGCAACAAGAAAGTATTTTACAAATGCATGAGAAGTAAGAGGAGGAACAAGGGTAGAGTAGGTCTTTTACTCAGTGAGGCAGGAAAGACAATAACATAAAAAGCAGCAATGGTCAAAGTGTTAAATAACTTTCTTGTATCATTTTTCACCTAAAAAGTTAGCAGTGATTGGACAACTAGCATAGTGAACATCCTTATAAATGGGGTAGGATCTGAGACTAAAATAGGAAAAGAATAAATTACGAATTACTTAGACAAGTTAGATGTCTTTAAGTCTGCAGGGCCTGATATATCCTAGAATACTTAAGGAACTACCTGAAGAGATCTCTGAGCCATTAGCGATTAATTTTGAGAACTCATAGAGGACAGGAGAGAAACCAGAGGACTGGGAAAGGGCAAATACAGTATCTACCTATAAAAAGAGGAATAAGGGCAACCCAGGGAATTATAGACCAGTCAGCTTAACTTCAGCATCCAGAAAGATAATGGAGCAAATAATCAATTGATTTGTAAGCACATAGAAGAAAATAAGGTAATAAGTAACAGTTAACATGGATTTGTCAAGAACCAATCACGTCAAACCAACCTAATATCTTTCTTTGACAGGGTAACAAGCCTTGTGGGTGGGGGGGAAACGGTAAATGCAAAATATCTCAACTTTAGTGAGGCTTTTGATACCGTTTCACATGACTTTCTCATAAACAAACTAGAGAAATATTGCCCAGAGAAATCCATCATAAGGTGCGTGCACAACTGGCTGGAAAACCGTACTCTGAGAGTAGTTATCAAGGAGTCATAATTGAGCTAAAAGGGCATATTGAGTGGGGTCCCATAGGGATCTGTCCTGGGTACGGTTCTATTCGATATCTTCATAAATGATTTGGATAATGGCATAAAAAGTACACTTATAAAGTTTGCGGACGATACCAAGCTGGGAGGGGTTGCAAGTGCTTTGGAGGACAGAATTAGAATTCAAAATGTTCTTGACAAACTGGAGAAATGGTCTGAAGTAAATAGGATGGAATTCATAAGGACAAAATGCAAAGTACTACAGTTAAGAAGGAATTATGAATTACACAAATACAAAATGGGAAATAACTGCCTAGGAAGGAATACTGCAGAAAACTTATCTTGGGATTGTACTGAATCACAAACTAAATATGCGTCACCAATGTATTATTGTTGCAAAAAAAGCAAACATCATTCTGGAATGTATTAGCAGGAGTGTTCTAAGCAAGACACGAGAAGTAATTCTTCCACTTTAGTCAGCACTGATAGGGCCTCAGCTGGAATAGTGTGTCCAGTTCTGGGCACCACACTTCCGGAAAGATGTGTACAAATTGGAGAAAGTCAAGAGGAGAGCAGCAAAAATGATTAAAGGTCTAGAAAACATGACCTGCAAGGAAATATTGAAAAAAAATGGGTTTGTTTAGTCTAGAGAAGAGAAGACTGAGGGGGGACATGATAACTGTCTTCAAGAACGTAAAAGGATGTAATAAAGAGAAGGGTTTTCCTCAACCCCTGAGGACAGGGCAAGAAGCAATGGGCTTAAATTGCAGCCAGGGAGATTTAGGTTAGACGTTAGGAAAAAGTTCCTAACTGTAAGGGTGATTCATATTGCTCAGAGAGGCTGAGGAATCTCTGTCACAGAAGGTTTTAAAAAACGAGTGAGACAAACTTCTGTCAGGGATGATCTAGATAATACTTAGTCCTGTCTCAGAACAGGGGACTGGACTAGATGTTTAATTGAGGTCCCTTTCAGTCTTACATTTCTATGATTGTATTAAATGCATCATCAATTATATTTACCCTTAAAGATACAAGCAGGAAAAAACTCACTTTTGAACCCCTTCAGATGGGTACCTGAATTTTAGGGAAAAGGAAAGATGGTTCAGGGGTTAGCACACTGGCCTGGAACTTGGGAAACCAGGTTCAACTCTCTTTTCCTTTGCAGGTTCAATTCTCTTTTGCTTAGAAATGTAAAGCCCCAAAAGAAGTTGATTATATAACTCCAAGGCTTCTCATCAGATATTCAAAATTAATGTTATCTGCTATGACTGTAATGAAAGATAACAAATCCAGATAGAAAGCAGATAGGGTGTGCCATACAATTTTATTAAAGAACCCCATCATTACAACTCAACAGTTGAAAACAGTTTTTTTCTTATCAGATAAACTGTGCTGATACAAGGACTGAGTTCAGATAAAAGATATGCACTTTGAATGATCAAAGGGGCAGTCAGCCTTTAGTAAACTGTAAAGAAGCTCAAGGAAATTATTTATCTCTTCCCCCCCACCCCCCAAGCCATACCCTGCTGTACATGGAAAGATTTTCTAACTTTCATTCCTCTGAATAATTATTTCAGTCAAGTTTTCTGTTTTGAAGCAAAACTGAGATTTATTGAGCTGAAGAGCAGGACACAGGGCCCATATCCTTTATGGGGGAGGGATAGCTCAGTGGTTTGAGCATTGGCCTCCTCAACCAAGGGTTGTGAGCTCAATCCTAAAGGGGGCCATTTAGGGATCTGGGGCAAAAATTGGGATTAGTCCTGCTTTGAGCAGGGAGTTGGACTAGATGACCTCCTAAGGTCCCTTCCAACCCTGATATTCTATGTCTTCAGTCCATCATTAGCCTGATGGATTGGTATGATTCAGGGAGGGAGATGGCTTTTGTTCTCTACTTTAAATAGCTTCTTCTAATGTCCTATCAAACTGAATTTATGTCACGCTCCAAGTTACCACAACGATGGGCTTAGCAAAATTATTTAACAATATATTTTTCTATTTTTATTGTGTCATCATACATTGGTGTAGTACAATCACTGCAAATATAGCTTGCACGTATAGGGCCACATTCACAACAGAGGCTAAACAGGTGTAACTTACACCTTCTTCTGGCCCCCTCAGCATCTTACTTACACTAAATCAAACTCACTTTCACTTAATTAAACCCCGATGTTGCAGTTGCATCTTTGCAGGTGGATCCTTTCCTCTGCATGGAGGTTCATGTTCATTGCTGGGCACTGCCCAGGGGAATAAGCCTCTGATTGCATAGATTTATCTGTCGAATTGAGACCTTGAACTCTCTTAGAACAATCAGACCCAGACTCCTTTATAGCTATTGACATACATTTTAATTAACCACTGGAACAACTTACCTAGGAACATGGTGGGTTCTCCAGCACTTGAAATGTTTAAATTAAAAGTGGTTATGTTTCTAAAAGATGCTCTAGCTCAACCAGAAGTTATGTTCTTGGTGCAAGAATTACTGGATGAGGTTCCATGGGCTATGTTATGCATAGGGCCCTACCAAACTCACAGCCCTGAAAAACACGTCATGGACCATGAAATCAGACCTCCAACATGAAATCTAGCTATTGAAGGGGCAGGGCGGAGGGTGCCCCAGCCTGGGGCTCCTACCATTCATCAGGCTCCAGCTGCTATCTGCTGGGCTGGGAAGAGATGGGACTTCCTCTTCCTTTGCACATCCACTCTCTGGGGGAGATCAGATCCACCTCCAAATGCCTCCTCTGGCTGCAGGAAGCTCCATGGCCATGCAGCCCAGCTCTGAAGGCAGCACAGACGTGAGGGTGGTAATCCCATGACCCGCCCCCCACCCCATGTCAGCTTTGTGACCCTCCCTGCATGATTCCCTTTTGGGTCCAGACCCCCATGGTTACAACACCATGAAATTTCAGATGCAAACATCTGAAAACGTGAAATTGACCAATTTTAAAACCCTCCGGCTGTGAAATTTATCAGAATGGACCGTGAATTTGGTAGGGCCCTAGCTATGCAGGACGTCAGACTAGATGATCATAATGGTTCCTTCTGACCTTAAAAATTTCGGAATCTATGCATTTAAACCCACTTACTAATGTGTGCCTTACACATTACCTCTGATCTGTCTAGTATTTTAAGTAATACAGTTACAATTATACTGCATCTACTCTGTCATAGTAAACTATAGTAGTTTGTCCTATATATATATATTATTAACAATGTACCAAGCCAAGATTCTGAAATTAGTCGGATTGTGTGAAATATTTACAGTGAAACGTGAAAACTCCAACATTTGCACTGAGATATCATTGGAGCAGAGCGACTAAGATCCGGGATAGATCTAGTCAGCTCCTAAGTCCAGAAGGCCCCATTGGACTCCAACACACACACAATCTGAGAGGAGGGCAAAAGAAACATTACATGTTAGAGCCCAACATGTGAAGGTTATTGCTTCTCAGTACAGTTTGTTCTTTGGAGACCAGGAAAATTGCATCAGAAAGATGCATGTTACAATGGTGCAGTTTAAAACTAGACCTTCCTTAGTTTAATATTTAGCTTTAAACAACATCAATACAGACTGCACCTATTACCCCTTTTAGTGTTCTTTGCCAAACTGTATCAGATTCTACTAAAAGTTCTATATTTACTACTGCAATGAAAACCCCACCTCACTGAAAGTCTTAGAGCCAAAATGAGCATGTGATTCATACATTCAATCCTGACCTACTGGACAAGCCCACTCTAAACCTGGCCTTGTCTTGGCCTTCTTTGCTGCAATGGGCAGAGATGCCACAGAGCATTGCTTTATGGAAACACAGGGAGAGAAGTCGTTTTGCTTCACCATAACACAGTCTCCTCCCACCCCACACAGCACAAAGCGTTTCAAAGTTTTGTGCCCCTGGCATCTTTGGAGGGGCTAGCATTTTATCTATAAAGGGGACCCCAGTGGATAAGACTCCCATGGGCTTCAACAGACGCAGGATGAGGATCTTGTACAGACCATGTTAAAAAGGTTCAGTTCTTTCAAAAACACCTTCATATCTTTCAGATTAAAGACATACCATTAAACATTTCTATTATTCTCTGTGACTTCTAACTGATGAGCCCCCAACTTGTAGCAAAAATATTTTATTAGTAGACCCTAAATGCATGAGCTTGCACTTTGTACTATTGAATTTCATCCCATTTTTGTCACTCCCATCTTCCAGTATTCCAAGTCTCCTATTTATTGACAATGCCTCCAACTTGGTATCATCAGAAAATTTCATTAGCACATTCCTGCTTCTGTGCCAAGGTCATTAATAAAAATATTGAATAAGATCAGTCCCAAGCCTGATCCTTGATGAACTTCACCAGTAGCTTCCTTCCAGTCCTATAATTCACCTTTCAACACCACCTGTTGCCTTCTCCCCTTTAGCCAGTTCCTTATCCACTTTACAATTCTTGTGCCGATTCCCATCTTCTCTAATCTAGCTAATAATTTCCCATGTGATACTGTATAAAATGCTTTATTGAAGTCCAAATATATTAGATCGATTGCACTTCTCTTATCTAAAACGTCGGTTATATCTCAAAGAAGGAAATCAGGTTAGTCTGATCTACCTTTTGTAAACCCATGTTGCATTACATCCTGTTTACCTCCATGAATTTAATTATTCTTTCCTTCACAATTTGTTCTAAAGCCTTGTATACTACTGATGTCAGACTAACAGATCTGTAATTGCCCACATCTCTTTATTTCCCTAAAGAATATAAATACCTATTTACTTTTAATTACATTTGGCTGACATTGTAATAACAGGGTATTTATGTCATTTTTTTCTGCCTATGAATATGTTCTTGTGCATCCTAGCAGAATGGCACAGGGAACATAGAGACTTTGAAATACCAACCTTTATATTCAACCACCTGATACTGTCAGCAAAAGGAAGGGGTGCCTGTTTGCAAGAAGTAGGCCTGTTGTCCACAAAAGCCTAGTTATGGAAACAGTAAATTTTCCTTTGCTTCGGGGGAGAGGGGGGAAAGAGAGAGAATAAGAAAAGGCGGATTTGAAGTAATAAAACTGTATGGTGTGATTTCTCTTTACATTAATTGGTAACTTCAATGATAATTACCACATTGAACTGCAATATTTGTGCAGACAGCATTTTCCATATTATTAGACACTCGTTGCATAGTTATGTGATCTGAGAAATGAAATCTTACCGGAAAATCCACAAAAATAGTTAAGCAGCAGGTTAATAGAAACTCATGTTGCCTTGGGTAAGGTTGTGTGAGTTGTCTATATTAGAGGTAAACAAGCCCTGAGTTACTGAAAGAAGCTGGAAGAAGGAATGAGCATGAGAGGTTACTTTAATTTACATTATCTCACACCCACCTCCTAGCCGCCTCTCTTGCTCCACACCTCTTTCCCACTCATCCACATGTAAATTACCCCGCCCTAGTTCTTCTAGACTCTGTTAGACAATCGTGAAACCCACTTTCTGGTTTGTAACTCATATCACCTCCAAATTCAGTCCCTAATGTAGATATTATGGCATATGTAGGAATTCCTTGCTAGGTCACTAGATGGCATGTGACTATGCACCATAGGAAAGTCATTTTTAGTTCTTTCCATCTAATCTGTCTAAGCATGTATACCTACATTCATCACCATGCTTCTTAGCACTTAGTTAGTGTGTGTGATCACCTACAAAGTAAAATCCTGGTTAATCCATTGGTCTTTATTTTGCTGACTTATGTCATAGGACCCCACTCTGTGTGTGTATTTAAATCTGCATGGTTGAGAGGGGGAGGAGAATTTTGGTCCCAAAGCCCCTAGTAGCTACAATTTGAGCAGAAATTTGGGGTTATTTAAAACAACTCTGCTTTCTTTCTGCATTCTTCCTGCCTCCAGCATGTTACAGCCAGCATTCGTGTTTCTCCTTGGGGAGCCAGGATAGCAACACTTTGGCTAAGTGTCTGTCTGCCCAGACCGGAAGGAAACCTCTCCTGTTAGCAGTGTGTATGTATCTGGAGCAAGATGACAGATGGTTCCACCAAGCTAGCTCTAGGGAAATTCTTTGGAGGCTTTAGTCAAGCTGGCAGGAGAAAACATAGATTATTACAATTTAACATGTGAAGGCTGAGCTAAGCCAAAAAGAATGTAAACAGGTCCAAGTCAGTCCAATTATACTTTATGCCAGCACACTTTGTCCTTTGGAGCTTTTGTTTTTGTCTTTTACAATAATTGGCCTGAATAATGTAAATCATATCTGATAAAACCCATTCAATGTCCACTAAAAGAGCGAAGTTAAGCGGGGAAGAACAGTCATATAAAGGTGTGATATCTGCAATAAGAGCCAAGTTGCTGAAGGGCTAGCCCTTCAAATGGCCAAGTTTAATAAAATAGAATTAATATTAACTTAGCTTCCAAGAGCTCCCAAGTGTGGTCTTATAAATGCCTTGAGGGACAAGTTAGCTCCAATTGTTTCTTATTTAACTTGGCCGTTTAAATGGCTGACTCTTTTTTAACTTGGCTCTTGTTGTATATATCACACATTTATATGGCTTACCACTAATGCTAACCTGGCTTTTTGGTACATGTTAAAAAGTCTTGATTAGTATTGCCATGTGTGTGTGAACATAATAAACACATACTCATGTATATGTGTGCACATATATTACACACACACATCCATATATATGAGATGGCACGGGAAATTTAGAAACCTGGTTCTAGGGTCTCTTAGATTGTTCTTTTTTACTGTTCCTTAAGGACGTTAGACAAACTGAGGGCCAAATCCTGACTTAGATACCTGGTTTTCAATGGCAAAATATCCTCCCAATACCTCTGTATATGTTAACTGTGCATAATGTCACTAGATAGTTGGGAGACTCAGGTCCATTGCGACCAGGATGTACAGGGAATCTGCACCAACCACATTGGCGGGTGGTACAGAGCTACTCTGGAGGGGAAAAGGGGGGCCTGCACCAATGAGAACCCTACTTCTCCCCTCCACCAACTCTTCACATATGACAACTCTCTCAATGATGAGCCTGCAGCGGTTGCCCTAGAACTGCAGCAATCCCCGCACTATTCCTATGGAAGGGGAGACAGAGCAGGCCAGGTTGTAACTAGGGTGCTGGGGGACATCTCTGCCACACCTCATTCTAATCACAATGGGCAGAAGTGTTCCTCGCTGCCATGGGCCCTGTTGGCACTCTCTGTCTCTGGTTGCCAGCTCCATTTGCAAGCTGCCAGCAGCGAGATCTTCTGTGAGTCACGTGGCCCAACTGCTGCCCCTGATGTCAGCTAGCACAGTCCCAACTGACTTCTAAAACTGATAACTTCCAGGCCTGCTAAGTCTGCAGGTTCAGAAGTTTGGAGACTTTATGCAAATGACATAATGCCCTGATTTGCATATCAGATAAACATATACCATCTCACTTGCATAAACTCTCCATTTCTCTCTCTCAAGATCTTCTGCAGTCTCTGGCTGACTCCCTCTTCTCTCGGAAAGTATCTTCCCATACCTGCACCCTCTGACTCTGGCTCCCTCCAGTTTCTCCTTATCCATCTACAATGTGCTTCCTAACCGTAGAGACCTTGCCGATAGTGTTGTCCCCAACACACCTTTGGTCATAGAGATATAGCTAGAATGGCAGATTACACAGTACCACTCTATTCACTTCACTGCTTAATACTCTAGCTATATCTCTAATGGCTATGGGAAGGTTGGGGGCTATGCTTTAGGTAGGACCTGTATGGGACCTAGAACATGCCTCCAGGACTGTAGCCACAGAAGTATAGCCTAGAGAACCACAGCCACACTACTGTCCAGACCACTCTCCCCCAAAATAGGAGATAAAATCAGGAGCATAGGGATAAAGTGTCAAAAATTGGAAGCCTCCAGGCCAGGCCAGGAGACCTATCATCTCTGCCATTCTAAATGGTTTATTATTCTATACGTATCTATTTGCAAGAAATGGGGGGGGGGGTGCTGGGTAATTCAGTTCTTGTGCTCTCATCAACACAGTAGTCTATTGCATTCCAACACATAAAACTGTAAACATTCCTTATTAACTCCAAAATTAGTCAGATACTGTATTGCCCAAAGGTCAGCCTCTCTCTTATTCAACCTTGTCCATGTTAGCGACATCACTCATAGCACCAACATCTTTCATTCATTTCCAGTTCTGTAAAATTTAATTCTTAACTTCTAAGTTGCTCTCATTATCTCTCAGCATCAGTCTTATTTTTTCTTTAGTGCTCACTGCAGAGGTATCTGAGTGCTCATACTTTATCCGTGTTTTATGATTTGTGCATATCTATTAGGAAGGTAAGATCTCCCAGAATAAATATTTTGGATCTTTAGATTAAATAAATTTGAGGACCATATTTACTCATTTGATTACCCTCTTCCCAGAAGCAGTAAGTCCATTTAAAATTCCAAATTCTTCTCACAATAGAGTTGGGCCAACTATTGATTGAGAAGTTTTTTCTGTTTGTGACCAATGATTTTCCTCCTTTTTTGTTCATTATTTATAATTATTCACTGAGCCGTTTGTTCAAACAAATTACTGATTACCTGTGAATTGAGATATATAAATCTATTTGGGGTTGATTACCCAAGTCGCATGGGGTTGATTACCCAATTGGATGGCTGAAGTATTTTGAAAAGATGAATAACAAACAGTAAACAACAAAGTCAAGTATGAATAGAGGTATTTATACAAAAGCTGATATCTCTTTAAACAGAAACAGTTGAATGGAACATTCGCCCAAACACAAACCATTTATCCCGTGTTTGCAGATAAACACAAAGGATCACAAAGCTGGCTACCTCACATCACAAGTCAGATATGGTGCAGATTTTCATTAATATATTTTTTCAATTTTAAAAAGATGTTCCTGGGTGGGTTGGTGTCTTTGGGACCAAATTCCAGGACCCCGGGATCTAAAAGCATATGTCTGTACTATCTGACTTAAAAATACATATTTCTTAGCTCAAAGGTTGTAGCAGACTCCCAAACCCTCTACACAGAAAAGCCACTAAAGGATGACAGAAAGCCATAGTGTATAATGAGTGACAACACCATGCAGCTGTAGCCCTAGATTACACTCACCCAAGTATGTGGTATTGTAACTGAGGGCAGATTTTGGCCCATTCTCATCACCATCATTCCAACATCTTTTATTTGCTGTGGTGTCCAGTGGGTCTCTATATTCTTTTGTACTTTGATAACCTAGGTGTTATTCTCTCTGGTGAAAGTCAGAAAATGGTCTGACCTGAAGTGATCTGTATTCATTGTCTCTAGTGTTAGGCAAAAAAAATTTCATCAAATAGTAAACTCACCAAAAAATTGCATGTTTGGGGGCACCAAAACTACTCACAAATTTGGGAGAATTTAGTGAATAATTTTGACCCCCCAAAATAGAAAAAAATTAAAAATACAAACTGTTTCATTTCTGTCATTTTGAAATGAAATGTGTCAACTTTTCATTTTGAAGCTGTTTCTTTAGAAATGTAGCTTTTATTTACAAAAGGGGAAAACACACCCAAAAATGACATAAAACAAAATGCAAAACTGAAAAATGTTATTTTGGAGTGAACAAAATATTTTGTTTGACCCAAAATCATTTTTTGAGGGTGTTTATATTTTTTTGGTTTTGCTTGGTGAAATGAAAAAAAAAAAAGTTTGGGTTTGAACTTAACTGATTTGTTTTTTCAGATTTTTCAGTTCAGGCACTCAACCAAAAACATTAATTATTTGCTCTGCTATGATTGTCCCCTTTCTCTGCAAAGCTGCTATAATTTATCCTCAAGTTCTGAACCAATTTCCTTGCTCAGAGGGGCCCAGGTTAATGCTTTTATATACTCTCATTCCAGAAATAGACTTTTTTTCCCCCAAACAGTTTTCTTTTTAAATGAAAACTAAAAACAAAGGAAATGTTTGAATTTGGACAAAGTAAAAAAAAAAATGGACCACTAGAAACAGAAAGTGCAAGACTGATGGGCTGAATAGAGAGGCATTTTCTGTAGGAAACAAGGAACTGTCTCTCCATCTCATTTCTGGCATGATTTCATCCATTATTGGACTATATTCTTTTATTGAATGTTAGCCCAGAAAAGTAAATTTCACTTCCCCATCACTTCCCAATACAAATTTCAAGGTTCAAAAGTGACTGCAGGGTGTAGATAGACTAAGCTGCTACAGGATCCCCTAGATGTTCATCTCAGCAAGATAATCAACTTAGAAATCCAAGAGCTAGTGACTGCTTCCTCTTTTAAACAATAACAGCTGACCAGCCCATTCTTTAAAATATACATACTTGGAAAGTGTCGTCGATAAAAGTGATTTTCTCCAGTTTTCAAAATGAGTCCTGGTCAATGCTTCACCTCTTCCATTACTTGTTAATTCTCAGGAGTATTGTGATTGTTTTCTGATGTACAGCATGAAATCTGAAAAGTAACAGGAATCAGATAAGGATCGTGTGCTCTCTGTCCTATGTCCTTCTCCATTTTGGAAAGATTCTACATTTTGGGGCTATCACAGTCTAAATTATCATACAATGGATAATGAAATCATTGTAGCCCTCCCCCCCCACACACACACACACAGAGTCATTTCTTAACAAGAAAGTGAGTGCACAAATCACATAAGGTAAATGCATTATATTGCTTTTCATTCTGCTTTATCTCTTCCCCCATATCTTTATATATAATCCCTATTATCAGTGGAACTACTTAAATGATTACCAATTAGAAGATTTTCCCCACTACTTGTTATTTATTTAGGTGCCAGTGTAGGGCCATATACTGCTCTCAGCCCCTATGCACAACAGTTTATATCAATGTGCTTTTTAAGGTGAGCATAAGTGTTACCAAAGGGAGATGCATGCAGGGTCGACGACTACAGAACAGTTATTCTGCACAAATACATTGATGTACCGTTTGTGTAATAGCAAGAAGCTTTATAGAAGAGGAAGGATGATCCAAGGGTTAAGAGTGGCAGTCTAGGATATTAAAAACCTGGGTTTGATTCCTTGCTCTGCCGCAGACTTCCTGTGTGATCTTGCACAGGTCTTTTAGCCACTCTGTTTTCCCGTTCCCTTTCTGTAAAATGAGGGTAATAGTACTTCCCTACCTCACAGGGGTGCTGGGGGATAAATCCATTAAAGACTATGAGGTGTTCAGATATTATGATAATAGGAGCCATATTACCTGAGATGGATAGAAGAGCACTACGCAATATGCATACAGCTCGTTTGCAACATCAACTTGCAGTTTTTAAGCCTTTTCGTTTAGGTCAAGTGAATTATGCACCTCTCCCAAAAACACAGAGGAGAACATGGCTATCTTATCCAGTCATCAACTTACCAACACATTTACCAGTGTCCACCTGACACCATGTTTGGTGAGAGTGTAAGTTCACATAATTTGCTCTACTCAAACACCAATCTTTCACAAATACAATGAAGGACCAGGAAATGCCACCGTAAAAAGAAAATAAGAAAAAAACAAACAAACACCTATATAGCACTTTTCATTTCTCGATCTCAAAGTCACAAAACTGAGTCACAATGGTAATGCTGTTCCGTAGTATTCAGTTCCAATTTACAGACTATAATTTCATATATAACAGAGTGGCCTACCTTTGAAAGTCCCTCAGCATTGTACCTGAATTAGCACAGTCATTCTAGACCTGGTCCAGTTGCTCCTGAAGTCAGGGCAAAACTCCCACTGACTTCAATGTGGTAGGTTTGAAATATATATGTCCCATGAACTAAGAAAACCTTGTAACATATTAAATTATGTTAATTTGACATTAAAGCAGCCTTACCAAGTATTTTTCATTACATAATTAAATTTTTGCAGTTTATTAAATATTAATATGAAAATTTATATCTGTGCACTTTACCACTGAGAACAATTAGTCTACAGTAAGTACAGTATTAGCGATGGCCAAGGTTAGATTGCTAAGGACAATGGATAGTTACCACATTATCATCTCAGTAGGATGAAAGGGTTCCATTCACAGTCAGCACCCCAATGATCCTAGACACTGTACAACCACAGAGGTGATGGTCCCTGCCCCCCAAAACACTTACAATCTAATTTAAGACAGGATAGATCAAGTGAGTGTAATAAACAATAGGAGGGAAGTCCAGGGAGGACAGGGCTCACAGTAATAAGAAGGCATGGTTGCTTAGAGTAGCTAGTGCAAAACTGATGCATAATTGTGCTAATTTAGCTTAAAGAGCGGTTCAGAAGTAACTTCTTTTCAAGCATCCCTAAATCATTTCCCCATGTGAAAGAGATATTCCAGCACATGCTATTGGGAGAATGTAAGCAATACCCTGGTACTTACTGAATTCAAACACTGAAGATATTTTACATCAAACAGTGACAATCAAGTAGTATGTAGAGATCCATATAGTTTATATCTCTTGAATGAGGTGTTGAAATGAAGCGGGTTTTTTTCCCCTTAATTGGCTCTGAGCCATGATTCTCATGAGTGCTTGGAGAGTAATTAAAGCATGTACAAACTCTGAGTACCATCCCTAACATGATCATCACTTGATATTTACTATCTATTACAATCAGACTACAGGCAAAGCAGTGGGTGTGAGCGTGCCTAAAATTCTGGAGTGCCACATTTTTACATTGCTGCCACAAAACTACATGTGAGCCCCTTAGGTGATCCAGACATTATCCAGCAGTCCTAGTTTTTAAATGTTCTCAGCTGCGTGGGCGTGGGAAATGTGCAAAAGGGAGCACACCCTTTGTTCTTTTTTTGCACTGAGCTATTACTTGGGTTTCTGTGTAACGGTGATAGTGACAGAAGTGTTGATGCCGGCCTAGAAGGAGTGCTAGAAATAACACCCCTCTCTCTTCAGACTCAGAGATAACCCTGCGAGTAAACTGCAACAACTAAGCTATTACACATACAAAGCATAGCGCTGGTGGATAAGTATTGTCCGCTTGGGAGGGAAAACATGGCCCAGCAGGCTCTAAGAACATATGGAAACCGATATCTTCCACAGAGGAGTATGGCAGGAAATCAAAGGCCTTCATCTCTGGAAATTCCTACGTAGAGATAATGTGGCTGGATGGTTTCAGCCTTCTAAATATATTAAAAATAAAGTTATTGTAACCTAAGTTATCTCATGATAAGGTCCTCATGGGAAGTGCTTGCAGACTTCTGCTGAATAAATGGTTGCTAGATGCTATTTGATTCCCTGACAGAAAGGCCTTCAGTTGACACATAGCCATTTTATTGAGGAATAGTTAAAAATAAAAGGATATTAGAATATTTACCGTCAGGAGCTATTCCTTCCATGCAGCACCTCAACTTCATTCTTGCGGGGGGGGTAGAGTGTGGGGAATGGCTATGGTTATTTATACATTTCAATTTTTAGCCGCCTTTGCCAAAGTTCTTTTTCCACGGGCCTACATTTTCAAAAGTGATGAGAGCTTTAGAATGCTTCATTGTTTAAATGCCCAACATGAGGTACCTGAAAAGGTGAGCACTTCGGAAAATCAGGCATCTGTCACGTATCTCAGGTTGGACACCTAAAACTGAAAAACACCTCCAATCACTAATCACTTTAAAAGAATAGGTCCTTGATTCTAGCAGTTCTTCATTATTTGCACAGAAGAACCATGGCCAATATTTTTGTGTAACTTGTGAAAATTAGTTGTGAAAGTGGCATAAAGTGTTCATGACCAAAGGCCTCCCAATATAGACACAATTACTCTGGGTTCATTAAAATTTGTATGCATAAATCTCATAAGAGGGGAGTGTCTGTTGGTTTTATGCTCCCTTTAAATCACATGAAAAGCAGTTAAAAGGTCATATTCTGCTCTCAGTTGCAACCCTGCAACCTAGCTGAGCCTAATAAGGTTGCACAGGTGCAACTGACAGCAGAATTCACCTTCCATCAGTTTTCAGCTAGAATTGATCTTTGGCCTGAAGCAATCAAAACAAAACTGCTCAAGCAAATCATATGAGCATGCACTTATTCTTAGTGTAAAGCAGTTAACATCGTTGGAAACAGATTAACTTATGTTATAAAATGAACGAGAAAGAGTTTACCAAATGACTGCCACTCATCATAACCTTATCTGCCTTTAAAAGACAGCTGGCATTCCTTTCCTGAGCAACAACTAAAACAAAAACACTGAGAAACACAGCAATAGGTTCTTCGGTTTCTTTATAAAGCTATATTTAAGCCAACATTTTCAAACTTGGGTGCTTGAAGTTAAGGAGTTAAATTCATATTTAAGCATCTAAAGAAATTACCTGGTTTTCATTGGCATTAAGCACACACCGCTCACACTGTGGAACAGGGTGGTGCTTGGCAATGAAGGCAGGGCGAGGTGCAGGCATCCAACATTTCTGAAAATCAGGCCACTTGTATTTTGAAGCTTAAATATGGATTTAGGCGCCTAACATTAGACCCTCAGGTTTGACAGTGCAGGTCTTAAATAATAGAACTATAATTAATAGATGCAAAACAATCTCATTTTATGTTGCCAGCTTTGTCCTTACAGCCCCATCTCCAAGTTATGTTAGCAATCCTCACTGTAAGTAGACTTGAAATCATTTGAGACTGTGCCTCATTCCTCCTATCAACACATACTATCACTCCGTACATAAGGGTTGCTGTTAGCAGACTAGGCTAACCCGTTTTTCCCGAGCCCCAGTCCCATGATGCGACAGTGTTAGAAGAACATTATCCCCTGTCATGTGGCAGGGATCGCTATCCTTTGGCTCCAACAGCAACTGTTACAACTTCCCTTTTATTTATTTATTCTTGGAAAATCAAATGCAAATTAAACTTAATATCAAATGAAAACAACAGCTTGAAATTAATACAGCCATTGCACCAATTAATAAAATACAGCAATAGAGACTTGAGGTCCAACATCCTGGTTTCATGATATTAGAGAGACAAGACCTGAAGAAGAGCTCTGAGAGGCTCTAAGAAGCTTGTCTCTTTCAGCAACAGAAGCTGGCCCAATAAAAGACATTACCTCACCCACCTCATTCAGTTTTCTTGTCAGAGTATTTATTCTGTTCTAGTTTCCTGCCTGATCATTCTTTTGTAACATCTTCCGGGTTAATTGTCTTTGGCCCAAGAAGCTTTTAAGATGTCAGCATTGAGATTTTTCTCTTTCTCTGATAAGTCTTTGGGCTAGTCATCCTAATGAATCATTGTGAGCTGTGTAATGACATTCTAACAATGCTAAATATAGGTCCTTTGAAACTGCCAGAACTTTTTCTTTTTTAACCAAGTTCCTTGCTCTTTGTACTGATTTTTCTGCTCACCCATTCAGCTGTTCATATTATAGCCTTGACACGATGTGCTTGAAATGATACATTGGAAAGAAATTCCCACGAGTCACTTGAGAACTGTGAGCCCTTATTCATTATTAACTCACCAGGAATCCAATGGATAGCAAACTGCAATTTACAATGTACTATTACATTGGTGCTTAATGTGTTGTGTACCAGCTCATTTTAAAAGAAATTGGAGTAGTACTCTCCTAATGAGGGCTTGTCTAGGTAGGGGGGATTATTACACACTAACTTCAGTTTGCGTGCATTAATGACCTGCTTCCAAATGACACGATTCTTAAAGCATTCTAACTGGCCAGTTAACATGAAATCCACTTTGAAAAGATACTACGTTCATTCCATATTGAGTTAGTGCAAACAAGTGCCCGTACTCCTCATTTGCACTAGCTTGCACTAGCCAATTTCTACCTCACACTACTTACATGATGTTAGGCGTGGTGTGTGTAACCATGCAACACCCGTCCAGAATTCTGTATACTTAGTACATGCAAAGTCCCGCCATGTAGACACAATGATTTGTACTGAAGCAGGAAATAGTTGACCATGTGTACATAATTATTGTGGACTATCTACCTGCCTACTCCACCGAGTTCTAGCTCAGGGCCCTGGCAGTGGAAAGTGTGCTCGTCATTGGGTCAACAGGGGGATCCATCCAAAACATGCGGACACTAACCGGCACAATGACTAAACTCCCTGAGCTACTTCCTACGCTTTCCCTGGTGCAGTGGTCCTGGCATCTCCGAGGTCTTTGGGCTCCTCTGCCAGCTCTCCACAGCTCTCAGCAGCTCCGTCCAGCTCTTAGGAGCTCCATCACTCCTTGGCCACCCACAGGAGTTTGGGTGTTCACCTGGGTCTTGGCATCTCCAGCTTCCACCACCTGGGGCCTCAGCAGTTCCCAGGTGGGAGCCCAGAGCATACATCCTCCTTCCTTGGCAGTCAACCCTGAATGAGCTGAGCTGCTCCTTTTTATACCTGGTCTCCAGCCAAAGCATGCCCAGCAGGGCCAAGGGGGTTTGGCCTCCTCGGCCCATAGACTGGAGTTAACCCTTGCAGTATCAGTGGGGGGCAAGCATGCCCTGTCACACAGGGTTATTAGCTTAGTGGATGGTAGGAAGCTGTAGACATGAGATATCTTGATTTTAGTAAGGCTTTTGATGCATGCCTACATGACAGTCTCATAAGGAAATTAGGTAATGTGGTCTAGATGAAATTACTGTACGGTGAGTGCAAAATGGGTTGAAAGACCGTACTCAAAGAGTCATTATCAATGTTTCACTGTCAGGACAACATATCTAGTAAGGTCACATAGGGGTCTGTCCTGGGACTGGTACTAGTCACTATGTTCTCTAATGACTTAGATAACAGAGTGGAGAGTATGCTTATAAAATCTGTGGATGACACCAAGCTGCGAGGAGTCGCAACCATTTTGAGGACAGGATTAAAATTCAAAATGACCTTGACAAGTTGGAGAATTGGTCTGAAATCAACAAATTCAATAAAGACAAGTGCAAGTAATACACAAAGGGAGGAAAAATCAAATGCACAACTACAAAATGGGGAACAACTGGCTCAGCAGTAGTACAGTGGATCACAAATTGAATCTGAGTCAAAAATGTGATGCAGTTGTGAAAAAGGCTAATACCATACTGGGATGTATTAACAGGGGAGTTGTATGTAAGACATGGGAGGTAATTGTTTCATTCTACCAGGCACTGGTAAGGCCTTAGCTGGAGTACTGTGTCTAAATCTGGGCACCACACTTTAGGAAAGATGTGGACAAATTGGAGAGAATCCATAGGAGAGCAGAAAACAGTGATAAAAGGTTTAGAAAAACTGACCTATGATAAAAGATGGGTACACTTAGTCTTTAGAAAAGAAGACTGAGGGGGGACCTGATAACTATCTTCAGATATGTTAAGGCTGTTATAAAGAAGACAGTGATCAATTGTTCTCCATGTCCACTAAAGGTAGGACAAGAAGCAGTGGGCTTAAAATGCAGCAAGGAAGATTTAGTTTAGATTGAGGAAAACTTTCTGACTATAAGGGTAGATAAGTTCTGGAATAGGCTTCCTAGGGAGGTTGTGGAATCTCCATCACTGGAGGGTTTTAAGAACAGGTTGGTCATCATCCTGTCAGGGATGATCTAGATATATTTGGACCTGCCTCCGTACAGGGGCCTAGACTTGGTGACTTCTTAAGGCCCCTTCCAGCCCTACATTTCTATGATTCTCTACTTCTGTTGTGCTTCAGTCAGTACTTTGGAAGTATATGCCACTTGGCTACTGTTACAGAGAACATACAAAGTCCACACGGAGATAGAGGAATACTACAAGCCATTCTTCAAAGGGATGCCCAAAATATCTGATTGCTTACAAATAGACTTTTATACATGTAAATTCAAATTTAGCATGTAAATGGCTGCACATGTAAATGTCCTCAGTGCAACTTGCACACCACCCTTAGAAAATGTGTGGCCCTAAATGTATAAAAATGCTTCTATAACTAATAAAACAGAATTAGGCACAAAAATATAAATCATATAATAAAGGTCTACCCTACTGTTCTTAAGAGGAAAGAAAGAGATGGAAGTAAAAAAAAGAAAGAATGTAGGTGGAAAACACTTAAGGGATAATTCTCTCTTGCACAATGATCAGGATAACTCTGAAAAGATTAACTTTTCCACTATATATTGGCCATCTATACAGCTTCCTTTTAAAAGAGGCAAATGGGTATATTCTGCACTGACATATTGCTCATGCAAAACTCATTGCTGTCAGTGAGATTGCACACGAGGTAAGTCAGCACATTATTTGGCCTAATAACTATTAGTTTGGTTGCCTGTTCCTGCATTGTTGATCCCATGCAGACTTTGCATTCTCTCTAGATTTTGCAATTCAGCGCTGGCAAGGATTCAGTAATACGTTCTTTTACACTCGTGGAAATTTGAAAACATCAACCAGGTATAATCAGAAGGTGTGTACTTAGGACTAATTATATTAAGCTCATTTCTCCAGAAATCTATTTCCTTCATAGATTCCAAAAAAATGTGTCTGTAGTTCCCAACTAGATGATAACAGTGCCAGCAGGGTTATTTAAATAACAGTAGTTTAAATAACTAGATCTACTACTTTCAGAAAAAAATGTTAGCAAAGAATAATTTTATTTTGATTGTTCCTTCCCCAGAAAGAATATCCTTTCAAGTTCTAACATAAAAAGAGAGTTATACTGTTGTGAGTAAGAACAAAATCGGGACAACTCCTCAGCTCTTATCAATCAGCACAGCTCTGTTGACCACACCAGCCCAATAGCCTCTAAAACATTCAGCTTAACAAATGTTGAGCGCTTGTATAGTCTTTTATAGCTATGAAAAGTGAGTAGTTTTGATTCAGTAGCTTTTTACTCCCACTTTGCACATTTGTAAATAGATCACAAGTACAAGGCAGAGGGGAAATGGATCTAAATATAGTGACAAGACACTAAATATCAGAGGGGTAGCTGTGTTAGTCTGGATCTGTAAAAGCGGCAAACAGTCCTGTGGCACCTTATAGGCTAACAGACGTATTGGAGCATACAATACGTCTGTTAGTCTACAAGGTGCCACAGGACTCTAAGACTCTAAATGTTAGCCTTTTAAAATGGCATGGAGAAAATTAACACTGACTTAGGGAAAAAGTCATCACAGTGCCAAGTCAACTTGATAAGTTTATATCGGAAAATATAGATCTCATTTTTAAACATGATTTTACAAAAATTATATTATTTTCCCTTCCTCTGAACAGAATATGGCATTAATATCTGAGTGAATTTTCACTGTTCATATCAAGGATGTGGTGCAAAGGTAATTATTGCATGAGCACATCACAGCAATGTACCCTAGAATATATACAGTGAATTCATCAACTCTTATCTAAAACTCAAGAGAGCTAAAGTTCAAGATAATCATTGATGACTGTCAGCATCACATCATGCAATAGAACAGTCATATAGCTACTGTTTATTTGCATTTAGAAGTCTGTTCCGAGAACTGCTCAAGGTTTAAGTATTTAGGTATATCACAGGCAATGTCTTTGATTGTAGTTTAACTTTTAAGACTATATCAGCCTGTACCAATCGCATGACAGCTACAGGTAATTTTTAAAAATAAACCTAACAATTTTTTTTAGCTTCACCTCTGAGTATTGTATTTGATTTGCAGTATTATCAAATTCGCAAACAACACACGCACTCACCATTCCCACCAAAAAAAGTTTTAAAATAGCTTAAGAAAACCAGGTGATTTCATTAAGTACAGATTTGCAGAGTGGAAGATTTAAAAGTTAAATTTGTATGATGCTCAGTGAGGATCCATACTAGGTTCAGTGTTGTTTAAAATATTCATAAATGATCTGCAAGGTGGGTGAGCAGTGAAGTTGCAAGTTCTGCAGATGACACAAAGTTCTTTAGGTTAGTCAAGGCCAATGAGGACTGTGAGTACCTTCACAGAGACTTAAATGAGCTAAGTGAATGGGAAACACCATGGCAAATGAAGTTCAGTGTTGATAAAAACCAAGTAATGCACATGGGAAGGAAAAAATTGAACTACTCACATTCCATAAAAGGTTAGCTCGATCAACTTAGGAAGGGACTTGGGTGTCAGTGTGGTCAGTTCAATTAATA